>NC_069131.1:41070985-41410209 GCF_026914265.1 Mya arenaria
CATCTTGACCACTACCATCACTTCTATGGTTATCACAATCATGACCACAACCACAATTACCATCGTGCTCACCACCATCATGACCACAATCACCTTCACCATCGTGCTCACCACCATCACCACAACCGCCACCATCACCATCGTACTCACCACCATCAGCACATCCACCACAACCACAACCGTGCTTACCACCATAAGCACATCCACCACCAACACCACCACCGTGCTAACCACAATCAGCACATCCACCACCACCACTACTGTGCTTACCACCATCAGCACATCCGCCGCCACCACAATCGTGCTTACCACCATCAGCACATATACCACAACCACCGTGCTTATCACCATAAGCACATCCACCACCGGCACCACCACCATCGTGCTTACCACCATCAGCACATATACCACAACCACCGTGCTAACCGCCATTAGCACATCCACCATCAACACCTATACTCACCACCATCAGCACATATATCACCACCACCATGCTTACCACCATAAGCACATCCGCCATCACCACCACCACAGTGCTCACCACCATCAGCACATCCACCATCACCTCAAGTGCTCACCACCATCAGCACATCCACCATCACCACCACCACCACCACTGTGCTTACCACCATCTGCACATCCACCACCACCACCTTGCTTTCCACCATCAGCACATCCACCACCACCACCAGCACCACCACCACAGTGCTATCCACCATAAGCACATCCACCACCACTACCGTGCTCACCACCATCATCAAATCCACCACCACCACTGTGCTCACCACCATCAGCACATCTACCACCACCACAGCGCTTTCCACCATCAGCACATCCACCAACACCACCACAACCACAGTGCTATCCACCATCAGCACATCCACCACCACTACCGTGCTCACCACCATCATCAAATCCACCACCACCACTGTGCTCACCACCATCAGCACATCTACCAACACAATCACCGTGCTCACCACCATCAGCTTATCCACCATCACCTCCACCACCATGCTCACCACCATCAGCACAGCCACCAACACTACCGTGCTTACCGCCATCAGCACATCCACCACCACAACCACCATCGTGCTACCCACCATCAGCACATCCACCACCACCACCACCACCGTGCTCACCACCATCAGCACATCCAACACCACCACCGTGCTCACCACCATCAGTCACTGAAACATGGAACCGATGCAGTCACATATTGCAATAAAACTCTTATACATAATTCAAATAAATATCAAAATTAATGAAGCAAATATCAAATATATTTATAAACAGGCTTATATTTAACGAATAGTGTTTAAAATTAATTTAAAATATGATAACACTAATATATCTACATTGCTGTAAACTGTTTTTCATTTCTTGATTC
This sequence comes from Mya arenaria, assembly GCF_026914265.1. NCBI lineage: Eukaryota > Metazoa > Mollusca > Bivalvia > Myida > Myidae > Mya > Mya arenaria. Next base: position 41,072,373 of record NC_069131.1, read on the forward strand.
ATGATTCTTTCCTACTAGTCTATTATAAGCCACGTGCAAAATTATACATATGAAGCCTCATAATTGTTCAACTTTTTAAATAAAGGTAGTATATAGGAATATACACGAAAATGAAATAAACCTTTTCTGATACCCGTGTTTGGTTAAGAAAATCTTGGGAAATATGCTGGTGCCTTTTAGCATTTTCACTATAAGATTTAAAAAACCATCAGAAAATGCCATTTTCAGCTTTCGTGTTTTTCTTAAAAAATAAATCAGATTTGTTAATTCAAAGAACATTTTAGAAAATAAATAAAAAAATGTTGATTTAATAATAAAGAATTGAAAATTATGTCTATAAATTTTAGACAAAAAATAATAAGCTCATGAAGAAGATTATTTCAATGGTGGCTGTTTTTTTTCTATTTAAAATAACAAAATTGATCCGACATTTCTCCACAATTTAAAATGCATTATAGATGATTTCTACTTTGAACAATTTTAATACAAAGGAGTGAGCAAAAAATACATATCTTTGTTATTGATGTTGTCCACAGCCTAGTTTGCGAACAAGACTGCCAATGTAGCCCCATCACAACTATCTCCACCGTCATGACAACCACCACCACAACCACCATCATGCCAATGTCTCCCGGTGTCCACCAATCTAAATGAAACAGCTAAGGAACTATGGACAAGGCACTTCAAGAGCTTCAAAGGTAAGCTTAGGGATATTCATTATCCATATCATCATCACCATCATCATCATCATCATCTCCATCTTCATCTTCCTCACCGACATCATAGTTGACCACAACAAAAAACATTATGACAACTACTACAATCATCATTGTCATCACCATCACCACTATCATCACCTCCACCATCACCAACACCACCACCACCATCACCACTAAAACCAACACCATCACCACTACAATCACAGCCACCACCACCATCATGCCAATGTCTCCCGGTGTCCACCAATCTAAATGAAACAGCTAAGGAGCTATGGACAAGACAAGAGCTTCAAAGGTAAGCTTAGGGATATTCAGTATCATCATCGCCATCATCATCATCATCTTCATCTTCATCTTCATCACCGACATCATAGTTGACCACAACAAAAAAACATTATGACAACCACTACAATCATTATTGTCATCACCATCACCACTATCATCACCTCCACCATCACTACCACCACCACCACCACCACCATCACCACCATCACCACTAAAACCATCACCATCACCACCACCATCATCACAACCACCACCACCACCATCACTACCATCGTCATCATCATCATCATCATCATCATCATCATCATCATCATCATCATCATCATCATCATCATCATCAACACCATAGTTGACCACAACAAAAAACATTATGACAACCACTACAATCATCATTGTCATCACCATCACCACTATCATCACCTCCACCATCACCACCACCACCACCACCACAACCACCATCACCACTAAAACCATCACCATCACCACCACCATCACCACCACCACCACCACCATCACTACCATCGCCAACATCATCATCATCATCATCATCATCATCATCATCATCATCATCATCATCATCATCATCATCATCATCATCATCATCATCATCATCATCCACCACAACCATCACCAACAACATCACCATAACCACAACCACCAGCACCATTATCACCACCACCATCAACACAACCACCAGAATAATCACCACCACCATCACCATAACCACCACCATCATCAACACAAATACCAGCTCCACCACCACCGCCATCATTATCACCACAACCACCATCATCACCACCAACACCACCACCATCATAAATCACCACAACCACCATCACCACCACCAACACCACCATCACCACCACCACCACCATCACCACCACCACCATCACAGTATCCACCACCATGACTACCACCACCATCATTATCACCACCACAACCATCAACACCACCACCATCATCATCACCACCACCATCACCACCACCATCCCCACCATCACCATAACCAACACCATCATCACCACCACCACCACCACCACCATCACCACAACTACCACAACCACAATCACCATAACCAACACCATCATCACCACCACCACCACTACCACCACCACCATCACCATCACCACAACCACGACCACCACCACCACCACCACCATCTCCACCACCATCACCACCACCAATATCACAATAACCACCACCATGACCACCACTACCACCACCACCATCATCATCACCACAACCACCATCACCTTCAACATCATCATCATCATCATCATCATCATCATCATCATCATCATCATCATCAACAATATCATCAACATCATCATCATATCATCCCCATCATCATCATCATCATCATCATCATCATCATCATCATCATCATCATCATCATCATCCATTACATACTTAACCCTTGTACACTGACTATGCATTTTTGTCTTCAATTCTAGCATTATCTATATATTTACCTTAAGATGCTAAGTTTCATACACTTTGATCGCCCGCTTCAATCCAGCTCTCAAGCTAAGAACCGTCATCAGTGAGTTGTCGCCCATAACCAACTCAATTGCATGTGTCATCACTTCGTTTGGACTTTGGACACTTCCAGTACAGTGGACACTGAAACATTGAACTGATCATGCAGTAAATTTTTTAAATAAGAGTTTATATATGTAAAATTAAAACAAGTAGCTGAATAAAATGAACACATATTAAACATATTTAGTGTTAATTAACTAATATTATTCAATAGTAATAAAAATAAACGGCTAGATAACTATAACAAGAACCACCATTGCACACTTAAATTTATATATACATAACTTTTACGACACCGTTCACCTAGTGCCAACAATACATTTAAATAGAATAAATTAACACTTTCTAAAATGTTGATATAGATTTTACGGGACCTGCTGACACAATACAAACCAAAACAAGATCAATCGTTTTCATGTACATATATTGTTATGCGATGATTGGCGATCCGAACAGAGCCGAAGATGTTGTGTTCATCACTATATTTTGTTTTCACTTGTTCATTAAAGATATTCATGCGCATTGTTTACTACTCTTTGCTGACATCATAAGAGTGCGAGATCGTGATTGAAAGAAAAATCGGCAAACAAGGGTTGATGGTTTTGCTGTGGGCCACAGATCGTGTGAAATATTGTAACTAAATAATCAGTCCAGGGTATGGAGAAGGCGAACCATCCTGCCGAACACCACCATGACTGAGTGAGAGATGCCGCACCCATTCCATGAAACAACATTGTTGCATGGTGAGAGAATCATCAATGTTACTAAAATACACTTAATTTACAGGTGCACCTGTATGTTATTAAGCTTTGCATCTTTTTATTCATGAATATGTTCTGTTCTAGATATATTTTTAAACTCTAAAATGTAGGTGCACCTATTTCATAAATACAATTGCACCCGTACGAAATTTTCAGCAGGAATCCGGCCAGAATTTGGCAGGAAAGTGGCAGGAATATCATATTTACGCTCGTAATCTGGCAGTAATTTATGTGTGGGCAGGAAAGTTATGTACCTGGACTGGAACCTCATTCATTTACGTACGGAAAATATACAATATATTACAAAATTATGGTTGGAAACTGATTCTGGCCGTAATTTCGAACTTAGAATTTTTCTGAAATACTTTTCACTGCTAAAACAGTTTTACATGACACACGTAAAGTTCATTTTTCTGGCCGTAAATAGGGACTTCCATTTTTTTCTAAATGACTTTTTATGTTTAATGGTGCATCATCAGAATTTGATTTTATTTTTATTTTTATTATTATTATTAATATTATTGGTAATATTATTTATTTATTATCATTATTATTATTATTATTATTATTATTATTATTATTATTATTATTATTATTATTATTATTATTATTATTATTATTTTTGTTATTATTATTATTGTTCTGATTATTATTATTTTATTTATTATTATAATTATTATTATGATTATAATGTTTTTATTATTACTATTATTATTATTATTATTATTATTATTATTATTATTATTATTATTATTATTATTAAATTTTCATTTCATAAGTTTAAGAATGCACAAAAAGATAAACATACATTCTTACATATTAATGTTAATTGTTCTTCCTTACACACTAGACACTTCTAAAGCAAAACTTGAACATAAATGCGCTCTGTAATAGTTTATTGACCAAGCTATTCCTCACAGTACACATTGCTTGGGCTTATCAGCTTATCTAAGCTCAGGCAGAAAAATTCAGTGAGTGTGCAGAGAATCAGGGCCCAGTAGCCAAACAGAGCAGTGGATTTCAAATGTTCAGGCGGTTTTCTTGATGTAAACATGCAGCCATGGTGATTTAACCTTCTGAAGATTCCTATTGATTTGCTGGATCTCTCATGGTTCAAAATGTATCTTAAATTATATGTCATTCATTTTATCCTATTTGTTACATAATTATGAGTCTTTTAAAAGGTTATGCTATAGATAAGTAAAATAATGCTATTCCCCTCACTGTGAGTCCATGACACATGGTATTTCAGATCGTATGTGTATACAAGAAAACATGGTCATAACTTTTGTATGTGGAAAAGGCAAATGTTTGAATTGAGTGTATCATTAAGTCATATAAATGTACATGCATGATACATTGAAAACTAAAAATTAATATAACTAACTTAAATAACTATTAACTTGAGAAGTTGTAAGTGACAAGTCTGACGGTAAAATTGTGTGTTTTAATTATGTTTTCTGTATATGTATGTTATTCTTTGTTAAAATGCTTGTAGATGGCTTAATATTCAATGGTGAGGGAGAAAACAAGATCTGAAAGTAACAGTTGGAGCATATAAAGCAGACCTTACCCTCATAGAAGGTTTGTGAAGGATTATATTTATACAGAAAGAAGTATATCTATATTGAATTTAGGGTCTTATTGTTTTAAAGCAGTATTGTTACTCATGTAAAAACAACAACATCACATTTGTGATGAGTAACATTTTTATGTAGCGGGTAATTAAAATGCAGACTATGTTGATTGAATGTTTGCATTTGTGTGTTTTGTTGCATGTTTCTTGCGATTGCCCAGAGCCATAAACAGAGTTTGACTGCTGGGCATGCCCTTGTTAACATATCCACCAATCTGTATAAGTCCCGGTGGCTGTGCGGACTAGTCAGCTGTTTTCTAATATTTTCTTGACTTAACCGGCATGTTTCAGATGCGTTACCAGGAAAACTTATTTTTGGTACAAACTCAAGAGCAAGTCACTTTAAGCTGTGAGGATGATAAAATGTGCTTGAGAATGTATAAATTGGTTAAAAATGATGCATTTTGATACTAGTGATAAAAGAATTTTACATGATATTAAATTTTACTGATGATTGGGTGACGTCATAGTTGCTGGACAGAATACATTTGGATCTGACTGGCCCTGGGCTTTAGGGCTGAAGCCCCCCCCCCCCCCCCCCACGGCGCTGGGCTCAAAGATATGCTTAGGGGAGGGCTGGTCTTTTTCCTGACTAATGCAGGGCTGATTTGACCATTTTCTTGCAGAGTATTCTCTTATCACTAAATCAATACATCATGTTTTGTGACAGTCATCTGGTCAGTAGGCCACTTATCCCTTCCCGGGGGAGGGGGCAATTAACTTTGTCTAGAATACTGTGACATTGTTAAAATTCAAATTAACCTTCTGAACAATTAAGTGTATTCGCAAAGGATATAGTTTTAAACTGAATGAGTTAATGAATGAGCTAATGAAAAGCATAATTAAAGTACATTCTTGTTCTGATTATGTTGTGAACTGTTAAACTGCTTTATTGTGAATATATTACAAGTTTACAACATAACATATATATATATATATATATATATATATATATTATATTTTGATATCAATGACTCATGTTTTGTTGAATAATCTTTGTTATTGTTGTTCTTTAAATGTTATAGATGTATTGTTGTTGAATGTTTATTATATTATTTAAGGTCTCATACTTTTTTAGATAATTAAATATTTTCATACTTTCTGCATACATTGTTATATTCAATGATGAAATGGTGCTAACAACGTCAGCTACAGGGAATTTATATTCATTTCAAACTGCTGAGAGGGTCAAACCATTTTTTCGGGGTTATTTGCAGAACCTTGACATCTAAAATATTCACAATGCTGTTTGACATATTAAAATAGTAAAGTACAGGTTGATTGTCAGGTAACTGTGATCATTAATTTTTAAGTTAAGGTTTGTTTACCTTGTTATGTTTAAAGTTGGAATCATTATTTTGTTCTGTAACTGCTTGTATGATATTCAGTATTTAAGGTAAATAAGTATATTTATTGTGTTTGTAATTATGTGTTTTCTCAAACATCAAAATATTAAATTTGCATTGCATTGCCTTAAGCTTACTTGTGATGCACCTTAATGATCTAATTGATCGTAGTCATAGTAATTCATATAGAATCAATGTTGCCTTTTACACTTGTTTATTTAAGAACCAAGAGGGCCCTGAAGGCCCTGTATCCAATTCAAGATTTTCTCTGATTTGACCTTGTCCCCTGGTTTTTGACCTCTAATTACCCAGTTTCAAACTCTACCTAAAGATCATCAAGAATAACATTCTGATTAAGTTCCATGATCATATGGTCATAAATCGTCCAAGATTTTATTGAGAGTAACATTCTGACAAGGTTTCATTAAAATTATGACCAAGTTGTGACCTCTAGAGTGTTAACAGTCAAATTATGGACGACGGACGACGACGGACACAGGGCGATCACAATAGCTCACCTTGAGCACTTCGTGCTCAGTTGAGCTAAAAATGTACTGCATTAGCTGTTTCTGTAGTTGATAACATACTTAGAGCCCGTTTAAGGCAGTGCCTTATTTCATATTATCATACTGTGTGAAAACTTGCCCCCTTAACGATTTTTGTATCAAGCTGTGGGGCAGCTGTTTCAGCTGAACTAATTCTACTGAATTATGAGCGAATATTCAACTACTTCACGTTAAAAAGTTAGCAACGAAGTAGTTTATCATATTAAAAAACTCAAACCAAGTCCTGAACAATCGACCCATTGTTCAATCATTTCTTTCATATACAAAGCTAACCTTAATTATCCACCATTGTGCCACCAATGATGTGTTTCTGGTTGCGTCTCTTCAGCCAACTCTATTGGAAAGGTTTCACTTTCGGTTGATGGAGCGACACTTCCGGTACCGTTTGCGCTGAAACATTGAACCTATATGTATATTATGTATATTACCTTGAGCACTTCGTGCTCTGGTGAGCTAAACATAGAGAAGAAATAGAAAATAAGACTTCTTCTCATCTCCCCCATTGGCGAAAGAGATTGTTTGCGCACACACACACAAAAACTCTTGATCTTATGATAAAGGTAACACACTTGTGGACATTTTGCTTTTTGCCGTTTGACAACAATTGAAAGCAAAAAATAGCATAAAACCAGTAGAAACAGTTCGGGATATTCGTACAAATCATTAAAATTACCAGCAAGCGAAGTGCAAGGAAAACACACAACATACCTGCAATCCTGAATACAACCATTACGAAACGTCCATCTTGTCCCGGTTCCCACCTTCACCTGACCAATTTAAATGCAAGGCTGAATTTATCGCTCCATGCATTCACACCTATTCGACACATGTCCAGGAGCTAGAATGCATATAATTATTACCTAGTGTCTATTTTGCTTCAAAACTTCCACTAAGAGTGTGGACGCGCTGGTCATGCACGGATTTCATGAATTATATATAGGGCCCGTGACCCCCCCCCCCCCCAGCGGGCCGGCTAGTAATGGTTTTTTGGGGCACATCTTTATTGATTTAACTGTACAAATACGTTGTTTTGTCACAATTTAAATTGTATGTAATCATTTGAGCAAATAAACAACCTGGTTATCAAGAATAATATAGTATACGAAACGAAAAAGTATTTTGAAAAATGGCATCGGGCCCCAAACATTCGATAAAAAAAGAACCGGCGCCATATTTTACACAGACAGCTGATCAAAAGTAGACAAATACGGCTGGAGTTAAACGCGTCAGTTTAATGTTTTCAGAATATCTCAAATACCCCAGAAACTTTCCATTTCGGCCTTTATTATCGTGTATAGTTCTCTGAATTATGCTAGAGCCTTTGTAAATTAATACATAATAATTTATTTGAAACCCTTTTGGGGATTTGTTGTCAAGTTGTTTTTATTTCAGTTAACTTATGCTACGTTTACACTATGTTCCCGGTGGCCACGGCAGCCCCGTTTCAGACCACCGTGGAGAAAACGGGATAAACTGTCAAAACATTTGCCACGGCAGCCACGGTGAGGATGATACACGTAGTAGGTCGTAGTAAAACGGGGTAAACGTAATGACACGTGGCAGTACGTGACAGTACGTAATAGGCCGTTACACAACTTATAAATCGTCCGTAGGGGGGCGGGAATCATATGTAACCCCCGGCATCTGAAGTTCCTTTCCAGTTTTGTCACGTTGTGCTTCGTTTTGTCACGGTTTTCACGGCAAGCTAGGGTGAACGATAGCCGTTTCGCTACGTTTCATTTGCGGTGAAAACACAAAATCTTCTTCATCTTGGGAATTCATGTTTACTTGTCGAAGTATTCTTATACAGTGATACAGTGATTGCTGTTGTTTGCGGGATTTTATTTATACCGTGGACACAAACGTAATCCAAAGTTCTGCGGTGTTCGCGTTCGATAGGAAGCCTTGACAAAACGTGGAAAACGCATCAGACCTGGATGAAGACGTGAACAACGTGAGGGATCCCATCAGAACGTATCGGCCCGGGACGCAACGTACATGCATCCCTGGTAGACCGCGCCCGGACCTTAGTGCGCCTTGGACGAACCACTTTTTCGCCCCTACGGCTTGTCACGGTTACCTTGATAAAACGTGAGGAAACATAGCACAACCTGGGCAAACGGGGCTGCCGTGGCCACCGGGAACATAGTGTAAACGTTTAATTTATAACAATGCCATCCGAAGTATCTACAGTATCGTTGAGTGCAATCAATATGCTGTAGTGTAGGTTTATATAGCACTAATTTTTAAGCTTAACTACGTGTGTCTCAGGTGGACCAGTGATAAACGACTTAACCTGTTAATCCGTCGATCCTGGTTCGATTCCCCAAAACGGCTAGATATCTTTATTGTATTTTGAAAGGTTTATCTCAGTTAATGATATCTTTTAAATTCAGTTTATCTGCCTAAAAATTATTGACAGTGAAGACAAATGTTAAATTACATGTCATTATATGATTAAGATAATGCATTCTAAAAAGTTCGATATGTTTATAATTAGTTGTGCCCCCCCCCCCATTTAGAAAGTCCTGGATCCGCCGCTGGCCTGTTTCATATTTTAATACACCATACCCTTTTTGTGTGCAATAACTTCATATTAATTAGTTGAATCCGTTTAGTTGCAGCGTGTAATGTGGACCATTGGCAGAATGTAATGTGGACCATTGGCAGAAACATGTATAGTCTCGGTACCGCATCAATTGTAACTTTCTCGATACCAAATTTAGATAGTTCTCAAGTTACCGCTACCAGAGTCTTGTATACCCGACCTCCTCCAGGGGGATTGACTTCGAAGCAAGAGATTAAGATTGCGTTTAAACATATCTGTTCTACTTCTTTGGAGACCAAATGTCCCTCCTCCAAGTCACTTAAAGGGGCTGTACTCCGTATGATAAAATTGCGAAAAAAAAAGAAAATTGTCTAAAACTGTCATAAACTTGGAATTAATGTGTACAATGCATTGAAACTTACTAACTGAAGTACCACAAAGTTACAATTTATTTTACGTTTAGCAGTTATTCAGGAGAACCGATATTTAGGCTGGAGGATAATTTGGTTTTGTTTACAAACAGTGTATTATTATCTTTTATTACTCATCTGAAATGATTCTGGTCATGTATTTTTAATAGAAATTGAGATCATCCTATAGAAATAAAGCGTTTTCGCAAATAGAATCATTCTAAAAACATTTAACACCAATCATAGTGAGATTTTATGAAATTTCCGATTTACAACACTGACTTATATCATTATTTTTACCTTGTCAAGAGCATCCGAATGTTGTTTTTGAAATTATTGCAGAAAAAATAAGCCATTTTGACTACATATACTTTAATTTTTCATTAATTGTACAATTAATTAGCCCTTTGCTAAACAAAAAAAAGGAATTATATAAAAGATCTGGCACCAATATCATGAATATACTTAAGTCAAATCTCAGTCTAAACTCATTTTCCAAATTACAGTATGGCATTATAAAAAAATACTAAAGTTTTACTACTTTTAAAAGCACATATGCACATGCATTGTGTCTATTAACATTATTGTTCAATATTAAAAAAAATATTTCTACAGCACAAAATGTACTTGAGTAAAACTCAAAAATAATAAATTTGACTCAAGTACAATTTTTTCTCTCAAATACTTTTTTTCATTTAAAATATTGACCAAATTCTTTTATAAACATAATAAATGAGAGAATGCAAATTTTAAAAGAGTAAAACATTTGCAATTTTGAATCGTATGATGCTGTAATTTGATAAAAAAAGAGTTGAGACTGAGATAGATTAACTGGAGTTTTTTCGTGATATTGGGGCCTGAATCGTACAAAATATGTTATCTTTACTTTTCGCCCATTATTACGTCGACCGACTTAAAAGAAGACTGGCAAGCCAACTTAATGACACTATTCATCGAATTGCGGTAGCATAACAACGCATAAAAAACAGGCCGGTGATGGTGTTGTTGTTGTTGTTGTTACTGCTGTTGTTGTTGTTGTTACTTTCCAGTAGTATGACCCTCCCGCCTCTTTACGAGGACATCAGGTGTGGACATACCAGCTTTACATGGTGAAGGAAGACCTCAGGTGCCTCTCCGGGCAATATTCAGGCTCGAGCTGCTCCTTGGTAGAACCACCGACGTTCCGCAAGCTAGCTGGTTAGCTTCCTCACATGAAAGGTCTTGACCGTGAGCCTCGTTGGCGCAATGAAACTCAATGCTTAATAAAACGGATAAGTCTCACCAAAGGGATATTGTTTCGCCGTATCAAACCTTTGCCAATAGAAACAGATGACCGAATGGAATCGGGATACATAGAGAAATCCTTTTGCAATTTTCAAGGTACACGGTAGAACATACTTCACATACATTACATCATTATTCAATCTCACCAGTTGGACAGTCTACATATGAATTATATCATACAAAATAGTGCAACTTACCATACATTGCTGCAACTAATTCACTATATATCCACGGTTGGAATGTCATTCACAAATGTATAATACTTTTCATTCATAGAAAGGTGGTTGTAGTACCAAATAGCACGTGGGTGTCAAGTCATTGAGTACATACAAAAACACGAGTTAGCTCATGATATTCACGACTGGATAAATTTCACTTCATCTAACTTCCGTTATACAAACACTCGGACTGTTGCGAACTACTTGTTAAATTTTATAACAAAATGTTTTATATAAACCTTCTAGATTGACCATTAATTGCAAAATAGTTCACTACTACTGACTAACAATCATTTATTTTTTGTTCACATTTTATTTTGATGCTTCTCGTTAAATTTTACCTGTTTGCTAGAAAACTGTTTGTATGCTTTAGGCATTATTGCCTGAATGCATTAAAAGTTGTTGATGTTGTTGTTGTTGTTGTTGTTGTTGTTGTTGTTATAATTTTATGATTCGTCGTTGATAAAAACGGAACCTCAAAACTAAATTAAAGTCGATTTTGACTTTTTGCATCGCAGCCGACCCTTAAGTCTTATTCACTTAAAATCACAGATGGCAGGTTGAACATTTTGAATAGACAATTTGCTACAAACAAGAGTTTGTATAATGTGTTGAAGGTTCCATTAAGCTGACCTTATTCGATCAGTGTTTGATAGTGTTTAATTTCCAAAGAAGGGTGAACTTGACGCTTATGTAATAAAAACGAATTTCGATCTCGTGTTGGTTGAAAGTGATCTGATGTTTCATCAAAATTAAAAGGGTTTTTTATAGTACGATACATATGGTACATATATGTCGGTACCATTCATGTGTCTACCTTTCACATTTCTTTCAAAATTCTTATTTGTTCATAAGGGGTTATAACTCTGTTTATTTAATTAAGGTCCACTTAACCACAGTTAAAGATGCACTCTTACTCCCAAATAAGATTTACCACAATTAATACAATTGTTTTAATCGACCAAAAAGAATGAATAAATTAAATAAAAATGCTTATGAAAAATAAGATTGATTGATTTGAAAGAACGGTACAGAGAACAAGGTATTTCTACCTTATGAAACAATAGTAGATCACAGTAAATCTTTTACCACTCACCAGTCATTTAATATTCTTCGCGTTTTCTGCTATTGAATACACGTTTACAATCTTGTTATCAGTAATTGATAGTTTCCATTAATGCAATATTAAGCATGTAGTTAAAGGTATATCGCTCAAAATTAATGTTTGTTAAACATGTATATGTAGTGATTTTGAATAAGAGTGTCACTTTAAATATGTATGTTCGTTGTTTTACAATAATAGAGGGTTTTTATGATTCACTTGTACATTCGTTGAAGTTCACATACATTCAAAGAAAACGCTACACAGATTGGTCCCACGCCATTTCGTGGTAATTTTGTTTTGAAGTTGCATAACCAATTAATTTTGATAGCGCACCATACATAAATTGTTTTTACTCAACACCTTATGTCTTACACTTTAGTGAAGGTTTAAATTGTAAGAACCCGGATACCTTAAGGAAAACAGCAATTTTTGTTAAAATCTTAGTTAATTACTGTAAACGAATTTGATCATGTATTTCATAGTTTTTCATTTGATATCTCATAACTCTATCGATTATATTGTATCCTAAGTAAAATAAATGAATTTGTTTTGTCATAAAAAATAAATAATACTATTTAAACTCAACACATTCCCCTTACTAATTACATTTGTTTTGTTTGAAGATAAACTCTAAACCTGTTGTGAAGCCGCCATTAACCCACATCTTTATACCTGTGTTAACATATATATATATGGCGTTTTCACATGCTTTTACTTAAATGTAAACTGTGATATAATAAAAGAATATTGAATTGAATTGAATTGAATTACAACACACGTTCAGGGACACGTGTGCATTATGGTGACCACGTCACGTCCACTAATTCAGACTATAAACAATATACTTAACGTCATCAAGACATCAGCCTTACAAATTTGCCTTCGTATAGAGACTAACATTTACAATGTGATAGTATGAAAACTAAGGGCGTTTCGGTTTTAAACTGGTTTCGGTTTTATATCGGTTTCACGAACTGCGTATTTGTTGTAACAGTTTCAAATAAAACCAAAACCAGTTTCAATCGTTTTTTAACGAAAACCGAAACCGGTTTTTGAAACTATCGAAAAACCTGCCGGGGGCGGTTTCATCGGTTCGTTCCATCTGAAAACTAGTTTAATTCGAAAACAACATGGCGGATAGTGATCAACTTCGTTTGTTGAAACTCAATATTTTTTTTAAAACAATGCCTTACAATGGGCAAATGAGCTAACTGAAAAGGGTTACATTAGTAATTGTGTAGCTCAGTAGCTACAGTGGCTCAGCCATATTGTTGAAAATGTACACAAAACCATGCATATCAAAACCGGTTTCGAAACTGCTGAAACCATTGAAACCAAAACTGAAACTGGTTTGGTGTCAACAAAAACACCTTAAATGTTTTGATTATTCCCGACACGGAAGGATACATGTTGGCGGAGCAAGCAGTGCATTTTATCAACGCTAGCCACGTGTTTGGGAGACTTATTGTTCGACTGTGTTTGATTTTAAGGCTCTCAATACTTTTTTACGACATAATTATTTTTTGATAAGTGATACATTTTCGATGACTGTCGGTATATATGAAAACATCGAAGTTGCTCGCTCGAGAATCTTTCAAACAACACGCACATTATTTCTACAGTCGACGCAAAATACTTATAAACATAGCTTTAATAATGTAAGTGCCTCTTGCGCACATAATGTGTTACTTTTAAGCTTTACGGTGATTGTTGTTAGAACTGGGTTATTTAACTAAATAGTTTGATTAACAAAGGCCGGAAAGTCAATGAACACTTTTTTTAAAAATCCAAGCATTAACTTAAACAATTTTTTACTTTTTTACTTACACTATTCTGTCGCATTTTTGAAGTAATGATTAACAATAAAACACTTGTATAGATTTTGATGGTGTTTTATCATTCTTACAAACATTTTTTTTTTATATTTCTGACCCTACATACGATGTAAAAGTCCCTTTAATATCTGATTGACTTTTAAAGCTGCACTCTCACAGATATACCATTTTTACAACTTTTTATTTTTTTGTTTTGGACAGAACAAATTTTTGCGTAAATATCTGCAAACCAATTATATAAGACTGCTGACAAAAAATAAGATCGTAGATTTTTATATTTCCGTTCGAAAATTAATGTTTTATGGCTTAAACCGTTACTAACGGTTTAAGAAAAATGCATAAAACATCAATTTTTGAACTTAAATATAAAAATCTGCGATCTATTTTTTGTCAGCAGTCTTATATAACTGGTTTCCATGGATTTTCGCAAATATTGGCTCCTTCCAAGACAAAAAATAAAAAAAAGTTGTCAAAACGTTCAATCTATGAGAGTGCAGCTTTAAACTACATCGTTTGCCGTTGGCTAATATCTTTTTCACATAGATAAGACTATAGGGAATGCAATATTGATAATCGTGTTTATGTAAAAGTGCATCGATTTTAAAGGCGCACAATGTAGTTTGATGCCAAAAAATGATTTAATGCATTATCGTGTTTAACTCACTTCATTGTAATAATCAAAACAAAAGCATACGTTCAGATACAAAAATATCAGCGATATTTTCGCGCGTGTTTTATATTTATTTATGGCTTCTGAGCTATTAATCATTCATTTAAGTAAGAATATATTTTATATGTACCTTAATTGTGTTGTTTTTTGTGTGTTTGTTTTTTTAACATCATTATTTCTATTATTTCTATGAACTTTTATTTGTAAGACGTGTGAATGTAGAATAATGACAATCAGAAATTTAAATTTCTAACTTGCAAACTGTCAGATCTTTTTGTGGAAGACATTTCGACTGATAACGTTTACGCATTTGATGTCGGCAGAAAGTGAATACTGTCACGCAAATGCATTGAAACAAATAATTCTGATATAAAACCGGATCGTGATAATCAAGTCCAAATCAAGTCAAGAAGTAATGCCATGGTTTATGGGAAATGTCAAATTTTGACATGTATTTTCATGTGCTAATACTATTCCAATAAAAGTACACACAATGTATACATCATGGAATAGTGCATGAATGAATATGTTTCTTCGCGTAAATCATCTGCAAACAAAAACGGATGTTAAAGATTGTTTAGACTTTATATCGTTCATGCCTAGAAAAACATTTGGCGGTCGAATTTTCCATATGTGACCTTTAAAACCATATAAATAGACATAATCTGAATCCCCAACTACTGACTGGTTAGCAGTTGAATATTTCCGAATAATGGACTGGAAATGGTCGAATATCCGACTGGCGAATATACGAATAAAAGTGATTAAAACAGCGTTTGTCGCAAAGATACATATGTGTACATGGATAAACAAACATTTGGCGGTCGAATATTCCACATGTGACCTTTAAACCCGTATATATAGACATAATCTGAATCCCCAACTACTGACTCGTAAGTAGTTGAATATTCACGAATAATCGACTGGAAATGGTCGAATATCCGACTGGCGACTTTACGAATAAAAGTGATTTAAAACAGTGTTTATCGCAAAGAAAAATAGGTGTACATGCATTAACAAACATTTGGCGGTCGAATATTCCACATGTGACCTTTAAACCCGTATATATAGACATAATCTGAATCCCCAACTACTGACTCGTAAGTAGTTGAATATTCACGAATAATCGACTGGAAATGGTCGAATATCCGACTGGCGACTTTACGAATAAAAGTGATTTAAAACAGTGTTTATCGCAAAGAAAAATAGGTGTACATGCATTAACAAACATTTGGCGGTCGAATTTTCCATATATGGACATAATCTGAATCCCCAACTACTGACTATTTAGTAGTAGAATATTCGCGAATAATCGACTGGAAATGGTCGAATATCCGACTGGCGAATATACGAATAAAAGTGTTTTAAAACAGCGTTTGTCGCAAAGATACATATGTGTAGATGCATAAACAAAGTGCCGGGTGAATGCGGTGGTTTTGTCTTCGCTTTAAATATAGCGCTGAATGTGCATTACCTAGGGTCCCTGGGGTGCGGGGGCATTTTGCGGAGATTTTACCAGCTGTTCGTCCCCGCAGGGCAGGGATTTTAGCCGGGGTTGGCTGGACCGAAAGTCAAAGTCCCCGCTCTTCCCCGGACCTGGGGGGGGGGTTACAATTGACTGGTGCATAAAGTGCAACTAATAAAATACAGGTAACCGATGTAAATACATGAATACCAAACAGTAACAGCAACAATTATCTTAAAGATATATTTATATTACTTGTAAACCAAAATATTATATTAAATACCTGATACATGTGTATATATAAGCACGTTCTACAACCTCAATCTAATTTTTTATGCAGTTAAATGCAATTATAAAATGTATCAGTTTTTATTAAATTTTACTAAAGCTCAGCTTTCAAAAGCATGAATAATATCGTTGATTATGTGCGTGAATGCTTATTTCGACCGTGCAAGGCATTTGATCTGATGATAAATTCAACTTAGCTACAATCTATGTGAAACAGCACTCAACACTTGACATGTAGATCAACTCTGCAAGCTTACAATTTATGAAATACTAGTGTTTTAAGTCATTAAAATATATTAAGTTAGTAAAGTTGGTCCGTAATTAATAAACTAGTATTTGTAAAGATGGTCGCACTATTAACTATTACTAATTAGCAATTTAAATAATA
This sequence comes from Mya arenaria, assembly GCF_026914265.1. Lineage (NCBI taxonomy): Eukaryota > Metazoa > Mollusca > Bivalvia > Myida > Myidae > Mya > Mya arenaria. Next base: position 41,089,439 of record NC_069131.1, read on the forward strand.
GGTTTTCTACCTGTTACTTATTACTAATGCAATTTTTATAATGAATTCATGGTCACGTTCTTGTACCAAGTTTGAATAATGTTATAAATGAATTATTAGATTATACATTAGCATTAAACGGTGTATACTTCAATATAACAACATGAAACCAGGACACAGCGCAGTGCCATACAAGGAATTAGATACTAAGGAAATCGAAAATGGCGACAAAAAATCGTGAGTATCCCTTTATATAATATAACGTGATTGGGATGATAATGATTAACACACAGTGTTACACACAATCCATGGTACGGTTAACACTTCGTATTGATTGTTTGTAGATTGCATACGCTCGAAGAGATTGTTATTATGCTTAGGCCTAAAAAACATATGTCAGTTTCGGGTAACCCGACACTACCTATAAAAATGCGCCGACCCCTCACTATTTTTTTCCGTTTCTGAGCAAAAAAATAATCGTTAGCGAATAGAGAGTTACAAAGGGCGGATAAATGCGAAATGGGCGATCAGAATTATTGTTTATATAATAAAACAAAGTCAGGCAATGACAGTAATGTAGGAAAGACTGCCATGTGCAAGGAAACACTCTGAACTTACGACAGATTTTGAAGAAAAAAAAATCCCTACCTACCCTACCTAAAAAATTTAGGAAGGTTACCCTAAACAAACAAATAATTTTGTTTGGCCTTATACATAACATTACAACAGTGGTTATTCGTTCTAAACATCCGCCATACAGCAACAAGCAGAAGGCAGAGAAGGAATGATCCGATTTTAACATTGAACGCATGAAGGCTTGTCTGTCCTCGCACATTTTAAGGCAAAAAATAAAATCGCATTTTGACATCAAAAATGCCTTTTATTCAAATCGCTTACAAATGTTAAGCTGTTCTATGCCACAAAACATAAATAAACTTATACCATAATAGGTCATCAGATTTTTTATCTTTAGCTAGGTTTTCTTAGAAATTTTATCTGAACGTGCATTCCTATTTCAATTCCGTTTAACAATCGTAAAACCTCGGCCATTTTCCATAGAAAACATACTCGGGTGTATATGGACGATTTACAATGTTAGACTTTTTTACAGTTAACTTTGCTGCAAGTAGATCGCGTAGTAATTTCAAATTAGCAGTAAGCCCATGGATGTTACTGTTAGGAATCATAAATTTATATGCAATGTTACACGAATTATTTACTAAAGAAAACAATGAACTTTGTTTACAAATCACACGGTAAATCAATTCATTATTTATACTATCATCATGAGCTTCACAGATGACAAAATTTGCGTTAAATTTATGTTCAAATATGATACCAGTATTTTTAACGCAAATACATAAAATCATTACGATAATATGATCTGACTTAAATTGATACTATCTTAACGACTTATATATAATCAAACCACTTCTTGGTTGAAACATTACCAAAAAGGTATAGAAACTGAATCAAAACATTGTTCATCTTGTAGTTTGACTGTCTAGTTTACGGCGTCTTTTTCTAGACATGGTTGAATTAAGAGAACACTCTTGTCGAATGTCTTATAAAAAATATCTCCAACGCCTTACCTTATATTTTTCAGCCTACATGACCCGCCTATTGTCAACACACAGCAGTTAAAAGACCCAACTTTGCGTATTTTTCATAGACTTGAATTTGGTGTCTGTATCATAGAATTTCTTACTATAAACTTTTCTTAAATGTTTTGAATATTTAACAAGAATATTTAAAACACACACACACACCTTCTCTTGCCCTTTTGATTGTTTTGGTGACATATGATTTGAGTTTTCTTCAAGAAAGATTGGAAAGAAAATTGCTCTACAAAGATGCTTTATGAAAACCGACCAATGCCTTATTTCCGCGGTCATTGTCGATTGCATGGCGCTGCAGTTTATTGCTGCTTGTTAAAGATACGGCCTGCGTGTTACGTACAAGGAGACTATACGAGAGGACGTTTGTAATAATGATTTTAATAATGTATTCAGCCTGCAGGCCTCATTTGTACGGCGATCCGCAATCATGGTCGCCTGCCTTGCGCTGCAGTTTATCGCGGTCGGATATGGATACGGGCTGAGTGTCATGTACGTGGAGATTATCCGGGTGTTTGACGCTCCAAGATCGGAGGCAGCCTTAACACAGAGTCTGTACTTTGGGATTATGACGGGCGGAGGTAAGACTAGCTTCTGTTCAGTGTTAATATGTGAAAGAGCATTCAGATTATGACTGGAGGAGGTAAGACTCGCTTCTGTTCAGTGTTATAAAGTGAAAAAGCATTCATACATGTAAATGTTTCGCCAATTTTTTTATATATACATGTAGTGTAATTGATAACACAACAGATTGCTTATGATTTTGGTGACAAAATATTAGTCAATAGAACCAATAACCGCCCGAAATCTACTTCGACTTGTGTAACCCTTTTCATGCTATGGTTAAACAGGCTCCACATACTACAAACATGTATGCCTATCACATGAGTTCCAATGGCTAATATGTATGTGTTTTATATCGAACTTTTTCCTAAATTGAGTTTGTTTATTATTTGGTTTATCAATAACTTGTTTTGGGGTATGATGTATCCGGAAGCTTTATACAAATTCACAGTTTGGGATTAGTGCATTTCACATTACCATAACATTCCCGTACATTGTATAAGTGCGAGAAAAAACCGGGAAACTGTATGAATGCGACTCAGCATGCAGATATAACTGCTATTGCAAATATATCTACTTTTTGTTCAAAGTGAGAAAATTTTGTATCTTCAGGCTGGTCTTGAGTGTGATCAATAATGATGATAGATCCAGGACCTTGCGTGATTGAAGCATTTTGCGGGTGTTAGGTTATTTTGTCTGCGAATTTGAAAGTGTGTTCTTAAACATTGCAGGCGTATTTTGGGCGTGGCTTGTTAACATGATAGGCCCGGGACCTTGTATTATTGGTGGTGCAGTGTGTGGATGTATCGGCTTTATTATCAGCGGGCTGGCTGTCAACGTTCCCATGGTGGTTTTGTTCACTGGTGGTCTTGCAAGTATTCGTTCACTTTTTTGTTATTAATTAGAGAATAAAGATAGCTGAAACATATTTTATTGAATTGGGGACTTTTCCTTTCTTGTTTGAAACATTATTTTGTTAGATAACTTGCGGCAAATACAAATGTTTAATGCGCTGAGTAATGTTAATACATGAATACAACTACTGCTATCTGCTACTGCTATTACAACTGCGACAACTGCTGCTGCTACTGCTTCTGCTACTGCTACCGCTTTTCCACCTGCTACTACTACTGCTAATACTACTGTGGCTGCTGTTGGCTGCTGCTACCGCTTCTGCTGCTTCTATTGCTACCGTTACTGCTGTTGCTACTGCTGTAGCTACTGCTGCTTCTACTACTGCGGCGGCGGCTGCAGTTGCTTTTGCTACCGCTAATGCTATCGCTTCCGCTACTGCTGCTGCTTCCGCTACCGCTAATGAAACGCGCGAATTCTTGATTTGTGTGACAAAATAAAAATTCAGCACTACCTTTGTAGCGTATAATCCGTTAATATAAACTACTTATTTTCTTTAAACACTAGTGTTTGCAAACACTTTCTCCCACCTCAGTTAAGCTAGAAATTCTTATCTTGCCCACGGGCGAGGATAAAATGCCCGTATGGAACTTCTTTTAATGGTCACCACATTGTAATTACCTCCCTTGTTGAAGACTGTCGTCTGTAGCGCATCATGGAAACCTTGTCTGGTGGCAATATTAAGAACGCGTGTTAATTATTTATCGCTTCAAATGTCACCAGAAAACAGTTTTCACGCACCTTTTAAGAAATAATGCTTCACTCTTCTTAGAACTATTTAAAGACCGATCAGACCATTTACATACTCTGAATCACTGCGCGAATATCCATGACAACCACGAATTATTGCATATCCGTACGCAATTATTTTCACTAAGCCCAAAAGAGTCCCGGCAAAAAAATACATTTTTACTTAATTTTGTTTAACTGAGGTGGGAGAAAAAGCATCTACCATAGCCGCTCGTGTAAGATAGGTTCATCCCGACCCTCGCGCAGGGTGTTTTGCGGAAACTCGGTAAACCTCGTTTCCGCAAAACACCCTACGCTCGGGTCGGAATGAACCTATCTTACACTCTCGGCCATGGAAGATACTTATAATCTTGTCTTGGCTGGACTGAATGACATAAGTATAATCGTTAGTAGAAAATATTTATTCATTATAATACAGTTAAATAAACGTAAATACTTTTGTATCATCTATATGAATACCAAGTGTTTATTCAACTGTTTTACTGACATAGTATTATTCCTCATGTTCCACGTATATGTTTCACGTTTTGTAATTATTTTTCTTCCTAGGTGCAGGTATGAGTCTGTGTTACCTGTGTTCGTTCATCACCATCAGCTGGATATTCCATGAAAACCCTGGTGTATCTCTTGTCCTTCTTACCACTGGGTCAAGCCTTGGCCAAATTGTAATGCCCTATCTAAATGAGGTAGGCCAAGTCATTCAGATGTTATAGAGGTACAGACTTAGAACGTAGTTATGCATTATATGAAAACATGTTTATACTTGTAATATATCTTTTAAAATAATGTATCAACGTTTGGTTTTATTGAAACAATCAAAATGCGATAATGAATGATATTTAGGCATCCAAACCATGAGACAACAACTTATAATTAAGAATAAATATGATTTACAACATTTCTTCAGATTGTTATCACGGAATATGGATGGCGGGGAGCATATTACATCCTGGGAGCTCTGGCCTTAAATTGCTGTGCCTGCGGACTCTTTATCTATTTTAACAGACCCTATTTCCACAAAGGCGTAACGTCAAATATAAAAGGAAACGTTTGTGACAGACTGTTTGAAAGATCACTTCTGACAGACCCTTTGTTGCTCATGACATTACTGAACGTCCTACTCTTGGCAACAACAGGTATGCAGTGGGGTGGGGGTACCAGACAGTACATCAATACTTGCTCATATGAATCACCCTTGAGACGGTGTCCTCAGCAGTAACCAGTACTGGTTTTAAAGGTCGGTCACCATAACAGAGCCTGCCCCCGGATTTTTCTCATGACCTCAAGGTTATAGAATTGTGATTAAATCAATCAGAAACCAACACATGTTATTTGTTCTTATAATTTGCCTGCAGGATAAAATACTGTTACTTTTTGTGTTTTTGTATCAAATATAACATAAAGTCATGTATTTTTAAAGGTCCTATCGAGGCCTGGTTTCTTGTCGATCTGATGGTGATTCGAGGATTTGAAAGAGAGCAAGGTTCCTTGTTCGTATCCATAAACGGGTTCGCAAACTTCTTAGGACGTGGCTTGGGTGGTATTCTGCGAATGTTTTGTCAGTACGTAAGCCAGCTTATAGTTTATTTATAAGAAGATCAAAAAGTGGCAAGATTCAGTTTGCCATCTGCATAGATATTCGTATATACAATGGACTTTTGACCACTTACTACGCATTTCAATTTTCAAAGACGCAATTTATCTCACGAACTCAATCGACACTTTCAATGCACTGATATGATCCCTCACAGTTTCTATTTAATGTATATAAGTGTATGTAATTATGAATCATGTATATTTCATGCGCTGGAACAAAGTAGGTTTCTTTATTAGCTTGTCGGTCTGATTATTCAGATATTCATGTAAAACTTTGTGTACCAAAGGCAAGAACCACATTTATGTCAAGGCCCGTTACTTTTTGTTCAATAAATGTTAAATTATTCCGCTTGTTCGCTCCGCGGCGCTCTTGATTCCATTTATTTCATATGAAATATTGTGTAGCGTTGAACTCCATGTTTAATAGTGTTACTTGTCATATATATTTATAACTCAGATAGTGAGATTGTTACAATCTTTAAACAAATTATTAGGATGCACGAACGTGTACGCAATGGACTCATATTCATGAGCTTGAAGGCCGTATTCCTCAATGCATTTTATAAGACCTTTAAATACTCCATAATAAAAAAATACCCATTTAGGAGAAATGTTGAACAGCGCATGTTTATAAACAGATGAAAAGAAACCCCTTTTCTTCTCTTTTTTTCTTTTCAGAATAATTTATTCCTAATCGGATATAAAGATACCTGTTTAATACACAATAATTATAAGTCATTAATGTTGTAATTTTGCAGTGTACCAACAATATACCATTGGGTATATCTAGCACCAGTAGTTGCTGTAGGACATCTGCTGATTGTAAACTTCTACGATTACTGGCCTTTATTTTGGGCCAACATGCTTTATGGAACCTTCTTCGGGGTGACAGTTGCGCAAGAACCAGCTATTATGTTTGAGGCTTCGGGATTGGAACGATATCCGAAAGGAATCGCTCTGATGAACTTAATGTATGGTATCGGGAATTTTGTTGGAGGTTTAATAGGAGGTTTGTGAAAAATAGCTCATCTCATTTAAAGAAGGCAAAAAAGTGTTGACAGAAATACAGATTAAGTTTAATATATTCTTAGAGCGAGTGCAACACTTACATGTTTGTTGAAAAGCAATGCGTACAAAACAGAGCGCTTAAAACTGAACTCATTGGTCCTAATAGAATTCTGTCAACATTTTATATGGTAACTGATGTTAAGACGTTTCTTTCTTGTTTTTTAGTGACACTATTTATAAGTAATCAGTCAACATACGGGGTTTTTAAACGCATTTAGACATACACCTTATAAGTTGATACATTGTAATAATAGACTAGTTCAGTCTTTTAACTTGTTTGAACCTGGTTGTAATGTGACACACCCTGCTTCTGTAGTAAATGAACGATGATTTGATTAACCTTTTCAGGTATAATTAAAGATGAACTTGGCACATACAACTTATTATTCTACATCGCTGTTGGGGCCAGTCTGTATGTTTCCTTAGCCACCGTTGGGATTATTTTCTGTATGAGACATAGAAACAAACATTCAAAGCCAAATGAGCCATTACTCGAACAAGATGTATTCTTCCAAGGCGATGACATTTTCGAACGACAACCACTGCTGCGACGTCATTCTGCGTACTGATAGTAATACTGACGACGATGATGTCTTACCTGTTACTTGCATATACATAATTTATTGACTGTTCTTTTGTTTAAGGCATTTCACTAAATAATTAAGCATGTACAAAAAGTTGGTCTTATACATTTCTGTCTGAAAAGCCCATGTAAATGTATGTTTATTCTCTCTTGTAATATGCAAATTAATCGATATTTAAATACTTGAACTCCATTACATAAGATACTGTCCATTGAATGTACCGCACTTGTGGTCCACTCGTTTTGTATGTGTTTTATTGCTGTTGTGTATTTATTTCTCCATGTGTTTGTCCATGCTTCATAAGATAACATCGATTTGACCACAACCGAATACGCTTGCATATATTTAACATGTTTTATATCACTATCATACTACAAATAACCGGTGGCCTTCCATATCTTTATGGTGTGTTTAACAATATGCTCGCACTAAAATACACTTGTAATGGCTACATTAGTGTATATCGATGCTTCTTGATAACTTCGGTTGAAGGAAAAAAACACAAATATTTTCTGTGAAACACTAACGCTTTATTAATAAAAAAAAACGTAAGAAAACACTACAAGATATTAAGTTGAAAGCAAATAACAAAACACTATCACAGTACAATTTCTGTCAACGGCAGAAACAAAATCAACAACTACACAAGAAGACTAAGCGTGAAAAGTAGGATTTATCTAAAAGATAAAGAATATTGCGGAAATAGTCAAATGTTTTATTTCAGTTATTTGTGTATGTAAAGAACAACTTAAGAATAGTTTTATTAACGTCAATAACAAGCATTATCGAAAAAATATATCCATAAGAACTTGGACAAACTATACCTCGATCAACACTCTGACACTCTTATTTAAAATCAATACATACACATGTTTAACAAACATATATTTTGAGTGATAAACCTTTAACTATTCACTGAATAATGCATTTATAGAAAATATTAATTACTGAAAGCAAGATTGTAACCATGCATTTTATATCTGTCTGAAAAAGAATAATTATTAAATAGCTGGTGAGTGCTAAAATATTTACAGTGATCAACTATCGTCTCATTAGGTAGAAATACCGTGTTTGTTGTACCTTTTTTACAAATAAAACTCAGTATCCTTCATAAGAACCATTGTTTTCGACATTTATTCATACTTTTGGGTAAATTGAAACAAATGAGTTAATTGTGGTAAATCTTATTTGGGAGTAAGAGTGCATCTTCAAAAACTACATCACAGTAGCGTAGCGTTTAATTTAAAGATAAAATTAGTTCGAACATATTATGTCTATATTATAGTCAACATTTGATTGATAAGGTTTGCTTTAGTTTGTAGTTCCTTTAAATGTAAATCGATTTAAAGGACATTGTTGTATGATCTCCAGACTTGTTGAACTGAAAGTGAAAATGAATACAATAATCATAAATTAGTTGTTACTGTTTGACTTCACATTGACAAATGTTCATAAAAGTAATCAATATTGATAGTAATTGCATTACTAAGTACACCGAATAAATAAATGATTTTTTTACAAAATCAAACATAAATTTCAAACGTACCTTTAGGTGGAGGAGGCTTTCTTACAGAAACTGAAACGAAATGCTCACTGTTATTTAAAAGAATATTTTTGCAGTTGATTTTATCAAAAGCACATGTTTCAGGTTTTATTCTAAACTTTGAAGACACATTTAAAGTTCTATGAACAATAAACCCATATTGGTCAAACAATAGAACTTCAAAAGATAGATAGGTCAAGATGCAAGTAGAATGTCAGTAGAAAACTGCCAAAACAATTAAAAAATAAAACAGTATTACACCATCTTCCTTACTGTAGGTATTTCAAATGAAAAACACTTCAAAATGTGGTAATGTTAAAGCTACACTCTCACAGATTGAACGTTTTGACAACTTTTTATCTTTTATTATGGAACGAGCCAATTTATGCAAAAACGCATGGAAACCAGTGATATAAGACTGCTGACAAAACATCAGATCGCAGATTATTTTCATATTTAAGTTAAAAAAGTTATGTTTGATGCATTTTTCTTTAACCGTAAGTAACGCTTTAAGCCATAAAACATTTATTGTCGAACGGAATATGAAGATCTACGATCTAAACTTTTGTCAGCAGTCTGGTTTGCAGATATTTGCGCTTATTCAAAAAAAAAAAACGTTGTGAAAACGGTGAATCTGTGAGAGTGCAGCTTTAACGGTCTACGGTTGATTACACTTACGATTGATTACTCCTACGATTGAATACTTACACGATTGATTCATATTGACCGCTCTTGGGTTCTGACGCCTATCACGTGGTACTTCATAACTGTGACGCCGGTAGTGTTTCAGATTCATGCGTTTTGTTCTGTTGCAGCTAGAGACGTCATGGAACCACGATCAAGAGATAAAGAACTTTAATACGCATGAATTACACACTTTCGTGTGATGAATTGGTTATTAATATGCTTGTTAATACAAAAATGTATTTATAATTATTTGAATGTTTAACAAAGTTACAGCGATACACCTGCATGGCTCCGGATTTTGCTATTCACATACATTCATGTAATGGTATACAGTCGAACTCCGTTGGCTCGAACCATAAGGGACCGGCGAAAATACCTCGAGCCTCAGGAAGCTCGAGCCAAGCAGGAATTCTTATATTCAGCTTAAAGAAATCGGTCCTTTATATCCAGTTTGAGCCAAAGAGAAAATCGAGCCAAGCGAGTTCGAGCCAACGGGGTTCGACTGTACTAAAAACTGCGTTTAATATGTTCGATTTGGAATTTTTACTGCATTTCAGGCTGTCTGGCCTTTGTAAATACCTTTTGTCAATGTGTTACCTATTTAAATCTATGCTTTTATTTTCAAGTATTGTTGTGTTATGTATGTGTGTTATTGATGTCGGGAAAATAGCTCATGGAGCTAATGTTTTATACCCGACTTTCGATAAAGATTATTGTATCTTGTATTTACTTCAAAATATGAACTCCATCGTATCGAAAATAAAACTTTTTTTTACAATATATACGTTATAAACTGTATTAGTTTTAACAGTTAAGATAAATATACCTTAAGTATCTTAACTATCCACTTTCCGAAAACATTACTAAGCATAAAGTTTATTAAGGTGACTTCATAAAAGAAAACTTATTTCTAATCGATAAATCATCGAAACGTGCGCACACACTCTTACCATGTTCGCAGGAATTGCGAGCAGCCGTTCTCTCCCCGGCACGTGAAAAGCACATAGCCCGTCGCTATTAGACAAACGAGTGAAAGCACTCCCGCGACAACCAGCCATGCCACGTTCTTACTGTCTTCCAAGAACGTTCTGTAGCGGTCTGTAGTCGTTGTCGTGCTGGTGGTAGTGGTGTCTTATGGGGGAAAAATGACGTTATTTATGGAATGAGGATGCATGAAAAAATAACGATTTGGTGGAAGGACGATGTGTTTGGTTTGGTATATATAGTTGTAATAATAGTTCGTAAATAACGATACTTGCCAACATTTTAACGCTTATGTTATCTTTATTCAATTTAATATTTTTCTCTCCTCATTTTAAGTACATTCAGTCTAGATTTTTTTTAGCTTATTTTCAAAATATTAAATCTTTACATTATAATTATATTCTAAAAGCCTACGAAAAAGTTCTGATGTATTTGTAAATTGTAAATTTGGCTTTTGCTCCCCCAGAATATAGTATTATTTAAAGTGACACTAAGTGAATTCTGAATCCAGTGCTAGATCGAAAGTTTGTCAATCGACTACATACACAAAGAAAACCTACTCCAAGATTCCATATATTTACAGTTTGCAGTTTAAATCAACAGGTCAAATAAATCGTAGCCTTATATTAGACTATATAGTTAAAACATTAGTTTAAACATTATAGTTTCATAGTTTATTTCAAATGCATAAAGGCCATAGGCCCATTATATATTTTACAACGAATGTGAAGAAAGCTGTGATAGCTTATACTTTATATTTCGCGAGAGTGTGGTCTTGTGTTGTGGGGGAAACCGGAGTACCCGGAGATAACCCACTTGTCCGGCTTGGCGACCACTAACAGAAACTCACAAATTAGAGTGTTTAAAGTGCAGAAAATTCACTGTTCAAAATCGCGTTGGATTCGGTACGGACTGAATATCTCTGTGTTGCAAAAAAGTTTTCATTGTTTTTTATAAGCTGATCGACGTCTACGTTTTGCTCAGATTATTTGGAAACAGTAGAAGTTGTAATGAAATACAACTACTGAAACTATTTGAATTAATGAAGTTGCTGTAAGTAAATAAGTATCACGAAAATAACACTTTTTCTAAGGATTCTAAGCAATAAAAGCATACTATCAAATTTACAAAATAGAGTTTTTCTAAGGATTCTAAGCAATAAAAGCATACTATCAAATTTACAAAATAGAGTTTCTCTAAGGATTTTAAGCAATAATAGCATACTATCAAATTTACAAAATAGAGTTTTTCTAAGGATTCTAAGCAATAAAAGCATACTATCAAATTTACAAAATAGAGTTTCTCTAAGGATTTTAAGCAATAATAGCATACTATCAAATTTACAAAATAGAGTTTTTCTAAGGATTTTAAGCAATAGAAGCATACTATCAAATTTACAAAATAGAGTTTTTCTAAGGATTTTAAGCAATAATAGCATACTATCAAATTTACAAAATAGAGTTTTTCTAAGGATTTTAAGCAATAGAAGCATACTATCAAATTTACAAAATAGAGTTTTTCTAAGGATTTTAAGCAATAGAAGCATACTATCAAATTTACAAAATAGAGTTTTTCTAAGGATTTTAAGCAATAGAAGCATACTATCAAATTTACAAAATAGACTTAGATACCTGACCACAACCCTAATAGATTTAATGTTTATGTACCTGATACGATAATAACAACAGTCGCAGTATCTTCATTTCCACCTACATCGGACGCCATTGCAGTAATTGTTACGGATGTACCGTAGCCTAACGAGCCAGAAGAGGGCTGAATTTTAGTCGTTATCATCCCCGAAGAATCGATAGCGAAATACTCCTCGCTGAGACTCGATTGGTCAAGGGTGTACGTTATTACACCGTAAGCTCCCGCGTCGTTGTCTGTTGCCGTTACCGTACCGACGCTTGTTCCGGCGCTAGCATAATAACTGATGTAATACGTGTAAGATAGCGGGGAAAAGATTGGAACGTTGTCATTAACATCGTCTGTAATACAAATGGAAGCTCGTGATTTAGTATAAAAGTTCTGATAAATACATCGTTAATACTGAATAATAGTATTAATATAATCGTTATACAAGTAAGTCATTAGACAGAAATAATAATACGGTGCGACCGAATGCCCGTAATACATTTAACAAGGCATTTTATGATATATGTAAATTGCAAACTAACACAAACAAAATAATAATTGTAATAATAAGTATAAGGGAGGGTGGGATGCTTTTTGTTTTTATTTAAGTCAAATACTGGACGGGATGAAATTAAACTGAACAATGACCAGATCGGAGTAACACATAAGCGACTATGGGTGACTGCGCATAAAAGTATTTGCCATAATTATAACATTTTCCGCTAAAATGATGTAAATTGTAATCCAAAAAAGTAATGTTGAGATTACATTCTATTGCCCTTAATCAAATGCAGTATTATTTTTATGGTTCAAAAGTATGTAGACAATTTATTATAATATGTAATACGTAAACACTCATTGAAATACTATATATATAATTTACTGAATTATGAGAATTCTAACAAATATACTTATCAACTGCAAGAGCATTGAATCAGATGTAAGAAAGAAAAATTATATTTTCAAGGTTTTGAAGGTCATATTAAAATTGTCACATTTTACATTACGGAACACGAAGTAATGATTATATGAACCCTTTCACAGGCAAAGTCATTTGAGGAATACTAAAATGGTTTTATCACATGAGACATGTGGAAGTTAAATATATTAAGAACCAGATATTATTCTATCAATTATCATTATGGTACCCAGCACAGAGCATTCAAGGCAAAGGCTAACAGAAATACAAAATATGTTTACATATTAGAACAAGTAGTAAATACTAATTCTTAACTTTTGATGTAAAGGTAATGCACCAGTCAGTTGTTACCACAGCTCCAAGGTCCGGGGAATAGCGGGGACTTTGACTTTCGGTCCAGCCAACCGAGGGTAAAATCCGCGCCCTGCGGAGATGAACTGATGATGAAATCCCCGCCAAATGCCCCCGCACCCCAGGGACCCTAGGCCCATTCCCCGCTATATTTATAAAACAAAACCAACACATTCACTCGGCACTGCGTGAAAGGTAAAAACACGGCCTATTTCCCTGGCTGTCTCCGGTTAACCCCCGGCCCTGCGGGGGGGGGGGCATGGTTACAATTGACTGGTGCATAATGGTCAATATGACTACATGCTTGTTTCACTAACAAACACTACGTAAAATGCTTACTGATGGTTATAGTTAGGGTGGCAGTGTCGGTTAACCCCCCGTTATCCGTTACGGTCACTGTGCAGGGAACTGTTGTTGGAAGAGCATTGGCGTCAAGGTCGTAGTTAGACTGGAATTTTATCTACAAGAAAGACTGTCACATCATTTAAATATTCCCAATGTGGTCATTTTTTTATTTGTCAAGTTCGGATTTAGTTGGATAAAAATCATAATTTGTTTACTTTTGTGAAGAAGTTAGAAATAAGACCAGTATAAGAAATTATTACACTGCTATTTTCTTAATAATCTAATAAATATATATTACCATGATCCAATATAAAGAGTTACAGAAACATACAATATTGATCATTTTGATATTTGTTATACCAAATGTATAGGGCGCGCTTTAACACTAGTCAATGACCGAATGTTCACAAACCTCCCAGGTTGTTGGATGCATGTAGAAATAGCCCGTCTGCGCACCGCAATCCAATAACAATGTCTTTGAATCTCCATTGTCAGGGTCTGTCAAGCCAAATGAGGGTGTACCAATCACTGTGCCAGCCTTCATAGGGAATAACAAATAAGAATTACAAATGGTCTGTTAGCATCTGAACCCTTATCTTTATTTATCCAGCCCACAGCTTAAAGGAGGAGAAAACATATTGATTTGCCATGATTTTCCAAGGACTTGTTTATTAACAGAAAATAACAATCGTTTAACATATGTAATCAGTGTGTGTATACCATTATAAATTACTATTATTATATTATATGTATAAATAACGTCATATATGCTACGTCGGAAGGCAACATCTTGCTTAAAATGAAGACTTAAATCAAAGATAACTTTTCTTTTACAACACTATTTTAAATGAAACAAAGGGCAGTTTAAAAAGCTTAAAGAGCCCCGCATTTGTTTTATTACCGAAGTTTGATAAGGTGATTAATTTCATCAAACACTTCGACAAACCTGTTTCCAAAATAATGTTTTGACAGTGCTCCGTCAGACGGCCGTATTGTGAAAAGGTTTGTCGAAGTGTTTTAAGAAACTAAACTCTCAATCAAACTCTGGTAAAAGACCGAAGGCGGGGCTCCGTAAGCGGCGTCGACTGCGCCATGTTTCATTTAAAATGGTAAACAAGTAGTGAAGTTATCTTTGTTTAAGTCTTTTTTTCAAATCAAAATATTTCCTTCCGTCGTAGCATTTATGACGCAATTTATCACGTGGTATTCTCACACTGGTAATGCTCTTTTCCGAACAAAGAACACAATAATCATGATGTTAGTAAATGTCGTGTCACCCTAACTTCTTCGTGCTATTATTTGATTACAGCTTTTGTGCATGCTGTTCAGGTTTTTATAAAGATAACTATACCAGTGTGTTTATACCACGTGGAAAATTACGTCAGAAATGCTACGTCGGAAGGCAATATTATGCTTCAAATGAAGACTTTAAACAAAGATAACTTTACTATTTATTTACCATTTTAAAGGAAACATGGCGCAGTCTACGCCTCTTTAATAGCCCCGCCTTGTGAGTTTGATAGAGAGTTTAATCTCAAAAACACTTCGAAAACCCTTCTCACAAAACGGCCCTCTGACGGAGCACTGTCAAAACATTCTTTTGGAAACAGGTTTGTCGAAGTGTTTGAGAAAACTAATCACCTAATCAAACCCCAGTAATAAAACGAAGACGGAGCTCTTTAAGCGGCATAGACTGCCCTTTATTTCATTTAAAATAATGAAGAAAAAAAGAAGTCATCATTCGAAGAAAACTGTTGCCCTCCTAAGTAACATTTATGACGTAACTTATCACGTGGTATACACACACTGTTTACATAAAAGGTGAGTAATCATACACACGTTGCCCTCGTCCGCAGAGAGACTGTAACTAGCCTGACCGAACGACGGAGCCTCGTTTTCGTTTGCAATGATAACGGTCAATGCCGCCGCATCTGACGTCACAGGGTCTGCTACTGTGACACTTAAGTCAAACGATGTTGCTGCAATGGTCTCGTAGTCAATTAGTGCTGAAGTTGTTATTCTCCCGGCTGAAGGCAATACATTATAGTTGTGCATTCACTGATCAGAAAAGGGAAAATGTGACTTCAATTGTAACCTCATAACAAAGTTATAATACAAAACATATCATGAATTAGGTACGGTAGCTCTTAGTGTCAAAAAGCATAAAGTTATGCACCAGCCAATTGTAACCACGGCCCCTCCAGGTCCGAGGAATAGCGGGGACTTTGACTTTCGGTCCAGCCAAGCCCGGGAAAAAACCCCGCCCTGCGGGAACGAACTGATGGTAAAATCCCCGCTATGCCCGCACCCAGGGACCCTAAGTAAGGCACATTCCCCGCTATATTTGGCGCGAATACAAAACCAACGCATTCACCCGACACTGCGGGGCCACCGGGAAGGTAAAAACACGGCCCATTTCCCCGGCTATCCCCTGTATATCCCCGGACCTTGGGGCCTTGGTTACAATTGACAGGTGCATTTAAAGTAAGAATCCTTTCATAGCTAAGTGTATTCACCATAACAATTTTCAGTGAACAGAAACATTCAAATGTGAGTTTAACTGCCTGACTCCGACCTTGATTAAAGACTTTCATTACACGGTCGAAAAGAAATTCAGTGTACATGGCAATATTAACATTGTGAGAAATGCTAATGAACAAAATAAGTTTGATT
Source organism: Mya arenaria (assembly GCF_026914265.1). Classification (NCBI taxonomy): domain Eukaryota; kingdom Metazoa; phylum Mollusca; class Bivalvia; order Myida; family Myidae; genus Mya; species Mya arenaria. The sequence continues at coordinate 41,105,645 of NC_069131.1, forward strand.
TTGAGATTGGAAAAAAAATAATAGTAGGATGTTTTTGTTCTTTAACTTGGGCGAATCGAACCATGAACATTTCGTATACAGGTGTATTATGTTAGTGTGTTCCAATCATACTTTTTGACATTTGGTCCCCATTGGTAAATTAACTTAAGGCGTTGTTAAGCCACTGAGCTATTTATCTTCATCATTTCGGAGTTCTAAACAAATGATTCATCAGTATATATTCAAAGGTTCCTAAAATAAACTTCATACTATTGAAACATTACTTTCTGAATAGTCCAGTGACATGATGTCCTAAGTTTTATATTTGTATTCTATGCGATTACTATAAGGGTTTATTTTGCATTAACGGCTATTCTTATGGTACGATTTTATTAATTAAATACTATGAGTATTGATGTGGTCCAGGATGTACTCTCTATGTTTAAGATTTAGAGAGCTACCTCATGTTAATATTTTGTTCAAGTTTACCCTTTTAATTGCTTCAATCAATTGGGTTTGAATAGAATTGTAAGGAAATTAATGGTTGTCGCATACATAAAACGCTAAAAATGCCATTTTATCCAGTCTGAAGTTTCCCTTTTTGCATTGATTTTATAAATTTCATTTTATTTTATTAAAAAAACAACCTACTGTCACGGTCGATCGTGAAATATCCGGTGCCACTGGTGGGCGACGAACTTGTTATAGCAAACGTGCGTGTTTGTGAAGCATCGGAATCAGAATAGGAGACGTCAAAAACTGAGGTTCCTACAGCAACGTTTTCTGTGATCGTTACAGTGGATGGCAGGTTGGTCAAAATAACGGGGTCGTTAATATCTGTAAATAAAATAACTAATGAAAATCACCACCGTCTAAATGCATGCATTTATTTATTATATATAAGACGTTATTTTGAGTATATTCGGGAAGGGGGATCGTCGAAAGCATTAACATAGCATCGAGAGAACATGTCAACTCCCGCATTGCACAGACATAAATGGTATTTAATTTTGGAGAGAATTAGTAATAATCCCGAACTACAAGAACATGATTAACTACACTTTCAAGGGTCGGCTTACCTCTATCACCCACTTAGACAGTTTTGAGAGTTAAAGCTGCAGCCTCGCAGATTGGACGTTTTAACAACTTCTTCTTTCTTTATTGTTTGTCTTGGAACGAGACATTTTATGCGAAAATGCATGGAAACCAGTGACATAAGACTGCTGACAAAAAGTTTTTTTTTTTCATATTTAAGTTCAAAAGATGTTTTATGCACTTTTCTTAAACCGTTAGTAACGCTTTTAGCTATAAAATATTTATTTTCGAACGGAAATACGAAAATCTGCGATCTGATCTTATGTCGGCAGTCTTATATCACTGGTTGCAGATAGTTACGCAAAATTTGCTCATTCCAAGACAAAAAATTGTCAAAACGGTAAACTGTGAGAGTGCAGCTTTAAAGACGGCGATGTTTTTATCTTCCATTATAACCTTCTCGATAGTAATATATAACCATTTTTCACACAAATTTTAAATGTAAACTGCCATCTTACCCGCTAATGTTATAGTAAGAAGCCTCGGCCCAACCGTGTTCTTTGAATCAGACACGGTGATTTCTAGGTCATATCCAACCGTCGTGTGTCCGGTTAAGTCAGTGTTGATTTGAATTTGACCCGCTATGAAGGTGTAACATTTGTTTAAAATTCAAAACTTTATTGCATTTCATATACAGGTTTTGTAAAACGTAATTTGAAAAAAAAATCCAATATTTTTCAATTTAGTTTTCATTTTTATCAATTTATTATTTCATCCTCAATACATTTTGTACGTGGAAATGTTGCCACATATAAATGCATTCGAAACTCCTCAGCCATTTTTATCGAAAACAACATCGGATGTATTTGGACGGTTTACATACTCAAAAAGCTGTACGTTTAAGTCCGCTGCAAGTAGATCGCGTAGTAATTTTATTTAGCAGTTAAACTTCATGACATTACTCTTGGGAATCTTAATTATGTTTGCTATAATACACTTCACTGATAATTAATGTAAACTTAAATCAATAAAATACGACTCAAAAACACTACAAGTAATTAATGATATAATTCAGAAATGTTTGAAGTACTTCAACTAATGTACAGGCATATTCCGAGGTTGTTTTCGATAAAAATGAGCGCGAAGTTCCGAACGCTATACTAGGTGGAAATTATGCGGTTTACAAACATGATTAAAATTACAATGCTATAAAGTTTTATGTATAATACAACACTTTACTTCGTAAAAGTTTATTAAAACATAATTTATCTACAAGTATCAGTGAAAGAAAGTCAATCTTACAGTTAAAGATTTCGAAAGGACCGCAGGACGGGCTACATGACATGGTGAAAGTCAAATCGTCCCCTTCAGCATCGGTCACTAGAACGGTAAACGCAGTCGTACCAACTGGATCGGTCGTAGATATGGACGTAGAGTCTAAAATGAGTATGCATGCATTAAGTTAATAAAAAGTTAATTATATAAGGAATTACTATGAAGTGGGTTTTTTCTTAAACATTACCGCTGTTTATAGAAGTTAATATAAAGTGATTATTAGTACATTTATTAACAACAAAATAAAACTTGTAACCGTATTAGACCTTCAGATGCCTATTGACAAGCCCCCCCCCCCCCCCCAATTAATTTTGAAAGTTATGATTTTCTCAAAGTTTAAGCAAAACGCCACAAAATAAGCTATGTTAACGCCCCGATGGATATAACCGACATTTAAACTTCACTTACATAAAACCATTGTCTACAAAATCTCTCTCCTCCCTCTGCCCCCTCTGCGGAAGCAAATATGTTTTTCCCCTCCTCATAGCCTACATGTTCTTTATTCAACATAGTGTTTGAAATATATTTGCTATCGATAATCGAACTGAATCAAGTATTTCGATTTACTAAAGTTCATAATATCAGAAAGAAACACATTCTTTATACATAGTATCATCATGATTTTAAATGGTTAAACCTGGAATCAGTACGTGTGATGCTATAGTCATGCTTTTGCAATTTCCAAAATCTTTTTCGGTCTTTAATAACATAACGAAAAAACATAACAACACACCACATACGTAATAATTGCACATCAATTGCAAAATTATGCACAACGCATCCTGTAAGTTATCTTAGCATTTTATCCATGGAAAGCATATTAAATATCAGAACCAGCTTAACATTCAATAACCTGTCATATTGAACATTTCATTAGAACATCTTAATTTCATAAAACTTTCACAAAAGAAACAAGTAAATTAGTTAATCAAGGACAGTAATGTCAGGTGCTTCCAGGTTCCCTGGTTCATTGTTAGTTAATCAAGGGCAGTAATGTCAGGTGCTTCCAGGTTCCCTGGTTCATTGTTAGTTAATCAAGGGCAGTAATGTCAGGTGCGTCCAGGTTCCCTGGTTCATTGTTAGTTAATCAAGGGCAGTAATGTCAGGTGCTTCCAGGTTCCCTGGTTCATTGTTAGTTAATCAAGGGCAGTAATGTCAGGTGCTTCCAGGTTCCCTGGTTCATTGTTAGTTAATCAAGGGCAGTAATGTCAGGTGCGTCCAGGTTCCCTGGTTCATTGTTAGTTAATCAAGGACAGTAATGTCAGGTGCTTCCAGGTTCCCTGGTTCATTGTTTGGGGTTATTACCATTGTTATCAATATGTTATAAACGATATTATTTGAAACGACTTGTTTTGGTCAGCCAGTTTTTGATATAGATCTCCACATTTAAGAAAATGCTTACTGGTTCATTCTGTACGTTTTTAGCACCTATGTTCATCCCAAATCTTGTATAAAAACCTCAAAACACTCTGCTAAAAGAATAATTGTCATAACATGTTGGCGGTTATATAGTAAGGGAGACACGGTTAATGAGTTATGTGTGTAAAGCACGTATGAAATAAATGTTCTACCTGTATTTAATTGAACTTATTTGATTGAAGTAAAATTGTTTTATATATTTATATAGAACAAAAGAAAAAGAGGGGAAACAGTCTTTGAGGGGAAGAAAGATGAGGGGGAAGAGAAGGGGGAGATAGAGAGGAAAAGAGGGTAGAAAATAGGAGGGGAAGAAAGATTAGGAGAAAGAGGTAAGTAGAGGGGGAAGAAAGAGAGGAGAGAAAAGGGGGAGAAAAGAGGAGGGGAAGGAAAGGAGGAGGAGATAATGGGAAGGACAGAATGAGGGGAAATGAGGAGGGAAAGATTGAGAGGAGAGAAAGGGGAGGGAAGAAAGAATGGGAATGAGAGAGTGGAGAAAATGGGGATTGAAAAGAAGAGGGGAAGAAAGAGAGGAGAGGAAGGGGATAAGAAAGAGAGGAGAGAAAGAGGGGAAAAAGAGACGTGGACGAAAGAGAGGAGAGAAAGAAGAGGTTGAGAAGGAGGGAGAAAGAGGAGGGGAGGGAAAAGAGGAGTTAAAGGGAAGGACAGAATGAGGAGAAAAGAGGATGGACATATTGAGAGGAGAGAAGGGGAGGGAAGAAAGAAGGGGAATGAGAGCGAGAGGAGAGAATGGGGATTAAAAAGAAGAGAGGAAGAAAGAGAGGAGAGAAAGGGGAGGGAAAGAAAAAGAGGAGAGGAAAGGGAAGGGGAAGAAGGGGAAAAGGGGGAGGTAAAGAGGGGAAGAGAGAGGGGAGAAGAGGGAAGAAAGAAAGATAAAAGAGTTGGACGGAAATTAGGAGAGAGGAGAAATAGAATGTGGTAAAGATATTGTTGGAGGTATGGGAGAGGTACAGGCAAAATTATAAAGTGACAGGGGAAGAAGATTGAGGAAGGAGATAAGATGCAGGAGTTGAGAGGTTGAAAGCACATAAGAAAGTTATTGAGATTTAAGGAGTAAAGAGGGGAGGGGGTGTAATGGAAAAAAATAAGTTTGGGGGTAGGCAAAGATAAGAAAGTAATCAATAATTAAATAGTAATTTGATAGATCTCGAAATATGTGCGACCACATACACATGTACGATGGTGGCTCATAGAGCCTGAAAGAAAGACAGAAGACAGATCTTGTCCATGCACGACCACACGTACGAGCGGTGTCTCTCAGAGCCAGTTTCGAGAACCAGCACCGCTAGTTTCCGTACAAATTCATCCAAGATTTGATACCCTGGGGTTTTATCATAATACAAAACTTGAAGGTTTAAATGGCAGATTTATATTACATTTCCGTGGAAATGATATTTGTATAAATTCATGCAGTGGTGCGAAATAAAACCTGCATGTTATAATATTATATTTTAAGAGCTTTATGCTGGAATGACAATACTTCAAAAATGAGTTAATTGCCTTATTTTGACTATTTCATATTATTTTCTGCCTTCCATTTATTGCATTTTCAGTCTATTTATATTATTATTAAATATTCTATAAATAGGTGTATTATTATAATAACAATGATATACAAAAAGCCTTTGGTCATTGCAATAAAAGGTGCGAAAATATGGCCATGAATGAAAATATTACTGTACGTTGTATACCGACAGAAAATGTTAGATTAACTCTTGAAATGTGAAGAGTTCTGAAACATTTTCGTATATAGTGCGACATAGAGGCACCACGCTGCCGCATAATGTCGCCGGCGCATACATTATGCGGCAAATATATCACTGCATTTAGGTTGCCCCGCATAAAGCACCATTTGAAATACGTAAACATCGCATGAAGATGTTCGTTTATTTATTATTGACAGTTTTGTGCAAACAGTTGATACAGTTTTGGGCAAACAAATGACTAACATGAAGGAAATGAAAATGAAATATTGTGGCCGAGAACATTAACAATAATTTTGCTTAACCTAATGCAGAAAACGCATCATTACAGAAAAAAGTAATTTATATTTGTATAGAAATGTCCTAAGTTTTGATTCGAAATTTGAAGCCAAAAATGTGGGTGGGTGGGGGGGGGTCACCTTATATCTAGCAGGCTTGATTACATAAACTAGTTGTGTAAAACTCCGGCCATTCCTGTATCCTACCATGCAAAAGGTTACCATGCTCGCTGAGCCTGAATTTCGTGATGATCTAGCCTTGCAAGACTTCGGTGGCAACCCTGGAGAAGCACGACTTCCTCGTTACCGCAGATGAATCATGGCTACCTCATTATCGTAGGTGAATCACGGCTTCTGCGTTATCATAGGTGTATCACGGCTTCCTCGGCTTTCTCGTTATTGAATCACGTCTGGAGAAGCACGTCTACCGCGTTATCTAGGTGATTCACGGCTTCAGCGTTATCATAGGTGTATCACGGCTTCCTCGGCTTTCTCGTTATTGAATCACGTCTGGAGAAGCACGTCTATCGCGCTATCTAGGTGATTCACGGCTTCAGCGTTATCGTACGTGAAACATGGCCTCCTCATTTTCGTAGGTGAATCACGTCTTCTGCAATCCGTAGGTGAATCACGGCTACCTCGTTACAGTAGATGAATCACGGCTACCTCGTTATAGGAGGTGAATCATGGCTTCCTCGCTATCGTAGGTGAATCACGGCTTTAACGTTGTCTAAGGTGAATCACGGCTTCAACGTTATCAAAGGTGAATCATGGCTTCCTCGCTTTCGTAGGTGAATCACGGCTTTAACGTTGTCTAAGGTGAATCACGGCTTCATCGTTATCTAAGGTGAATCATGGCTTCCTTGCTATCGTACGTGAATCACGGCTTCAACGTTATATAAGGTGAATCACGGCTTCATCGTTATCTAAGGTGAATCACCACTCTTTCGTTGTCGTTGGTGAATCACGGCTTCCGCGTTATCGTAGGTGAAGAGCGGCTTACGCGTTATTATGGGTGAATCATGGCTTCCTCGCTAAAGATGGACCCTTCTTCCGCGCGTTATAGTACAAATACATGTATAGGGAAAAACAATCGACGCCTTTTCATCGTTATCAAAGTGTGCCATAGATTTACTAAATTTGGGACGAACCTGGGTTCTCAAAATTACCAGAATGAACCAGTAAGCATTTTCTTAAATGTGCTGATCTATCTGCAAACACATGCGTTCTGTTACCGGAAAACAATAACAATACCTTTGATTGACCATATCACGGTATCAGAGGAGAATTACACGAAAGAGAATGGTATAAAATTGTTGTTTTGAAGAATACAGTGCATTGAGTGTCTTATAACAGGATTAATCTAAACCCACTGTTTTGTCTTTCAATTTTTTTTGCGTTTTATATACCCCTTTTAAATGGTTTAATACTTAAGATAGGAATTATCGCTACGACTATCACAAAAAAAACATTTCTCATTTATAAAAAATACTATAAATATGTATTTTGGCTAATTGAAATAAGCGACTTAAGCCTGTTAAGCTTAAGAAGTGTCGAGAAATTGGGGCCGGGGATTATCATGCCAAAAATTCCTTAAACTAGGCCTTTAAATACTGAGTCATGGAAGGCTTGGTTCCGATATAGCATTAATTGCTCTCTATGTGTAAATTTCGGGCAAGGTGAAACTAATAAAACAATTAGATAAATACACACTTTGCAGGTTGACAAAAACAGGAGCAGCGTTTTTCAAAAGATAGACGGTGAAATCTTCTGAATCCGAGCTATATCCATCCGAACAGTCGATGTTAAAAGTGTAAGAGTTTGTTGCTTCATAATCAAAGCCAGGATTAGACTTGCTGTAAATGCCATAATCTGAAAATATAATAAAATAAAAGTTTTGAGAATTTGAAATTTCTTTTTAAATTTGTCGATCGAAATTAGGAACTTCTTCTTGACCACTACTTTAGAATTAATTCAGATACATAAGTAAACTTTTCTCTGATTTAAAATGACGTGTTTTCAATAGCAAAGCACGCAGGAACATGTTCATAATATCAAAAGGAAACAATCTGGTTTCCTCAATGACGTTTTCAAAATACTGCTACGTTCAATGTCAAGGTTTCCATGTTAAAATACATTTTCACACACCAGTTGATGACGGTATCTGCTTAACCAGGAAGGGTAACGTGGTTGGTACTCCTGCCGCAAGCGAGCATGTAACGTCATTAGCTGAGTCAGTGGCGGTGACGGTGAATATAAGCGTCTCTGCTGTAACATCCTCGCTCAGTGATTCGGATGCTGGGAGGTTCTGGATTACTGGCGGCTGAGGAGTGAAACGTTGCTTTATGTTTTTCGATGTACAGAAATGTAATACGAATACGTGTGTATTTCAGAGAGCATTCATAATTATGCAGTTCTGAGATTATTTTGAAAAAATCCATTACGTCGTTTGGTCATAAATATTTTATTATTGTGTGATAATGATAATATTTTGTTATTGTGTGATAATGATAATATTTTGTTATTGTGTGATAATGATAATATTTTGTTATTTACGCCATACAATTATTTAATCTATCCGGGTACATAATACATTTTCACTCTGCTATGAATTATATAATAGCAATCTTTTACATCTAAGTAGTGAAGACAAGTCTGGATCCCATTATAAATAAGCATTTACACTGGTGCAAAAGTTTTACCAACTATTTTTGCAAATGTCGACCTAATTTTGCTACTAGATTATACAAATATTTGAGTTTGGTTTGTGGTCACCAAGCCGGACAAGTGGGTTTTCTCCGGGTACTCCAGTTTCCACCACAACACAAGACCACACTCTCGCGTAATATCGTGCCAACGAAAGTTATTGATAATACGCTGTGATTTCTTGTTTATTAATCGTTGTAAAATAAATGAGTTTAAAATAGATTAAAAAGATATTATCATCAAATTAAATATTCTAACAGTATTGTTTAAATCCTAGCAAATGTTATGTGATTCAATGGGACAAATAGTACGTAATTGTAGTTATTGATTCTATAAATTGATAAAACATGTACTGAATAAATGTAATATCTTAGACAAGCACGAATGAACTTAATATAAAATGTTCAATTAGATAAATAGTGGGTGAATTTTTACCCCATTCTATTTCGTAGAGAGTAGAGAGAGAGAGAGGAAACATGTGCAAAATAAACCGACACAAACATTACAAACTCACAATGCTTTTGGACATTGTAATGCAGAACTATTCACTCCTTTACAATCTCGCAAATATGACACGCATTTGTACAATGAACTCCGGGGAATAAGTACAAATGTTCTTAGATTTGATCCTTTTTGGCATTGACGGATATGAATTAAATTTGATTACCAATTGGCAAACGCATTTGTATATCGAATACCTTAAAGCTGCACTCTCACAGATTGAACGTTTTGACAACTTTTTTTATTTTTTGTCTTGGAACAAGCCATTTTTGCAAAATTGCATGGAAACCAGTTATATAAGACTGCTGATAAAACAATTGACCGATATTTATATAATTTAAGTTAAAAAAATTGATGTTTTATGCATTTTTCTTAAACCGTTGATTTTAGCCATAAAACATTAATTATCGAAAGGAAATATGAAAATCTGCGATCTGACCATTTGTCAGCAATCTTATATCATTGGTTTGTAGATATTTACATAAAAATTTGCTCTTTCCAAGACAAAAAAAAATTAAAAAAACGTTTTAAAAACGGTAAATCTGTGAGAGTGCAGCTTTAAGATGTCCATTCATCCAAATACCAAATCATCAAAGCAAACGATCAACCAAGCATGTGTACATAGTTCAAACTTCAAACACACTCCGGCATTGTATTTAAAAAAAATTAACTGGTAGTTTATATATTAAATAATGATTTGCCAATTCTTTTATCACAGTATTACCACAATCAAGTTTACGAATACTAAGCGAACCATGTATTGGCCAATGTTTAACTTTGTTTTGAAAGCAGACGCATTATTTTCAGCTATTACATGGTCTGGTTAATATTACTTATGAATCAGATTTTAAGAGATCGTACGGAAAAGTTATTTTGATTAAAACATTCTCCTGATATTCATTTTGATTAAGAACATTTATGAAACCAGACCCCATGAGATTCATTATGATTAAGAACATTCATGAAACCAGACCCCTGTGATTCATTTTGATTAAGAACATTCATGAAACCAGTCCCCTGTGATTCATTATGATTAAGAACATTCATGAAACCAGACCCCTGATATTCATTTTGATTAAGAACATTCATGAAACCAGTCCCCTGTGATTCATTATGATTCAGAACATTCATGAAACCAGACCCCATGAGATTCATTATGATTCAGAACATTCATGAAACCAGTCCCCTGTGATTCATTTTGATTCAGAACATTCATGAAACCAGACCCCATGAGATTCATTATGATTAAGAACATTCATGAAACCAGACCCCTGATATTCATTTTGATTAAGAACATTCATGAAACCAGTCCCCTGTGATTCATTATGATTCAGAACATTCATGAAACCAGACCCCATGAGATTCATTATGATTAAGAACATTCATGAAACCAGACCCCTGATAATCATTTTGATTAAGAACATTCATGAAACCAGTCCCCTGTGATTCATTATGATTCAGAACATTCATGAAACCAGACCCCATGAGATTCATTATGATTCAGAACATTCATGAAACCAGTCCCCTGTGATTCATTTTGATTCAGAACATTCATGAAACCAGTCCCCTGTGATTCATTATGATTAAGAACATTCATGAAACCAGACCCCTGATATTCATTTTGATTAAGAACATTCATGAAACCAGACCCCATGAGATTCATTTTGATTCAGAACATTCATGAAACCAGTCCCCTGTGATTCATTTTGATTCAGAACATTCATGAAACCAGTCCCCTGTGATTCATTATGATTAAGAACATTCATGAAACCAGACCCCTGATATTCATTTTGATTAAGAACATTCATGAAACCAGACCCCATGAGATTCATTTTGATTAAGAACATTCATGAAACCAGTCCCCTGTGATTCATTTTGATTAAGAACATTTATGAAACCAGTCCCCCTGAGATTCATTTTGATTAAGAACATTCATGAAACCAGTCCCCTGTGATTCATTTTGATTAAGAACATTTATGAAACCAGACCCCATGAGATTCATTTTGATTAAGAACATTCATGAAACCAGACCCCTGATATTCATTTTGATTAAGAACATTCATGAAACCAGTCCCCTGTGATTCATTTTGATTAAGAACATTTATGAAACCAGTCCCCCTGAGATTCATTTTGATTAAGAACATTCATGAAACCAGTCCCCTGTGATTCATTATGATTAAGAACATTCATGAAACCAGACCCCATGAGATTCATTTTGATTAAGAACATTCATGAAACCAGTCCCCTGTGATTCATTTTGATTAAGAACATTTATGAAACCAGTCCCCCTGAGATTCATTTTGATTAAGAACATTCATGAAACCAGTCCCCTGTGATTCATTTTGATTAAGAACATTTATGAAACCAGACCCCATGAGATTCATTTTGATTAAGAACATTCATGAAACCAGCCCCCTGAGATTCATTTTGATTAAGAACATTCATGAAACCAGTCCCCTGTGATTCATTTTGATTAAGAACATTCATGAAACCAGTTCCCCTGAGATTCATTTTGATTAAGAACATTCATGAAACCAGTCCCCTGTGATTCATTATGATTAAGAACATTCATGAAACCAGACCCCTGATATTCATTTTGATTAAGAACATTCATGAAACCAGACCCCATGAGATTCATTTTGATTAAGAACATTCATGAAACCAGACCCCTGATATTCATTTTGATTAAGAACATTCATGAAACCAGACCCCATTAGATTCATTTTGATTAAGAACATTCATGAAACCAGCCCCCCCCCCCCTGAGATTCATTATGATTCAGAACATTCATGAAACCAGTCCCCCCCCCCCCCCTTGAGAATCATTTTGATTGAGAACATTCATGAAACCAGTCCCCTGAGGTTTATTTTGATTAAGAACATTCATGAAACCAGTCCCTCTGAGATTCATTTTGATTAAAAGCATTCATGAAACCAGTCCCTTCGAGATTCATTTTGATTAAAAGCATTCATGAAACCAGTCCCTCCGAGATTCATTTTGATTAAAAGCATTCATGAAACCAGTCCCTCCGAGATTCATTTTGATTAAAAGCATTCATGAATCAGTCCCTCCGAGATACATTTTGATTAGTAACTTTCATGAAACCAGTCCCCCTGATATTCATTTTGATTAAAAGCATTCATGAAACCAGTCCTTCTGAGATTCATTTTTATTAAGAACATTCATGAAACCAGTCCCCTGATATTCATTTCGATTAAGTACATTCATGAAAGCAGTCTCCTGATATTCACTCACATCATTGGTAATTGTGACAGTAAATGTAGCTGATGCTGTGTTATCACACTGGTCAACAACTTGGAACACAAGCCGGTCTACTGTAGATCCAACGTCAGTTAGGCTGCTAGCTGTTGTCAAAATCTCTAAGAGAAAATTATGAATAAATTTGATACATGTGTCCTTTGAAGAAAAACACTGTTGGGGCACGCTGTCTCTATTGACACAACATGAAAGTAGGATTACTGAAGATTAATTAATAGCTTGCCGTATGATCTTTTACCTAATTTGTCTGGTGTATTTTAAAACCAATCATTCATTATTGAACTGCAGTCATAATAAAATAACCCACCATTTTTGTAACAACATAGCTAGTAAACGATTATAATAATAAACCAAGTGGCATATGTAAGTTCAATATTTTAAACAATCGAAATGATATAAAACGATCTACTTGTTGTCGTATCGAAAGCATATCTGGCGTTTGTTGTCATTGTGACGTCAAGTGTGTCAACGTCATATGAGTCTGTGTCTGTGACGGTAATGGTGACCAGGCTTGTGGCGGCGGCAGCGGCATTGGTTATGGACGTCGATCCGGGGAGATTTGTGAATGAGGGGTCATTATCTGAAAACGATTCATATGTAAAATGCAATATTCTTATTACACTTTTGTCAACTAACACGAGGAAAACTTAAAAACACATTCAAACATATCGAAACATTCAACCATTGCTGTGCTAAGGCTGGTATTTATTCTCATATATGGTCAGTTTAAGCGCAACATTTTCCAAGTAAAAACCAATACCTTCAAAATTATAAAGCTATAATGCACCAGTCAATTGTAACTACGGCCCCTCCGGGTCCGGGGAATAGCGGGGACTTTGACTTTCGGTATAACCAAGCGCCGGTAAAAAACTCGCCAAATGCACCCCATGGACCCTAAGTAAGGCACATTCCCCGCTATACTTGGTGCGAATACAAAACCACCGCATTCACCCGGCACTGCAGGGCCACCGGGATGGTAAAAATACGGCCCATTTCCCCGGCTATCCCCGGTACACCCCGGACCTTGGGGGCCGTGGTTACAATTGACTGGTGCATTAACACCATACCATACCCGTATTTTAACATAAAACATGTGTTGCTAGTAATAACGAGAACACAGACTTGGAAACGATATTTTAACAATGCTGACCAAAAAAAACGTTTCTTAATACAATTTATATTCCATTTGGCGTTTAATTCCTAAATCGTCATGCAAAGGTCATTCCACTGTGAGTCCGTCAAGAAATCAAGCTGAAGCGTCACTTCACAAAGAATTAATATACAATTAATCCAGTTTGCATTCAGTTCTATGTTTTGTCTAAATTGGGAAATTTAAAGGCGAACACTTAAGGTTATTGCAAAAACATTTGTTTAATTATGATGCATTATCATGTTTAACTCATTTGACTTTATAAACATTTGATAAAGGTACTGATGACGAATAAACATTAGGCTTTATCAATGTTTTCTTTTTAATAGCTACCTACGTGGCCAGACATTCTCATGTTTAAAATGCTTCAACCTCTACTTTACCGCTTTAAATCAGTAATAAAGTTTGACAAATGCAACAACACCGCCATTTATCCAAAACTTGTCACGTGACTGAAATCTGTTAACTCAAGAAAAGATGTATAATATTTTACAATAATATTCAGGTTGTTATCAAACCTTTTCAAAACTTTTTGAATTCACACTTCACTATCCAATGTAATCAACTTACTCGGATGGAGATCCACTCACATGTAATCAACTTACTCGGATGGAGGTCAACTCCTATGTAATCAATTTACTTGGATGGAGGTCAACTCCTATGTAATCAACTTAATTGGATGGAGGTCAACTCCTATGTAATCAATTAACTTGGATGGAGATCCGCTCCCATGTAATCAACTTACTCGGATGGAGGTCAACTCCTATGTAATCAATTTACTTGGATGGAGGTCAACTCCTATGTAATCAACTTAATCGGATGGAGGTCAACTCCTATGTAATCAATTTACTTGGATGGAGATTCGCTCCGATGTAATCAACTTACTCGGATGGAGGTCAACTCCTATGTAATCAGTTTACTTGGATGGAGGTCCACTCCCATGTAATCAACTTACTCGGATGGAAGTCAACTCATATGTAATCAATTTACTTGGATGGAGATCCGCTCCCATTCAATCAACTTACTCGGGGGGGGATCCGCTCCAATGTTATCAACTTACTCGGATGGAGATCCACTCCTATGTAATCAACTTACTCGGGTGGAGACCCGCTGCCAGGTAATCAACTTACTCGGATGGAGATCAACTCCTATGTAATCAACTTACTCGGGTGGAGACCCGCTGCCATGTAATCAACTTACTCGGATGGAGATCTGCCCCCATGTAATCAACTTACTGGGGTGGAGATCCGCTCCCATGTAATTAACTTACTCGGATTGAGATCCGCTCCCAAGTAATCAACTTACTCGGGGGGGGGGGGATCCACTGCCATGTAATCAACTTACTTGGATGGAGATCTGCTCCCATGTAATCAACTTACTTAGATGGAGATCCGCTACAATGTAATCAACTTACTTGGATGGAGATCCGCTCTGATGTAATAACTTACTCGGATGGAGATCCGCTCCCATGTAATCAACTTACTCGGATGGAGATCCGCTCCGATGTAATCTACTTACTTGGATGGAGATCCGCTCCGATGTAATCTACTTACTTGAATGGACATCCGCTCCGATGTAATCTACTTACTTGAATGGACATCCGCTCCCATGTAATCTACTTACTTGGATGGAGATCCGCTCCGATGTAATCTACTTTCTTGGATGGAGATCCGCTCCGATGTAATCTACTTACTTGGATGGAGATCCGCTCCGATGTAATCTACTTACTCGGATGGAGATCCGCTCCCATGTAATCTACTTACTCGAATGGAGATCCGCTCCCATGTAATCTACTTACTTGGATGGAGATCCGCTCCCATGTAATCTACTTACTTGGATGGAGATCCGCTCCCATGTAATCTACTTACTCGGATGGAGATCCGCTCCGATGTAATCAACTTACTCGGATGGAGATTCACTCCCATGTAATCAACTTACCCGGATGGAGATTCGCTCCCATGTAATCAACTTACCCGGATGGAGATTCGCTCCCATGTAATCAACTTACCCGGATGGAGATTCGCTCCCATGAAATCAACTTACCCGGATGGAGATTCGCTCCGATGTAATCAACTTACTCGGATGGAGATTCGCTCCCATGTAATCAACTTACCCGGATGGAGATTCGCTCCCATGTAATCAACTTACCCGGATGGAGATTCGCTCCGATGCAATCAACTTACTCGGATGGAGATCCGCTCCGATGTAATCCACTTACTCGGATGGAGATCCGCTCCGATGTAATCCACTTACTCGGATGGAGATCCGCTCCGATGTAATCCACTTACTCGGATGGAGATTCGCTCCCATGTAATCAACTTACTCGGATGGAGATTCGCTCCCATGTAATCTACTTACTCGGATGGAGATCCGCTCCGATGTAATCTACTTACTCGGATGGAGATCCGCTCCGATGTAATCTACTTACTCGGATGGAGATCCGCTCCGATGTAATCTACTTACTCGGATGGAGATCCGCTCCGATGTAATCTACTTACTCGGATGGAGATCCGCTCCGATGTAATCAACTTACTCGGATGGAGATCCGCTCCGATGTAATCAACTTACTCGGATGGAGATTCGCTCCCATGTAATCAACTTACCCGGATGGAGATTCGCTCCCATGTAATCAACTTACTCGGATGGAGATTCGCTCCCATGTAATCAACTTACTCGGATGGAGATTCGCTCCGATGTAATCTACTTACTCGGATGGAGATTCGCTCCCATGTAATCAACTTACTCGGATGGAGATCCGCTCCGATGTAATCAACTTACTCGGATGAAGATCCGCTCCCATGCAATCTACTTACTCGGATGGAGATCCGCTCCCATGTAATCAACTTACTCGGATGGAGATTCGCTCCCATGTAATCAACTTACTCGGATGGAGATTCGCTCCGATGTAATCAACTTACTCGGATGGAGATTCGCTCCCATGTAATCAACTTACCCGGATGGAGATTCGCTCCCATGTAATCAACTTACCCGGATGGAGATTCGCTCCCATGTAATCAACTTACTCGGATGGAGATCCGCTCCGATGTAATCAACTTACTCGGATGGAGATCCGCTCCCATGTAATCTACTTACTCGGATGGAGATCCGCTCCCATGTAATCTACTTACTCGGATGGAGATCCGCTCCGATGTAATCTACTTACTCGGATGGAGATTCGCTCCCATGTAATCTACTTACTCGGATGGAGATTCGCTCCCATGTAATCTACTTACTCGGATGGAGATTCGCTCCCATGTAATCAACTTACTCGGATGGAGATTCGCTCCCATGTAATCAACTTACTCGGATGGAGATTCGCTCCCATGTAATCAACTTACTCGGATGGAGATTCGCTCCCATGTAATCAACTTACTCGGATGGAGATTCGCTCCCATGTAATCAACTTACTCGGATGGAGATCCGCTCCCATGTAATGAACTTACTCGGATGGAGATCCGCTCCCATGTAATCAACTTACTCGGATGGAGATCCGCTCCCATGTAATCAACTTACTCGGATGGAGATCCGCTCCCATGTAATCAACTTACTCGGATGGAGATCCGCTCCCATGTAATCAACTTACTCGGATGGAGATCCGCTCCCATGTAATCAACTTACTCGGATGGAGATCCGCTCCCATGTAATCAACTTACTCGGATGGAGATCCGCTCCCATGTAATCAACTTACTCGGATGGAGATCCGCTCCCATGTAATCAACTTACTCGGATGGAGATCCGCTCCCATGTAATCAACTTACTCGGATGGAGATCCGCTCCCATGTAATCAACTTACTCGGATGGAGATCCGCTCCGATGTAATCAACTTACTCGGGTGGAGATCCGCTCCGATGTAATCTACTTACTCGGATGGAGATCCGCTCCGATGTAATCTACTTACTCGGATGGAGATCCGCTCCCATGTAATCAACTTACTCGGATGGAGATTCGCTCCGATGTAATCTACTTACTCGGATGGAGATTCGCTCCGATGTAATCTACTTACTCGGATGGAGATTCGCTCCCATGTAATCTACTTACTCGGGTTGAGATCAGCTCTTATCCCGTATGAGCGGTCATTAGTTACAGTGGCACCACTCCAGTCGACTTCGTCCCCAACAATTTTCGTGGCTAAGGCCATATAATTGTTTTGATCAGCCTCACCGTTGCCGCCGTCCTTGTGGGTGATGATATCCGCCCCGTCAGTCCACCTGCGGATTTGATTTAAGAAGCGAGTGTGGTACGGCTGAATAAGAGCAATGGATACTCATCATAATCAAGACTTCAAACCTCGGCGTAGTTGATTAAAGCGGAAAGTCAAAGCGAGTAACCTTGGCGTTTAAAAACTGTCACTGCAATGCTAAGAAGAATAGTATTTCGCTTTAAACAGCATGTGTTGCTTTTACTTTAAAGACTTCTTTATAATTAATAAAGAATCTGCGTAACCAGTATAGTTACATGCTAGAAAGGACCCGATCTTCAGTGCTGCATTACAAAGATGTTCGTTCAACTGTATCGTTGAAACGTCCATCGGACGTCAACGTGATCGAGACGTTGCATGTGTATTTATACCTAATACACATTATCACCATACATGTAAAGAATACAGGAATACATTATAAACAATATCATTAAATAGAACCTACAGGGGCAAGCCTAGTTGAGTTTAAATAATTAACAACGTTCTTGTTTATAAGTGCAACTGACATTTAACAGTGTGTGTATATCACGTGATAAATTACGTCATATATGCTACCTAGGAAGGCAACATTTTGCTTTAAAAGAAAACTTAAAAATATGATAATCTTTCTTTTTCTTCACTATTTTAATCAAAACAAAGGGCAGTCAACGCCAGATAAAACGCTTCCTCTTTGTGTTTATTCCGGGATTTGATTAGGCGATTAGTTTTTTTCAAACACCTCGGCATACCTGTTTCCAAACACAGGTTTTTACTGTGCTTCATCACGCGGCGGTTTTGTGAAAAAGTTTGTCGAAGTGTTTTCAAAAGCGTATAATCAAACTGTGGTTAAAGACCGAAGGTGGGGCTCTTTCAGCGGTGTAGACTGCGTTATGTTTTATTTAAAAGAGAGACGAAATAATAAAGTTATTTTTGTTGAAAGTCTTTATTCAAAGAAATATATTGCTTTCCGACGTAGCAATTATGACGAAATCACGTGGTATTCACGCACTGTTAAATTTACTTTCACATTGGAACGGTCAGCGTTCACTTTGGGTGGGGGGGGGGGGGGGGCGGTGAAGGGGGGTTGGTTAACTAATGTAAGGTACCAACCATAAGAAAAATATGCTAAGTCTTCTACTTTTCGCGACTGAGTCTTACATAAATATATTTCGAAAACTTATTTTACTTAACTGCTCGTTTTATATCGCCACCTTTCTGCAGTAATACAACACATTCGTTTAAGGATGTTTATAAAAGAAGCCGTTGTTTAGACTCTGCATTAAGGTGATGACTTGCGTTTTTCAAGCATTATGCTGTTTTATAGAAGAGGTATTCAGCAAAATCGCCAAGGAGTAAACTATAAGCATACCATCCGATACGGTCCTGATCTTTCACAGTTATTCTTTTACCCGTCGTTATCGGAAATGTAACCTCAGCGTCGGCAGCTGAAAAGGGGATACAGCAAAACTATCGTTTTCCAAACAAAATTACATTACAAAGCAAAATGTAATCAATTATTAATTCTGTGGTCTGCTTCTTGTTCACGAAGAAATCACTGAATACACTTTAATTTATACTTAAAGTATATTCTAGTGATTATCTTAGATAGAATGTGCCGTATATGTCTGAGATGTTCCGCGAAAGCAAAATAATAAAGTGTCGTCAATTCAATTACATAAACTTATACATTGTGAAAGACTAGTAACATAGAAGGATTATTTATATATTAACATCGATCAGTCTTGATTGTGTATATCATGTATGTAAACAAATAATCTAACTAATTTTGAGAAAATTTAATAATTATCAAGGGAGGGAACTCTTTCTTAGCGCCGAATGTTTAATTGTCCGCCCTTCTTTATTTTGGCGCCTTTCTCACTTGTTCTCTAGTTTTAATCCGGTTCGGACGTGTGTTTTCATTATTTCGGCCAAATTAAATTTATATTTTACATTTGTCTTTGTTTTTCCTGAGCGCAATAATTATCCCCGGCCGATACACTCGTAGGTCAACGTAAGTCAGGAATTGGTCGGAGAAAAAACATGCAGCAGACATAGAGATTTGAGGATTGCTTCAATAAAGAGTCTCAACCTGTATTAATTCAAATCTGTATAAACGTTACAAAATGAAGCATATTTCCCTCAACTTTCTTCTCATTCTCAATACTGCATACGGTAAAATTCGCTCAAATATGACGCAAAATATTGTAACTACGACACAAAGATAATTTCAATGTACGACTAAAATCGATTAAGATCTTTACTGGAACGGCCCCATTCCCGTCTTGATATTTGCATAACTTATATCTGAGATAAGTCCGAGAGGATAATATAAAAGTTGAGACGGCATGTGCCCGACGAGACGATAGATAAACTACCTATTTCTGAGATAAATCGAGGCGGATGACATACAAACAGTTGACAGATTTTAACCTAGACGATAGATTAAACGTCCTATTTCTGAGATAAATCAGAGAGGGCGATATACAGATACAGAATCTTCCCTTGACGATAGATTGACGACCTATTTCTGAGATAAATCAGAGAGGGCGATATACAGATACAGAATCTTCCCTTGACGATAGATCGACGACCTATTTCTGAGATAAATCAGAGAGGGCGATATACAGATACAGAATCTTCCCTTGACGATAGATTGACGACATATTTCTGAGATAAATTAGAGAGGGCGATATACAGATACAGAATATTCCCTTGACGATAGATTGACGACCTATTTCAGAGATAATTCAGAGAGGGTGATATACAGATCCAGATTTCCCTAGACGACAGATTGACGACCTATTTCAGAGATAAATCAGGCAGGATAACATACAAACAGTGACGGAATTCTGCCCAACGAGTCGATAAGTTGACCCTGTAATCGGTCGCCAGACTTGAAAAACCAGAGTCCGTGTGTCTGGTTCAACGTTATCGAACATGGCCTGCCATTTCTCGATAACCCCACAGCAGCCGAACGTATAATCAGGGTCTGCCATCATATACCCGAAAGCTGAAAAGAAGACGTGAAGATACATTATGTTTAATCGGTTTGCCTTTGGTTTTTCGTTCGGTCATTCAGTGGGGTCAAGTAATTCGAGGGTTGAAAGCGAAAAGGTTCTATCTTCTACTTTAATATCACTTGGAACCTGTTCGCATTCTCCCTCGAATTAACATACGCATATTGCTAATATACAAGTAGGTTACTTTTAAATGTTTTGAATAAAGCAATGAAAATAACAGAATTGTATCAAATTCATTCCATTAATTAAATGATCAATTTTGAGTTTTCGATAAAATCTCGACCTATCTCTGCATGGTATTAATGTAAAGTTCTGTTGTTACCACAGGAGATACTGTTTACGAAATTTAACTAGAAAACAAGTGCGGTTTTATATTTGCTCGTAAACGGCGTGTCTAAAGAAGAATAAAACGGTGTGTTTTTTTCGTTTAAAATTGAAATACATTCATCACTGAAAGAAAAATGTTTCCTCGTGGTGCTTATCATGTGTAATATATTGCCATCTTACACCGAAACATTCATTTATGTTCCTAATTATTTCTGACCCAAATATTTTTAAACAATTTTCAAATATTCGCAACTGTTTGGCATTTCTTTACCGTATTTCAATCGATCATACAGCATATTGTAAGAAGTTGTGGGCGTGGACAATCTCGTGGACAATCGTAAAAGAGTCGTAAGATACTTTTGAGTGTGCTTTGATATAATATCAAAACAATATGGAACTTTAATGTAATAATTTGTCGATTCTTGTAATGTATGTATTAATGTTTAATACAGTCGAAACCCGTTGCATCGACATCACTTGGCTCGACTTTCTCGTTGGCTCGAACATAATTTTAAGAACCGATTTGTTTTTATTCTATATAAGTATTCCCGCTTGGCTCGATATTTGCGAGGCTCGAAGTATTTTGGCCGGTCCCTGGGATATCGAGCCAACGGGTTTCAACTGTATAACTTTCGGCATATGAAGGGATTTATCCTGAAGAGTTCAATGTCATATCAATTCACTTTAATGTATAATCAAATTATTGAGAATTCCTTTGCTTCCGATATAATAACAATGACTGATCGGATAATGAAAGAACTACCGTTGGACATAACATGAGTATTTGTTGGTGCACCGTTTATGACCTGTCGACTAGAAATTACATGAAAGCACTCAATGAACAACAGAAGTGTGCGAATATCACGTGATAAATAATTCATACATGCTACGCCGGAAGGCAACATTTTGAATAAAAGTATTACTTAAAACAAAGATTACCTTTAGCAGCGGTTTTGTGAAATGGTTTGTCGAAGTGTTTAAGGAACTTCAATCAATCAGACACAGCTAAAATACCGAAGACGAGGCTCTGTAAGCGGCGTAGACTGCGCTAAGTTTCATTTAAAATGGTAAAAAAGTATAGTTATTTTTCTTTATTCAAAGCATTGTCCTCAGACGTAGCATTTATGACGCAATTAATCACGTGGTATACACATACTGAATAGGCGAGGCCTTAGACCTGAACTTAGATAACAAAACCCTTCGTAAAATAACTATATTGCAAAATACCGTTCCTTCTCTTGTTAAAGTTAAGTACCAATATGGGCTCATACACTATTTGTATGAACATTACGGTGCCTTTGAGATGAATGATGGAACATTCATTACAGTTAATGCTTATTAAAGGCATTTATATTCTTTGATTATTCGCACATACAAATGTAAAGACATGTTTTGTTCATTCTATTCAGTCAAAAAATGACATTAAATAGCATTGTCATGATAATAGTAATATTGACTAGATATGTCATTAAACCCGTTTGACCAAATTTTATTCTACAATTTATATTAATAACAAGCAAATTGTATGCCTTAATAGTGACATTAATGTACTTTACTAATCAATTCCCCATTTTTGAAAAGATCTCCTATTCCAAAGATTTAACGGAAATGTATTTTTTTTTCTTCAAAGAAAAAACTAATAATGGTTTTTATCGTGTTTGTAATTGTCGTTTTGAAGTACATCCAACCTTTCCAATAACGTACGCTTTGCAAAATGTCATGGTTTGAAATATTTAAAATACAAGTTATAATATAAACATAATTTACTGTAAATGTAACAATTAACTTTTCATTTAATTTGACAATTAAAAAAATAATATTCATGACTCATAGTTCTTGCACATTTCATTTGCGGCCCAAATTTTGAGTTTCGCGCATGAATTAAGTCACTTCTTTCCTAATCTGCATGGTTGTTCATTCAACTGAATAGCTATCGGGGCGACGGTCATTGCTCATGAACAAACGTTGTTTTATACATTTAGGAGGTCATCATTCATATTCTAAAGCATTAAACAATTAGGTTGCCTTTAAACCTTGTGTAATTATTTAGGTCCATTTCTTGTATTAAGATTTATTTCAAGGTGATGAAAACAATAAACACTTCTTTGCTATATGATTGGAGTATAATCATAACTTTCTAATTAGAGCGGGACAATATTTTTCTTAGCATGATCGTAAAATCGGTCTGTAGTCAATTTGTCCGAATATAGTTTATACAGAAATACATGTAGACATACTGTCCATGTGTATACATTTCAGAACATAATATATATATTTAAGTTGTCAAGTGATCAATGCCATATTCATAATATACAGAGCATATATGACATCGCGTAAAATACAAAACTATTAACTATTGCATACATGTAGAGTAAAATCAATACATGACAATATATGACAGCGAGAGATCAGTGTGAAATAACGTTTATATAGGCTATCACTAGTCACAATAATAATGATACTTGTTTCTTAGACTAAATGCATAATTAACATACATGGCTAAATTTCTATTCACTTTAACGTTTTCGGATTATTCGGATAATTCAACAAATTTTGACACGTTTGGTCGTTTCGATAATACTTTTTGATATATGAACTTCGTAATTCGTTATACAGATGGCATTCAAGAATTAAATGAAATTCATCTTCCAAAACATCACACACATATAATATAAATGTACCTGTATTTCCACCGATGTCGTTGTCTTTGCTTTTGGGGTCGTCTTCGCCCTTTCTGTCATTGTTGTTACATACTCCAGTTGCTGAAACAGTTCAAAAATAACATCTTAAAAGCATGTTTATCATTGAGGATAAAATAGTATCATTGCGGGCCGCTGCAGTTATAATTAATACGTGGTGAGTAAAAGGTTTATGGAGACTTAACGTTTCTGGGCACGTACTAAAGTGCTGACGAGTTAGCTGACGATATAGAAATAAATTAGAGTTGTTGACCAATTGCTCACCATATAGACAAAGGAGGAAAAAATGTTTTGAAATTAAAGATTTTTTAAGACTTATTTTGTTTAATTTATTTTATATACTCCTTAAAGTGTACGTAAAGACGGATGTTTGTGTATTTTTATTGAAAATGGCAGTTCATTGAAATGAATTGAGTATTTTTTTTTTTGCTGGTTTGGTGAAAAGATGAGAAGATATCACGGATTAAATTACTTTCATCAATATCTAAGTTGTTGTTCTTTTGCTTTCAATGGTTTATTCAAATGAACTAGTTCATGTAAATGGAAAGGAATTATTTTAAACCCATTGGCAACTGTGCTTGTGCAAGAACTGTAACTTTGGTTTGCCTTATTTATGTCTTTTCCCGAGTAAGCAAGAGACATATTGATTTAATGCTGTCTGTCTGTCACAAGACTTTGTCCCCCTTGAAGAAGTGTTTAATATAATCTGTAGTTGTGTATAGACTAATGTTTTACCAAAATAGGTCTCTTTGAATTCCTTCATAGCCTTGGCCAACTTCAAAATATTTACATGGTAGATCTGTTTGTGGGCCCGCTGTGATACTTTATATCACAGTTTTTCTTGCTCTTTATAAGGACAGGTGAATACCAATATCATAATAATTTGTAAGGACAAATTACATTGAAAGAGTATCATAACTGTGTAAGGCACCAGTCAGTTGTAACCTCGGTCCCCAAGGTCCGGGGAATATGTATATTTTTTCGCTCCACTCTTGTAGTGTCATTTACTGCTTAACATGACTCCTCAGTCACATTTAGGAACAAACACTGATGAACCATACAATTATAGAGTGTAGAGTCCTGTTGTCTGTTTAAACATCGTTGTCTGGTAACCCATATCATACTCAGTGCGTGTATACCACGTGATCAATTGCGTCATCAATATTTTGCTTTGAATGAAGACTTTAAACAAAGATAACTTCACCTTTTTACCATTTTAAATGAAACATAGCGCAATCTACGTTGCTTACAGAGCCCCGCCTTCGGTCTTTTACCAGAGTTTGATTGAGAGTTTAGTTTCTTAAAACTCTTCGTTGACAAACATTTTCGCAATGAAGCAGTGTCAAAACATTATTTTGGAAACAGGTTTATCGAAGTGTTAGAAGAATCTAAACGCCTAATCAAACTCGTGTAATAAGACGAAGGCGTGGCTCTTTAAGCGACATAGACTGCCTTTTGTTTCATTTAAAATGGTAAAGAAAAAGAAAAGTTATTTTTAGTCTTCATTTTATTGGTTTCCGACGCGACATATTTGACGTAATTTATCACGTAGTTTACACACACTGATACTGGTATGGAAAAAAACAAACATGCATTTCAATAAAACATTATACGAAACTTTTAAGGTGCATACATGTATCTTTGCACTGTTTAAATGTGAGATACCGGTGGCTAACATTGCCATGGTCAAAAGCCAAACCATGCATTTTGTGCTTTTATCTAAGTTAATTAAAGTTCACATTAGACATTGGGTCGATCGTTCAATTTCGATGTGAATTTTTACATCGTAGTAAACGTCGTCGTTGTTAACTTTCTTATATTTTCTCTACTGGAACTAAAATGGTCTCACTTGTGATTTGCCGTATTTTTTTTATCGAGATCTGAGACACCGGCTACAAATGTAAGTGTTTTATCTAAATATATGAGCATATTACAGCAAAAACATATCTTTTAATGTTAACAATGAAGCCATTAACAACGTTGCCATCTTTAACGAAGATTTCAACAGTTGGCCCATTAATTCTTTAAAAAAAGCCATACTTGTTTTAAAAATTGATATTTTAGAAGACAGATGACACCGCGTTTACAAAAGTAATTATAGGATTTGATAGGCGTTCGATTCTGCAGTGCAAATAATTTGATAACTAAATAAGTTCGTATGTAAATATATAATTGTAAAGATATTAAACTGCTTTTTGAAGTTAACGTTACGGATCAATTTATACCCTTTCAGTAAGGTGATTTCTGGTATAAATCAAAACTTGAATATGTGTTTTGAACTTATTTGTGACATCTACTTAACATTAATTGAAAAGCGGGATATTTGTCGATATGCAATATCTTTTTCGGTAAATAAGGACTCAATAAACCTCAGTTCTCAAAATAATACAAAGAATCTTTTTTATGTTAAACGTTCTATTTTGAAAGCTTCGGCTGTTCATCATTTTCCTACCAATTATACTGATTGATTAAATGTTTACCAATCATTTTAACGCATGTCGATCCTAATAAATAATGAAATATTCGAGCATAACGTGTTGTTTTGCAGATGAGCCAGAAAATCGAATGAAAGATATTTGGAAAGCAATCCCTATTGTTGTTTTATTATTTTGTTGCCTACGACATCTGAAACATATTAAGCATACACGCATACGAAGACATTCCAAATAACTTTAATTTTAAAATAAAATGAAAATGCACTAGAAAAGACATTGACCATGTGATCTAATGCCTCGTAGCCAAAGAACTTTCAGATGGGGTTTAGTGTTATCAATTATGCAATTTAACATGCTCTTTGTACAATTCTAGCTTCCAGGCTTATCCCTGTCCATTCCATTGTTTTATAAGTAACATAACGCTAAAATGACTGGCACCAAATTAAAAAACGCATTACAAGCACAACTAGACAACTCACATCGCTTACACACAAATAAGATTAATGGTGCTGTGTTTTCATGAAGATGTTGTGCGAGGGCGGCTCCAGGATTCGACATAAGAGGGGGCGTTTCTCAGGGGCGTACCTTTTTTACTTGCGCCCTTCCCTCAGAAACGAAATTTATATGGTTTAAATTGTTGGCAGGGGGTTTGCCCCACCCCCCCTCTCCCCTTGAACATTGTAACAATTTTTATTCCGAAAAAATGCATTTGGGGTGGATTGTATTACTTTCTTCACCTATATTGAAATAAAAAGTGAATTTGGACGATTTTAGATGGAAGGGGGGGGGGGAGGGGTTCGCCGGTTGCGAATCCGCTACGTTGACCTTAGTGAAATTAGGCTTTCGTACCGTGCGTCCCGGTGGTTACTTGAAATCGGAGATAAATTATGACTGCTGCCCAAAATACCCTCATGTTCCCGAAAGAACTTAAACGTGAAGCCTCGTTCTGAAAAGTAATGAATTGTTATATTAAAGTCACATCAACATTAATAACACCCACAACTACTACATAATGTTCCATTAAAATTAGTCGACTAAGGTTGTTTAAAACAATGGAAAAATGGAATGAATCAGAAAATTTGAATGTGTGTATTATACAGGTTTCATTGGTTGATTCGATAGGTAGGGAGATAACGTGTTTATATGTTTCGTTGTCATAAAGGAAACATAAGGGTTGGATGTTGATCGAATAGAACTCGCGATAAGCAATCAGAATCCTGATAAAAATCAATGTGGCGCGAAACACATCAATTATTAAAAAAAAAATGAGAATACTGGGTGCAAATTTAAAGTTACTTATTATTTATAATATTTTGACATGCGATTGATTATTCAAGTTAAATTTCAATTTCGTATTGATCACCTGCAAACGAGTAAGTCCAGAAAAACATCGCCAACTCTTGAAACGTCCGACGCTATTATTCAACGACAGCCATCGGACATAGCTCGTGAAAGTAAATTCAACGTTAATTTAGAAATATCTGTTTATCAAGTCATATAATAAGTGCATCATTGTATTGAATAGATCCTTTGGTCCTTTATATTGTAATTTAAACGTTATACATTTTATAACGATTGTGAAGAATGTTATGGTAACTAATTCACTCCCGTTGGCACGATTTTGTGCGAGAGTGTGGTCTTGTGTTGTGGGGGAAAACCGGAATGCCCGGAGAAAACCCACTTATCCGGTTTGGTGACCACTAACCAAACTCACACGCGCCGAGGCCGAGAATCGGACCCGGGTCGCCTTGATAATAAGCACGTGCGCTTACCACTGCGCTTACCGGACAACCAATATATTATAAAGATGTTTAAATTCCGAATGAAACGTTTCCTACGTTTTCCATCTAATTTCTGAAGCATTTTTAACTATTTTCCAAATGTTGTTGGCAGCTGAGTGCCATAATTGTGCATTTGAATTGTCGTCATTTTTCAAAGCTGCACGTGCAAATGTACGTGAAGTAAGCGGCCTAGCGGCCTAGCGGCGTGAAGTTAGCGGCCTAACGATCTAGCGGTCTAGCGGCCTAGCGGCTAGAAGTTAGCGGCCTAGCGGCCTAGCGGCCTAGCGGCGTGAAGTTAGCGGCCTAACGGTCTAGGGGCCTAGCGGCTAGAAGTTAGCGGCCTAGCGGCCTAGCGGCGTGAATTAAGCGGCCTAGCGGCCTAGCGGCCTAGCGGCGTGAAGTTAGCGGCCTAACGGTCTAGCGGCCTAGCGGCCTAGCGGCGTGAAGTTAGCGGCCTAGCGGCCTAGCGGCCTAGCGGCCTGGCGGCCTAGCGGCCTGGCGGCCTAGCGGCGTGAAGTTGGCGGCCTTGCCGCCTAGCGGCATTTTTTCTCAATTTCAAAGCAATTGCTTATGCGTTTTTTGGACAACAATGATAAATCAAAGTGTTTTTATTCATACATTAAAATAGCGGCCTTAAATTGTGTTCTATTCAGAGAATTTTTCTATACGTTTTCTACTAAAACAATGATAAATTAACTGTTTTAATGCACAAATTATCAATCTGAAGCGATTATAAACATTTTTTTTTCAAAAAAAGTCGATCAAGCAGTTCAGCCGCCTAGCGGCCTAGCGACGTAAAGTTAGCGGCCTGGTGGCCTAGCGACCTAAAATGATATTCTATTTCAAAGCATGTATACATGCCTTTTCTTCTAAAACAATGGTATATTAACCGTTTTTATGCGCAAAATATAATTATCACTCTGAAGCAATTATCAACATTTTATTTCAAAAAAGTCGATTAAGCAGTCAGCTATTTCAAAGCATGTAAACATCCATTTTCTTCTAAAAATGATATATTTACTGTTTTTATGCACAAAATACCACTCTGAAGCGTTTTCAACTTATTTTCAAAAAAAGTCGATTAAGCACTTCAGCGGCCTCACGGCCTAGCGGCGTGAAGTTAGCGGCCTGGCGGCCTAGCGGCCTAAAATGGTTTCTTATTTCAAGGTATGTATACATGCCTTTTTTTCTTAAACAATGATATATTTACTGTTTTTATGCCCAAATGATCACTCTTAAGCAATTATCTGGGTTTTTTTTTCAAAATAGTCGATCAAGCAGTTCAGTGGCCTAGCGGCCCAGCGGCGTGAAGTTAGCGGCCTGGCGGCCTAGCGGCCTAAAATAGTATCCTATTTCAAAGCATGTATACATGCCTATTCTTCTAAAACAATGATATATTAACTGTTTGTATGCACAAATTATCACTCTGAAGCAATTATCAACATTTTTTACCAAAATTTCGATTAAGTAGTCAGCTATTTCAAAGCATGTAAACATCCAATTTCTTCTAAAAATGATATATTTACTGTTTTTCAACTTAAAAAGCAAAACAAAAAAACGATCAAGCACTTCAGCGGCCTAGCGGCCTAGCGGCCTAGCGACGTGAAGTAAGTGGCCTAGCGGCCTAAAATGGTATCCTATTTCAAAGCATGTATACATGCCTTTTCTTCTTAAAAATGCTCTGAATATCAAACAATTTAAGGACGCATGTTAATGTATGAATAAAAAACGCATTAGCAATTGCTTTGAAATAGAGAAAAAAATAGGCCGCTAGGCCGCTAGGCGGCTAACTTCACGCCGCTAGGACGCCAGGCCGCTAGGCCGCTAACTTCATGCCTCTAGGCCGCTAGGCCACTAACTTCACGCCGCTAGTCCGCTAGGCCGCTAACTTCACGTACATCACGTGCAATTACAATTTAGTGTGATATTTCCTATTCCATTTACAGATATGTTTACAGAGAGGTGCGTCAATAAATGGGGTTTAGTCTGAATTTCAATTAAATCTGTATAAACGTCAGAAATAACGATATATCTTATTTTTTTATTGCTTCAATCAAATGTTTATTTTAAATGTCGGCGAAAATTCAATTCACTCATATACGTAGCACAATAATAAAGAAACTATCGCACTTAGACTGTTTCAATTTACGACTAAAATCGACTAACATCTTTATTGAAACGGACCCACGTAGGTAATATTTGTCTACTATGTCGAATTAATTATGTAAAATTCTTCCCACGAGTTCATATAATAAACAAATGGTTCACCTATTCAGCTTTCTGTAATATAACTTTTATCCACATGCTGCAGGTCCATTTCGAAGAACATTTCTAACGGATTTTGCAAAATCCATTATGAAATGTCACTAACAGGTACGCAGTCAAAACAAAAACGCGGAGTACGCGTTACTTGCGGATTATGCTATCGCAAGAAAGATCCTCACGGATGTCTGTGTACGCAACAAAAGCGGAAACATGTCACACATTTGATTTCATTATAAATTCAGCCAAACACGATGTTTTTTTTTAAAATTCAAAAACAAAATATTTCGGTATTAAAACTTAATTATCTAAAGCACTCAATAATAAATTTTATTTCACTGAGAGGTAATCCTGCGATTCACATTTATATTAATACCTGTCTTAACATATTCTTATATTATGCCGCTTTTCCATTACAAGGACTTAACAAATTATTATTATTATTATTATTATTATTATTATTATTATTATTATTATTATTATTATTATTATTTTATTTTTTTATAATGATTTTATTATTATTAATTATTATTATTATTATTATTAGTATCATTAGTATTATTACAACTACTACTACCAAATGAGACTGAATATTATAAATTAAACCCTGTCAAACCTTTTTGCCATCATTTTATACTGATTATAAGTTAAAATGATAAAAAGATTATAACTTACCACGTCACAGGCAAATTTATATTTTTTTTATTTATCCTTTAATTATCTTAACACTTTGGAGGACAAAATCAGATTTTAGAAATCGTTTCGATTCGCGTTGCCAATGAAATTCATCGTAGACTGGATAATTTCGAAATTGGTTCTTTACATATCAATATCAAATATAATTCTCGGTTCACCTTTAAAAAGCAGGCTTGCAATAAAGTGTTCGAATATGTTAATTAAATAGCACCACGAAGCGTCAAATGAACTTTATATACAATTATGACTCTTACCACAAATACAAATTGCGGATGAGAGCTGCAATCTTATACCGATGGTGCGATTTATTTACACAGAGTCGATTTACATAAACAAACGTATTCTTCTTTCACGCCTTAATTGAATGACATCTTGTCTACTGAATAGGAACATCAATAAAACATTATTGACATTATTATTATTGTATTATTTGAACTCAATGAATGGTAATTATATATTTGGCTTACAATTATGACAGGCAGAACTATTCAATATCTTCTATCATCATATGAGAAGTAGACATTACGTTAATTTCAATTGAAATGTAAACTGACTCTAGACACCATGCTTTAATATTTGAAATGGGAGCCCTCATCATAGTGATGTCATTTACCTTCTGGCCCTAACACCTGAATATGTCTAAAATAGTTGGTTTAAACGATATTTATTTCGATATAATATTTACAATTAGTTAAGTTCAACAAATTTATGCATAATCAACAATAACAAAGGCCAAAAATGTAATGCATTGAAACAAAGAACATGTAAATTATGCACAAAACAATAGAGCAAACAGAATTGAGAAGAAAGCCTTACGGCGTATACTTTGTCTCTCTTCTGTAAGTCATTCGCGCTGCTTAGGCTGGTGCGCAAGTTGCCGTGACTCGAGAAGTACTGGCAGTAATAGTTGTAATCCAACAGTCCACAGATTCTTTTCTTTTTTTCTCTTTATTGTCTTTTTAGTTTAAGTTGATACTATACTAAATAATATTGTTTGTAAATTATTGTTAAAGTGTCACTGAATATTGTTGGGAAATAGTGAGAATGGCATTTATTGTAAATAGTAAAATAGTCTAAAATATTCCTTTCTTTTTCGCAATCTTGTCTTTATGGTTGATACTGCAATAATTAATGTTGTAAACATTTTTTTCTGAAAAATATTTTTTGCCCAAATTATTTTCATTGATAAAAGTTCGCGAAATGAAATAAAAAATAATGAAAGATTTTATAATTTATAAAAGAACATACGCAAATGCAGCAGTAAAGAGTGGTTTAACGTATACAAAGAATTGCAAACACGCTACATATACGTCACTGTGTGATCGAAATTTTGAAATATAGAAAATCCAGGCATGTTATCTTTGAAGAGATACACACCGTGCAGGACATATGTACACATATGATTCTCGTGCAAGGTGAACGGCAACGACATCTTCATAATCAGGTGGAATGCTTTTTTGTGAGGGTCGATCTGTCTACCCGTTCACTCGAAAAGTAGAAAGAAAGGTTTCTCAAACGTTAATACACGTTAAAGTAGTGCGGGTGTAAGAAGATGTTGTCAAATATGACACATAAAGCTAACCACCCATACAACATACACATGCGGGTGTAAGAAGATGTTGTCAAATATGACACATAAAGCTAACCAGCCATGCAACATACACATGCGGGTGTTAGAAGATGTTGTCAAATATGACACATAAAGCTAACCACCCATGCAACATACACATGCGGGTGTAAGAAGATGTGATCAAATATGACACATAAAGCTAACCACCCATGCAACATACACCTGCGGGTGTAAGAAGATGTTGTCAAATATGACACATAAAGCTAACCACCAATGCAACATACACCTGCTAGTGTAAGAAGATGTTGTCAAATATGACACATAAAGCTAACCACCCATGCAACATACACCTGCTAGTGTAAGAAGATGTTGTCAAATATGACACATAAAGCTAACCAGCCATGCAACATACACATGCGGGTGTAAGAAGATGTTGTCAAATATGACACATAAAGCTAACCACCCATGCAACATACACATGCGGGTGTAAAAAGATGTTGTCAAATATGACACATAAAGCTAACCAGCCATGCAACATACACCTGCTAGTGTAAGAAGATGTGGTCAAATATGACACATAAAGCTAACCACCCATGCAACATACACCTGCTAGTGTAAGAAGATGTGATCAAATATGACACATAAAGCTAACCACCCATACAACATACACATGCGGGTGTAAGAAGATGTGGTCAAATATGACACATAAAGCTAACCAGCCATGCAACATACACATGCGGGTGTAAGAAGATGTGGTCAAATATGACACATAAAGCTAACCAGCCATGCAACATACACATGCGGGTGTAAGAAGATGTTGTCAAATATGACACATAAAGCTAACCACCCATGCAACATACACCTGCTAGTGTAAGAAGATTTGTCAAGTGTGAAACCAAAGCGAATCACCTTTGCAACCGATACAGGCTTTTTAAATCATTTCCTAACTTAAGTCACATTCCTAATTTACTTTTCTCCTCAGTCATATGAAATAAAAAATAAAGAATTTCCAAATTACAATATTTCTTTTGACCTGATTGAAAAAACAACAACATTATTTAATGTTAAAATTACTTTTAAAATACATTTCCTTTTATATGACTTTGAAATTATTTAGAAATCGGTTTAAGTTAGGAAAGGACTTAAAAAGTTTTCTGAATACCACCCTGATAACTTTTTGTTTATTGATAGGGGGTCGATTCTCCTTTGAAAACGATATAAATAAATAGAATAAAGTTATATGTAAATATATAGTTGTAAGGATATAAAACAGTTATTTTGTACAAATAAACGAAACGGATCAAACGAATTGAATTTCTTTTGCTTCAATTTGTGGCACAAATTAAACATTAAATATTTTTATGATCTTGTCTTTTGTCATAACGTTTACACTAACTTCAAAGATATGAATATTTGTTGACAATTGCGGTATCTATTGTCGGTAAATAAGTTCTCAATACACTTCAGTACTCAAATTAATACAAAGAACCTATATTACGTGTAAAAGTCCAATTTGAAAGCTGGTATTATTTTTCATGCTCCTTCCATTTAAACTTATTGATCAAATATTTACCAATCGCAGATAGCGCACGTTAATCATGATAACGCATTGATGGAATGAAAGGGGTTAACGAAGTCATGTTAAATAACTTTGATAATAAAATGAAAATGCAAATGAAACGAAACGGACCACATGAATACCCATCAGATGTCGGCTAGTTGTCTTAAACTATGTACAATTAAACTGAATCCCCGTACAATCCAGCCTACCGGGCGTATCCCTCTGTATTCCATTGTTTATAAGTAGCATAACCATAAAATGACAAACACCCAAGACCACATTACGATCACAACTTTCATTTCACCCCACTCTTTTTTATTTTAAATTTCCCTACCGATCCATTATTTTAAAAAAAAATATAAAAATCATTGACCTTAGGCCAAAATAAAATGCTTTGGTTATGTTTACATCGAGGTAGCGTAAGTAGGCTTTTTATTTTTTATCAGGCTTTATGTAATAACGATATTGTCATCATTGGGAAATGGCATTGATTAATATTTTGGAAAACGGTTTTTAAGTTTCATTTCAAATCACACACGTAAAAACAGTAAACAGATATCTTTAATTTTTTTTAATAATTATTACAAACTGACGGTATGGTTCGCTCCAATTTCGTATGTAGGATTCCGGTAGCCCGAACTAAACAAATGTTTTTCATCATCCTTAGTGAAACTAGGCTCACGTACCATACTTGCCGTTGGTAAGTTGATAACAAATCAATAATAAATAAATGATAAAATCATTATAATGAATTCACAAAAATTATATATAAAAGTATCAACATCTGTTTCATGATACACATGGAATCGGTGGATACAATTTGAATGGAGATAACACGTTTATTATTTTGTTGTATCAACGAAAGTAAGAGGTGGGGCTTGAATCAACATCAGGAGAAGCAATCACAGGCGAGATAAAAATCCATCTTTGTGGTGGGAAGACTAAATGCACATGAAACAAGCTTTATTTGTAATATGAAACACAAATTCACTTGGGATTTGAATTATAAATTTACGTATAGCCAAAAACTTGTCGAAACATTTGGTAATATTTTTAATATTAGAAATATCAGTTAAATCGGAGCCAGCCAAATCAGAAAAAAGGAAGCAAATTATATAAACTGATAAATCAACTTCTCGATGAACCCATGCAAATGAGTGAACCCATAGCAACGACGCCAACTCTTCCAAGGTACGATGTCCATTGTATTCGGAAAAAAATCATTGTAGCCGTAAAGCAGCACGTACCTTCACAAGTATTATTTGATCTTCACATTACCATACGTTTGGTTGGATACATTTCCATGTACCTAATACTTTTCGACTTTTCAGATTAATTTATCTGTACACTGAAGCATAAAATAACTTCAATAGGTCTATGATTAGTACTGTTTACACGGGGGAAATTGAAGATTTGAATTTGCTGTACTCTTTCCGACTAAAGAAAAACACGAGAATTGGACATTGAATTATGCTTGTTTGTCTAAAGACAATATAGTTATACCAACATATCGTACACCATTTTAAAGGTAATTGACTCTTCCTTCCATGTCACTTATTTAAAAATGGACTGTTTATATGTTGGTTGAGAAATCTGCATAAAACTGGATTCTACTGTGAAATCGGGTAAGTTTTAGTTACATACCTTGTTTCTTTTTTGTATATCAAAGACACTAAATATCTTCAGATGTGTTGATTATCTCATTGTATGTACCCAAAATGGCTTTAAGCAACATTTTAGTGACAAACAATGATTCAGATGCCTGTGATCATATGCCCACCTACCTAGTTTGTATTAGCATATCCATGTTTTCCTTGAAACTTTAACCGTTCTCGAGAACACTTCGGCAATGTTTCCAAAATGTACGAAATCCGACTGGTAGGTTACAGTTCCATTTATCATTTTGGCTCGGATTTAGCGGAAAATGAGGTTATAATTTGGGAAAATCGCATACAACACTTAAAGTTTTGTTTAAACATAACAGGCACATGCATTTGGGAACGAATATTTTAATGATTTTAAAAGATATGAGAACGAAAAGAAAATGATAGGTTGCAGCTCCGATTTTTGAGAGATAGGTTGTTAAAAAATGTTAAAAAATAAAGAAATTTTTATAATTATTTGTATTGCCTTGATTTTCGGCTCGAGTCGAGCGTTTTGGTGACGCCATCTTGCACTGAAACCTACCATTTGGTCACGTGGATTCCCCGCCGTGGTATGGTAGCTATCTAAATGTATGAAAAGCGTATCATTTTTTTTTAAATTATTGATTTTCATTCATGCGCAAATAAGAAATAAACGAGTATAGCTTAAATTTTTTAACAGAATTAGGGTGGATACGCAGCGAAAAGAAACTTGTGTGAACTACGCAAACTCACCCATGGAAATATCCCTAAACTTGACGCAGTGAAAAAACAGGTTGCGGAGTACGTAAATGGTGCGGATTATGCAG
Source organism: Mya arenaria (assembly GCF_026914265.1). Classification (NCBI taxonomy): domain Eukaryota; kingdom Metazoa; phylum Mollusca; class Bivalvia; order Myida; family Myidae; genus Mya; species Mya arenaria. Next base: position 41,142,028 of record NC_069131.1, read on the forward strand.
TCTAAGGAATGTAATGCAGCAAAAGCGAAAAAGGATCACGCATTTTATTTGATGAAACTTTAAAGCAAACATTATATGTTCTCTAAACTTTAAAATCGAAACGTTTCGGTATTACGACGTATTACGATCAATAGATAAAACATATTTTTATAATTATTATCTATGTATTAGTATCTATGTATTATTATCTATGTATTATTATTATTATTATCTATGTATTATTATTATTATCATTAGTAGTAGTAGTAGTAGTAGTAGTAGTAGTAGTAGTAGTGGTAGTGGTGGTAGTAGTAGTAGTAGTAGTAGTAGTAGTAGTAGTAGTAGTAGTAGTAGTACTATCATCATTGTTGTTTTTATTATTATGACTACCCTCATTATTATTATTTCTAATATCTAACATTGTTTACATTATTTTTTTCGTGAGTATTTGTTAAAATAAAGAAAAACAAACATAACTCACCACGACTTAGTTAAATTCAAATTATTATTTATCCTTTAATTATCTGAGCACTTGGAGCATCGTATATTGCATTACTCCAATTTTGTTATCAACCTACCAATAATCAAATGTTATTCGTAATGCACTTTAAGAAAGCAAATATAATAGTATTACTTATATAACACGACAGATGGTCCAGCAACCTTACTATACAACTTTATTTATGTAATACAACATTAATCGATGAACATGCAAGGCCTTAAATAAATTGTAGGAGTATGGTAACGTTTACAAATAGTATGGTCGATGTGGAATTTCAATACACTCTTACCATACATCGTGGTCTACTGTACCCATTTATTTGACTGATGCAAATCAGGATAAAACTTACATTTTTTAAAGCTAAAATATTACAAATCTTGTTGCCACCATCGATGCACGAGTTTCATGGCTTTTTCTTAATCACACTCCACCAATGAACTTTAAAACATGGATGCGAGCTGGGGACTTGTACGGATGACGTAGGTTTTTACGTAGGTTCATTTTCTTGAGACGAACAAATTCTTCTATAACGCCCAAATTGAAGGACCTCTTGTCTATTGAATATAAATATTAATTAAACAGTATTGAAAAGCAACGAACGCGTCGATCATATTATTTGAATTGAATAAATAAATTATTATTTGCCTAACAGTTTTTAGTAATAAAAAAACGAGGCGAAGGAATGAAAGGTAGACAAACTCAAGTTGTTAAAAATATTTTGGATATGAACTTCGTCGAAGATGAAAACTACATTTTTAAAGGTAAATTAACTCATGATACCATTAATAATCTTAAAAAGAATCCATGTCACTGTAACGTAGGTATAGGAATAATTTACCTTCTGTGATCAGATAACCCAAACCGTTCATAATCATGTAAACTAAGACCTGTATGTAGTTTTTTTTCTATTCATTTCTTTGTTGTATTTAACTTAAGATGTTTATACTACAATACTGAATGAGGTTTTTAATATATATCGATATCAAGGGATGTATTATGCATGATTCGTTGTTCAAAGGCTTATTACTTTCAAGTTGTTTGAAATCATGTAGTTGTAAATAATTGAGAGTGTGAACATTGTTGAACAAATGTTTTTTTTTGCAAAATTAAGAGGGCGTAAATTGGAAATAAAAATGTTCGACAGAATTATTTTCGTTGATTAAATAAAGTTAGCGAAACAAAAATGATTTGAAAAAGGTCTGGCAATAATTTCATAAAAATGGGCATGGGAACGTGTGTTAGAATTGACATTACATCAAGGCATGGGAATGTGTGTTAGAACTGACATTACATCAAGGCATGGAAACGTGTGTTAGAACTGACATTACAATATGGCATGTGAACGTGTGTTAGAACTGACATTACAATATGGCATGGGAACGTGTGTTAGAACTGACATTACAATATGGCATGGGAACGTGTGTTAAAACTGACATTACAATATGGCATGGGAACGTGTGTTAGAACTGACATTACAATATGGCATGGCAACGTGTGTTAGAACTGACATTGCATCATGGCATGGGAACGTGTGTTAGAACTGACATTACATCATGGTATGGCAACGTGTGTTAGAACTGACATTACGTCGGGGCATGGGAACGTGTGTTAAAACTGACATTACATCAAGGCACGGGAACGTGTGTTAGAACTGAAATAACATCGGGGCATGGGAACGTGTTTTAGAACTGACATTACATCGGGGCATGCGAACGTGTGTAAGAACTGACATTACATCGGGGAATGGGAACGTGTGTAAGAACTGAAATAAAATCGGGGAATGCGAACGTATGTAAGAACTGACATTACATCGGGGCATGGGCACGTGTGTTAGAACTGACATTACATCGGGGCATGGGCACGTGTGTAAGAACTGACATTACATCGGGGCATGGGCACGTGTGTAAGAACTGAAATTAAATCGGAACATGAGAACGTGTGTAAGAACTGACATTAAATCGGGGCATGGGCACGTGTGTTAGAACTGACATTACAATATGGCATGCGAACGTGTGTAAGAACTGACATTATATCGGGGCATGCGAACGTGTGTAAGAACTGACATTACATCGGGGCATGCGAACGTGTGTAAGAACTGAAATTAAATCGTGGCATGGGCACGTGTGTTGGAACTGAAATTAAATCGGGGCATGGGCACGTGTGTTAGAACTGACATAACATCGGGGCATGGGAACGTGTGTTAGAACTGACATTACATCAAGGCATGAGAACGTATGTTAGAACTTACATTGCATCGGGGCATAGGAACGTGTGTTAGAACTGACATTACATCAAGGCATGGGAACGTGTGTTAGAACTTACATTGCATCGGGGCATAGGAACGTGTGTTAGAATTGACATTACATCAAGGCATGGGAACGTATGTTAGAACTGACATTGCATCAAGGCATGGGAACGTGTGTTAGAATTGACATTACATCAAGGCATGGGAACGTATGATAGAACTTACATTGCATCATGGCATGAGAACGTGTGTAAGAATTGACATTACATCAAGGCATGGGAACGTGTGTTAGAACTTACATTGCATCGGGGCATGGGAACGTGTGTTAGAATTGACATTACATCAAGGCATGGGAACGTGTGTTAGAACTGACATTGCATCATGGCATGGGAACGTGTGTTAGAACTGAAATTACATCAAGGCATGGGAACGTGTGTTAGAACTGAAATTACATCGGGGCATGGGAACGTATGTTAGAACTGACATAACATCAAGGCATGGGAACGTGTGTTAGAACTGACATTACATCAGAGCATGAGAACGTGTGTTAGAACTGACATTGCATCATGGCATGGGAACGTGTGTTAGACCTGACATTGCATCATGGCATGGGAACGTGTGTTAGAACTTACATTAAATCGGAGTATCGGAACGTGTGTTAAACTGACACAATCTCATTAAAATCATATCGTGACGTTTACTTCATTTCATTACGTTATGTACGTAGCGTAACGTCGTGACGCGTGTATTGGTGATCTTATTTTAATGAGATTGAAATTGACATTACATCAAGGCATGAGAACGTATGTTAGAACTTACATTGCATCGGGGCATGGGAACGTGTGTTAGAATTGACATTACATCAAGGCATGGGAACGTGTGTTAGAACTGACATTGCATCATGGCATGGGAACGTGTGTTAGAATTGACATTAAATCGGGGCATGGGAACGTATGATAGAACTTACATTGCATCATGGCATGGGAACGTGTGTTAGAATTGACATTACATCAAGGCATGGGAACGTATGTTAGAACTGACATTGCATCGGGGCATGGGAACGTGTGTTAGAATTGACATTACATCAAGGCATGGGAACGTGTGTTAGAACTGACATTGCATCATGGCATGGGAACGTGTGTTAGAACTGAAATTACATCAAGGCATGGGCACGTGTGTTAAAACTGAAATTACATCGGGGCATGGGAACGTATGTTAGAACTGACATAACATCAAGGCATGGGAACGTGTGTTAGAACTGAAACTACATCAGAGCATGAGAACGTGTGTTAGAACTGACATTGCATCATGGCATGGGAACGTGTGTTAGAACTGACATTGCATCATGGCATGGGAACGTGTGTTAGAACTGACATTAAATCGGAGTATCGGAACGTGTGTTAGAACTGACATTTCATCAAGGCATGGGAACGTGTGTTAGAACTGACATTACATCGGAGCATGAGAACGTGTGTTAGAACTGACATTACATCAGGGCATGAGCACGTGTGTTAGAACTGACATTACATCAGGGAATGGGAACGTGTGTTGGAAGTGACATTACATCAAGGCATGGGAATGTGTGTTAGAACTGACATTACATCAGGGCATGAGAACGTGTGTTAGAACTGAAATTACATCAAGGCATGGGCACGTGTGTTAAAACTGAAATTACATCGGGGCATGGGAACGTATGTTAGAACTGACATAACATCTAGGCATGGGAACGTGTGTTAGAACTGACATTACATCAGGAACTGACATTACATCGGAGCATGAGAACGTGTGTTAGAACTGACATTACATCAGGGCATGGGAACGTGTGTTAGAACTGACATTACATCAGGGAATGGGAACGTGTGTTGGAAGTGACATTACATCAAGGCATGGGAATGTGTGTTAAAACTGACATTACATCGGGGCATGAGAACGTGTGTTAGAACTGACATTGCATCAAGGCATGGGCACGTGTGTTAAAACTGAAATTACATCGGGGCATGGGAACGTGTGTTAGAACTGACATAACATCTAGGCATGGGAACGTGTGTTAGAACTGACATTACATCAGGAACTGACATTAAATCGGAGCATGAGAACGTGTGTTAGAACTGAAACTACATCAGAGCATGAGCACGTGTGTTAGAACTGACATTGCATCATGGCATGGGAACGTGTGTTAGAACTGACATTACATCATGGCATGGGAACGTGTGTTAGAACTGACATTGCATCGGGGCATGGGAACGTGTGTTAGAACTGACATTAAATCGGGGCATGGGAACGTGTGTTAGAACTGAAACTACATCGGGGCATGGGAACGTGTGTTAGAACTGACATTACATCAAGGCATGGGAACGTGTGTTAGAACTGACATTGCATCATGGCATGGGAACGTGTGTTAGAACTGACATTACATCGGGGCATGGGAACGTGTGTTAGAACTGACATTAAATCGGAGTATCGGAACGTGTGTTAGAACTGACATTTCATCAGGGCAGGAGAACGTGTGTTATAACTGACATTACATCGGAGCATGAGAACGTGTGTTAGAACTGACATTACATCAGGGCATGAGCACGTGTGTTAGAACTGACATTACATCAGGGAATGGGAACGTGTGTTGGAAGTGACATTACATCAAAGCATGGGAATGTGTGTTAGAACTGACATAACATCAGGGCATAAGAACGTGTGTTAGAACTGACATTAACTCGGAGCATGAGAACGTGTGTTAGAACTGACATAACATCGGAGCATGAGAACGTGTGTTAGAACTTACATTACATCGGACCATGTGAACGTGTGTTAGAACTGACTTAGCATCGGAGCATGAGAACGTATGTTAGAACCGACCATGATTACACCAGGGCATCATCAGCCTCTTATATGAGTAGGCTTCTATCTCACATATGTACATTTTATATGAAACATTCTAATAACTTACCTTAAGTTATAATTGAAGCTTATATCCCTTTTCATTTATGGATTCCGCTTTTCAAGACTGGACTTTGCTGATTTTGACATGCATCGTTTATAGTGACATTGCACAGACTTTTGAATAAAGCCGAATGAATTTACCTCACCAAATTAATAACTTGTTCATCAGATTTCCCGCACCTATTTCTTCAGAAAGACAAAATAAATAAATGTTTTATCACTTGCGCCCGCAGCATCTAAAAAATCGGAGTAAAATTTTTAACGAGCGCGCATCTGTTAAGTGGAATGGAGCCTTCTCCCTTAACAGTACGGTGTAGGTTTTGAAATTCTGTACCGGAACTAATGTTGCCGTTCAGACCATATCTACTGACACATTTTTGGACATTTGGCGTGAGACCACAGTTATTTTTACTATATGTTTCATATAGACACTAACCTGGCTTTTGACTTTATACACATCCCAATTGAAAAACAAGGACGTGGCATCTCTAGAACAATTCAAGACACAAAATATAATCACAATAAAACACCATGTTGACCATTGACCCTACTTTCAAAATTGAGTTCAAATACATAACCCTTCCGCCAAGGAGTCAATCGGCTACAAACAACTAATTTTCAGACTTCCACAAGCTATGATTTTTCCAATATTTACACTGAAAACTATCAATTTCTGCAATAGAGTGTCAAATTCAGTCAAGTTCTCTGCAAAAAGAACATATTTTGCTTCTTTTTCATTCAATTTTAATAAAAATTGATACTTGAACACAAGCACTCTTTTGTCTGTATTCACATCCGGATCTTGGTCAACGGGGGGGGGGGCAGATAACTGTGGTCTTGAGCCATTTTCAACCGAACAAAACACGTAACAAATGTGGTCTGCAACGAAAACGGTATTAATTATTCAAATATTCGAAAGACAACAAAAGAGGGAGAAAGGTATGATCGCCCAAAACAGCATGTCATGCTCAATTATGACAGAATTAGATTGCCGATGCGTGGATTTTATGATTTCGGATTCCAACAACAACATTATTCTTCCGAATGCTGCCTTCGCCATGTTGATGGAAAAGACGATTGGCATCCGGAAAAACCAAAATGATGGAAATGAAAAAATAACGGGCATTAATCGTAATAATAAATTAAATTGTTGAACATAATTAGACTTTAATATTTTTTTATAAATCATTATTAAATATACTCCTTATTTTGATTATGAAGGCCTTAAAACACACAATTTATTTTTTGCATAAAGATTTGATATTGAATAAAACTGACGGCAAGCCACGATGGTTCCTGCTGGCGATCGCCATTGTAACCAAATTGGCTCTCATATCTATCAACATATATATATAGATATGTTTAAATGCAATCTCAGGCTCAGGCTCCGGTTCCTGCTGGCGATCGCCATTGTAACCAAATTGGCTCATATCCATCAACATGTATATATAGATATGTTCAAATGCAATCTCTGGCTCTTTGAATGATTAAACACCAACAGCTTGAACCCCAACCAGGGCTCTGCCCGTGACCCGCAAGGGGGCCCCATATACCCCGGCTTAACTTGGCGACAACTGTTAAATACCCCGAGCAAACCATGGTCACGATATGTAGTATACACTAGCTGTCCGAATCAGGACTTATTTCATACAGTTTATAGTCATCCGGTTTCGGCTGGCAAGCCGCTGCCATCTGTAATACTTGACATAATCGCACTATCATACAGATTTACCATTCGGAACTCCTCGGCCATTTTTATCGAAAAAAAACCTCGGATGTATGCCGGTATATCAGTAGAAGTAATTGGTATTTTTTAATTATATCATTAATTAAATGTAGTCTTTTAGCTTGTATTTATTGATCTAAGTTAAACATGATTACCAGTGAAGTATTTTATTGCGAGCATTATTAAGATTCCCAAGAGTTAAGTCATTAAGTTTTACTGCTAAATTAAATTACTACGGGATCTACTTGCAGCGGACTTAAACATACCAATTTTTGAGTATGTAAACCGCCATATACATCCGAGGTTGTTTTCGATAAAAATGGCCGAGGAGCTCAGAATGACAGATTTACATGTCGTTGATTTTGATAGATGGTCATGTCTGTAACTCTGGTTCTCGTTATTCTGACAGTACCGGCTGCTGGCTTTACATCAAATTATGTTGACCTACAGCCTACAGTATATCAATATTTAACAGTTATTATTAACCAATCATAACATTTTAATTTGTAAACTGGCCGAAAGATAACCGGTGGATAACATAGCCAAGTTCTATACAGTACCGGCAATTGGCCGCAGCAAGGTTTCTCTTTGGGCTATCAGAACTGATCCAGCTACATTTGTCGTATTCAATAAAAAATCCTATATTAAAGTTATGGAATAAGTCCTTAGTGGTTTTGAATTATTTCATTTATTAATTTATTAAACAGTTTTAAGCAATTACATTTGTTTAATCTCAAATAGCATTTGTTTGATCTCAAAACTAATTTGTACACCATTATCGTGTAGTGTTATCATTCTTTCACTCGGATTCTATTCTTGTACTGTCTACAATATCATTTTTAGTTAAGTGAATAAAATGTGAGTAAATGAGTCTATATCAATTTGTTCGCTCTTCTCTCGCTCCTCTTTTTCTGCTCAATGCAAAACAAATGTTTTTTATTATTATTTCGCTCGCTCGCCCCATTATTCTTTTAAAAAATCTGATGAACAAGTTATTACTTTGGTTGAGGCCTTAAGGTAGGCGTGCTAGGAGAACGGCATTGCCATCTACATAATCATGATGAAAGCGCTTTTGCGAGGGTCAGTCAGTCTAAACGTTCACTTGAAAAAGGAAGGAGAAATAATTCGCAAACGTCTTTTCAGGTCAACGGTAACTTCTTCTTGTACAGGTACCTACACGTTCACGTACACATTATGAGGGAGGGGACCATTATGTTGCCAAAATAGTAACAAATAAAAAACAACTTGCTTTTCTAGCATCAATGCCAGTGGTAGAAACGGCATTTGGATACTTAACAACACCGGCGGAAAAGAAACAAATAACGACGGGAGGGGAAGTTTGCGACGACACCAACACAAATAACGTCGAGGCGAAAGTAAATAACGGTGACCGATAGTATAAACAGGGGGGTATAACGTGATCGCTATAGCACATCGGCCGTACAAGATGGCGAATAATTCGCCCGCTTCAACGTATAATTTCGGCATTTACGGATGGTGAATATTAAGGTAGGATCTTTAGAATATGCACAGAGTACCCGCATTGTAACACAGTTTACTCGCGTGTTTTTCGAAGGTTTGCTTAGTTTAAGCCTGAAATTCGATACAGATTTTATTTATGTGCGTACATTGTCCGACAATGGTGTTTTGCACTGTAAATCACTATGTTAACATAAACATCAGTTCAAACATGGACAGTTGTTTGTTTGTAATCCTTTACTTTTTAACGGTCATGGAAAACGCTTAGACTTGTACAATCAAAACTTAAAATGCATGTTATTCAATTCGATTAAAAACTCATATCCTAGAAATGTTTGTTGCGATTGAGCTAATTTTTTAATAAAGCTCTGTTCAAATCATTGTCGTATTTTGTTCTTGTCTTCTAATTTCAACCTTACAAAAAGGATAATATTCAAATGTAAGAAGAATGTTTGGTCAACTACCTGTTAGTATCCTATTCTACAAATATCAGCCTGCCATTGGTGATTGTATTCCTACATACACCTACTCGTTTAAGGAGCCATGGCAAAGTATGCGGCTTAAGACATAGCACCCATGCAACATACACCTACTAGCTTAAGGAGCCATGGCAAAGAATGCGGCTTCAGACATAGCACACATGCAACATACACCTACTAGCTTAAGGAGCCATGGCAAAGAATGCGGCTTCAGACATAGCACACATGCAACATACACTTACTAGCTTAAGGAGCCATGGCAAAGTATGCGGCTTCAGACATAGCACCCATGCAACATACACCTACTAGCTTAAGGAGCCATGGCAAAGTATGCGGCTTCAGACATAGCACACATGCAACATACACCTACTAGCTTAAAGAGCCATGGCAAAGTATGCGGCTTCAGACATAGCACCCATGCAACATACACCTACTAGCTTAAGGAGCCATGGCAAAGTATGCGGCTTCAGACATAGCACCCATGCAACATACACCTACTAGCTTAAGGTGCCATGGCAAAGTATGCGGCTTAAGACTTAGCACCCATGCAACATACACCTACTAGCTTAAGGAGCCATGGCAAAGTATGCGGCTTCAGACATAGCACCCATGCAACATACACCTACTAGCTTAAGGTGCCATGGCAAAGTATGCGGCTTCAGACGTAGCACCCATGCAACATACACCTACTAGCTTAAGGTGCCATGGCAAAGTATGCGGCTTAAGACGTAGCAGCCATGAAACATACACCTACTAGCTTAAGGGGCCATGGCAAAGTATGCGGCTTCAGACATAGCACCCATGCAACATACACCTACTAGTTTAAGGGGCCATGGCAAAGTATGCGGCTTAAGACTTAGCACCCATGCAACATACACCTACTAGTTTAAGGAGCCATGGCAAAGTATGCGGCTTCAGACATAGCACCCATGCAACATACACCTACTAGCTTAAGGAGCCATGGCAAAGTATGCGGCTTCAGACATAGCACCCATGCAACATACACCTACTAGCTTAAGGAGCCATGGCAAAGAATGCGGCTTCAGACATAGCACACATGCAACATACACCTACTAGCTTAAGGAGCCATGGCAAAGTATGCGGCTTCAGACATAGCACCCATGCAACATACACCTACTAGCTTAAGGAGCCATGGCAAATTATGCGGCTTCAGACATAGCACCCATGCAACATACACCTACTAGCTTAATGTGCCATGTCAAAGTATGCGGCTTAAGATGTAGCACCCATGCAACATACACCTACTAGCTTAAGGTGCCATGGCAAAGTATGCGGCTTAAGACGTAGCACCCATGAAACATACACCTACTAGCTTAAGGAGCCATGGCAAAGTATGCGGCTTCAGACTTAGCACCCATGCAACATACACCTACTAGTTTAAGGGGCCATGGCAAAGTATGCGGCTTCAGACATGGCACCCATACAACATACACCTACTAGCTTAAGGAGCCATGGCAAAGTATGCGGCTTAAGACTTAGCATCCATGCAACATACACCTACTAGTTTAAGGTGCCATGGCAAAGTATGCGGCTTAAGACTTAACACCCAAGCAACATATATACCTACTTGTTAGAGGAGCTATGGAAAAGTGTTCTGCTTCAGACATAGCACCCATGCACCATATACCCACTAGTTTGAGGAGCTACGGGAAAGTGTATTACTTCAGACATAGCACCAATGTAGAATATACCCACTAGTTTGATGAGCTATGGAAAAGTGTCTGCTTCAGAGATAGCACCAATGCAGCATATACCCACTAGTTTGTGGAGCTATGGGAAAGTGTGCTGCTTCAGACTCACAGAGACTTCGATATATCAAAATAATGATTTAAGAAAAACCGAAAGTAAAACTAATTTTAACCGTTTTCGGTGGACCATTTCGTCTGTGCATCACCGGGTTCATTTCAGGCGCTTATTGCAGCAGTAGAATTAATCGATATATCGTGTGTAATGGCGACTCTGGTGAAATTTAGCTGATAGTGTGTATGTTTTAATCGGATTCCTGCCACAATTTGGAATAACTGGTTAGATTGTTCTGTCATTTAGAACGCATTAATATGGTTAGGTTTGGTATATTGGCTATTAAATCCATGTCTGAACTGAATGTTTAACTTTTTCATGACGAATTGTGTTTTGGAACGTTTCTTCTCCTGTCAATTATATTAACCTAGTGGATTTTGAGCTTTCATAATATATTGAAATATCGTCGACAATTCATGATTTATAGAAGTATTGTGTCCCATGGCGTGATAAGCAGCCCATAAAATGTTGTATTATCATCGTCAAGACTGATTTCACCCAACTGAGTCCACACGCAACTATTTAAAGTAAGCCAGGGACAGCTGTTGGAATCTGCATCGTACTTTCAAGTCTCTGTGATAGCACCCATGTAACATACAGTTGCTAGTTAAAGGAGCAGAGTGCAAGTGTGCAACATAATACTTACCGCCCATGCAGAATACACCATATTGCAGGCAATTCATAGAGGAAAACCAATGGCACCTTAAAAAGGTAGATTGTTTCGTCTTGTTTTAGGCCGCAAGGGACTTTATTCATTGAAACTAGGTCTATATCCACGTTATCCATCCCCGATGCATTCTGTCTCAATTTCGGGCTTGGTCATGCAAGAATGGAGATTTTTTGCAATCGCTTTTTGAGAAAGATCGGGGTCACGTGCCTTCTCCTCCGTCAACGTCTGAAGCATAGACCTACTTGATGTGTTTGACCAATATAATAAGGACTATAGATCCATAATGCACACAATAAAATATAAACGTTTGTTTCATGAGTCTCATTGTTATGTGAATTATAGATTACCATGATATAGTTGATATATACATTAAATTATAATTATAACTGTCGTTGTTGAAGGTAATCAAATACAATAAAAGGTATAATGTCTTATCACTGCTTTCACCGTGTATGGACAAGTTCATTTATTTATTTTCTATACGGTGTGACAAGATTTACAAATATATATTTGCAATCATTTCATTAGTTATGTCAATTTAGAACATTACAATTTTAACAACCAAAACATTGGCATTTAAAAAGAGTTTGTATGTTAAGCATATTTGTTGTTCCAGTAAAGCGTACATGTTTTAAAGTCATTGTAATATAATGAACGTATATAAAAATATTAAACATTTTACAAACGTATATGTCATCATTTTACATGTGCTGATAAAATTTCACAGATCATATCTCAACAAATAATTTGTATGTGTACTACTATCAAACGTGGCATGGCAATATTTAAAGAACACTAACATCTATTCCATCAAACACTGTACATTTCCTACAAATTGTTCTGCAATATGCAATTCAAGTTTCATATATGTCAGTGAAAACGTCATGGGTAATACTGTTTGTATACTTCTTAGTTAAAAGTTTCATAATATTTATCATTTTACCCATCACCACAGCTGATTCTTATTTGGAAAGGTAACCAAGACCTGGCATTGTCATCATCTTATAATGATCGACCCAGTGTTATTGGGGATTGATAAAAAAAAACAATAATCTTACTTACCGCAGACATTCTGCCAAATGTTACACGGTGACGGTAACTCGTGTAAAATGACAGAGTGCCGTTTAGATGTAAACACGGTCAAACACTTTTATCATAAATGACCACCGCCATATGAGGAAACTTAGTTTACCTCTTTTCCAATGTTTTAGCAATCATATGCTTCCACAATAATTATTCCTATATGTGTATGGCAAAACATTTAGTTTGCGCTTGTGTATGGTTTAGGATGTGTTAATTTATTTAATTCATTGCCACTCAAGTCATTATTCAAGTTTATTTTCACTTTATTCCATAGAACTAGTCACAATAAGCGTAAATGCACAAGTTGTTTATAGTTTTGACAGTATTTTGGGTTTCTTTGTACGCTGATTTTTTCAGCAGTCGACACTTTCTTTTATGGTGTTATAGAGACGAGATTAAGAAAAATTTGAACGTGCTGTGCCATATTTTTATCTGTACTGCATGACGTCTATTATCTTTTATAGAGAATCATACCATTTTACGTTAAAAGCAATAAATAGTTAAACGTTAGAAAGTGATTGCTAAGCTGTTTACATTAACCGGATTTCGAGTTAAGTTTAAAGGGCACTAGCTGCATTGTAACAGTAAATAGCTTCCTTTCTTTTCCAGCAAGTATGGATGCCAATGCTGCAATGATAATTGATATGCAGAATACATGCAACCAATATAAAAAGGGGGTGACAGAGTTATTTTTTCAAGCGCTACAGAAGAGTGCAGAATTCCGGGTGCTGCTTCGTGATGAATTATTTGTCACGGGAAATCATGAGTGGCCAGGGGACTTCTCTTCATTGACACCAGGGAGATTGTGAGTAACCAGGTGGTCCCTACCAACATATACACCAGATCACAGTAGTCGTGGCGCAGGCCGCCCATGGACGCTAGCGAGCGCGAAACAATATCTAGAATCCGTTTGTGTGACTAATGACAGAAGCACTTCAAGCTGCATTAATGTAATTAAGTAAATCTATATCTCAAATTCTTATTTACATGTCATAAATGTGTCTCAAACCGAAATGCTGTTAAAAATGATAACATAATTGAATGGCATTTACACGCGCCGCCCCTCTAGATGACGTCCACATTTTCCGGGGATCACTTTCTATACTGGTATTATAAAACATGTACTTCTAACAGTATAATGACATGTATGCTTTGAAACCCTAGTCATTGAAGTCATTATCTTCTGCAGTAATATCCATTTGACATTTGTGTTGAAACAACGATTTAAACCGTTGATATGCATCCATTTATGTAACGATCTAAAACGAAACCGCATGTTTGCGTGCTACGCACACGCAAATATGGGTATTATGTTTAAGTTGCATCGTTATACGTTTTCCATAAGTGCATTCTTTGTTTATCACTTTTAGTATGCTATTTGTACTAAAGTAATATAAACAAATTCTACGATTTACATGGACCGCCTTCGTTAATGACACTTCAATAGGAATTCTGGTGTATTCAGATTGATTATTGTTCTTGGAAACTAAATTGAAATCAAGACAAATAATTAAAAAATCACTTGTAAGTTAAGCATACAAAACAAAATAATTTGTTAATAGTAAAGAATTTAAACTACATGGAAAAGCCCAATAGCCTGGAAATAAACCAATGAGAGATAATGTATACAACAAAAACTCAAGTTAAAGTTCACACCAAACAGCATAAAATTTTAATTCAATCCATAGGAAATAATGTAAATATCACAACTCATCCTCTTGAACAAACACATATCATGCATAAATCGATGAAGATCAAAATCAATCACATTTGATTTGAATGTTTTGGTCATATATAGCAGCGGGACGAAGCCATAAAGCAGACAAACGTATCCGTTTTTGTCTATACTTTAACTGACCGTGATTTGTCTATATCATTTCCTGGTACTGTTTCCACTTGTACCTTCTATGCCCCAACACAGAAGAATTTCACTTCAATGTATTTGTAAGTTCCTGGGCATGGATCGCCATACATTGTACCGTTTGCTGTCAAGCGGCATTCCTATTGATAGAAATAGAAAAACAAACATTGGACATATAATAAAAGAACAATACTGCCATACAAATTGAACAACAATTATTGACTATTTTACCTTCTCTAGTATGTTTCCGTTTAATGAAAGTTACCTTCATTTTCGCATAAATTCCCTCGAAGAATAACCGGCGAACTAAGTTTGGCTGCCTACTTATTAAACAAATGTTAGCTAAGCGCATGCGTATTACACGCTGCATATATTAAACAATTTCAAACGTTACGATAAAATAAATGCATACAAAGACAATTAATAAATATATTGGCAAATAGCGTCACACATTTTTATAGGGTTTCCGCGATTATTTTCATGACTCGGCGATGATCAGCTTTGCGGCCAGGGCCTGTGGAACGTTCACATATGAATTCAATTTTCGCTTTTCATCAAAATGGAGAGTGTGCAGTACTAACAACGTTATCACAATTTATTGATCCGTCCAAATAGTATAAATTTTAAAATTTTAAAGGGAGGCAAACGCGAACACAGTATAGACTAATAGAGCGGCGTTTTTTATTCATCGTTGACATTAAAAAAAATGCGGCAAATTTGTATTTCCTTAAATTGTGTACACTGTTCATATATTTCGACATCAGAAATACAAGGTATTCGTTTATTTATGAACAGAAATGTGATCTACTTGATACGAGTTCACTGTAATTAAACTGATTTTTGAAATTTAAGACGTTTAAAGAAAGAGTGTCAGTGATTTGTTCCGAACAAATTCGGATAGAATTTTTCAAGCAAATGAATGTTAATGATGGTAAAACGAACTGGCAGCACGATGTTGTTTGCTTTTTTCCGACTTGTCTAACTCACAAAAACTAAATTGACTATGATGGTAGGTTACTCATCGTCGTGAAGCTTGAAGGTAATAGGAATACAACTGGAGTGGAGATAAACTTTTTAAAAAAAAATTGTCTTAGTAAAAGGTAAAGAATGAAGTTATTTCAAGCTGTCAATGAATGAAAGTTTTGAAGCATATTTCCTTTTAATTGCGTTTAAAGATAAAATAAAGATAAAATACGAGACAAAATAACGCAACAATTTTCTGCCTTTAAATGATAAAATTGCATTTGTGTGAAACGGTTAAAAAAGGGCCGGAACTTCGCTGTTCCATTCCTTGGAAAAGTGACGCGTCGTCATACATTTTAATGCGTCAAACATAAGTATTATACTAGATTAATAGGAGCCAGACATTATAATGCGTCAAATTTAAGTGTAATACAAGATAATAAGTATCTCTCATGGCCGCTTGTGTAAGATAGGTTAATTCCAACCCGAGCGTAGGGTGTTATACGGTAACGAAGTTTAACGAGTTTCCGCAGAACACCCTGCATAAGGGTTGTGATGAACCTATCTTACAAGAGCGGCTATGGTAGACGCTTTTTCTCCCACCTTAATAAAACAAAATAAAGTAAATATGATTTTTTTGCTGGAACTTTTTTATGCGTAGTGAAAATAATGTGCGTAAAGATATGTGATAATTCGTGGTTGTCATGGATATGGATATGCGCGCAGTGATTCAGATTATATAAGTAGTCAAATCATTCTTTAAATAGTTCTGAGGAGAGTGCAGCATTGTTTCTTGAATGGACGGTGACAACTTTTTATGGTGCCATTTGAAGCGAGAAATAATTCA
Organism: Mya arenaria; assembly: GCF_026914265.1. Taxonomy (NCBI): domain Eukaryota; kingdom Metazoa; phylum Mollusca; class Bivalvia; order Myida; family Myidae; genus Mya; species Mya arenaria. The sequence continues at coordinate 41,158,620 of NC_069131.1, forward strand.
TTAAGATTTTAAATTGTGCACAAGACAAGGTTTGCATGATGCTACAGACGACGGTCTTCAACAAGGGATGTAATTGTGTGATAACAATAAAAAAGGAGTTCCATACGGGTACTGGTTTTATCTTTGGTTGTGTGCAAGATAAGAATTTCCAGCATGGCCAAATTTTTTTATCTACTTATCTGAGGAGGGAGAAATATAAAATTGAGACATTATGATGCGTCAATCATAAATATAACACGAGATAAATGCGATTCAGACAATTTGGTGCGTCAAACATATTAAGTATAATAAAATATAAATAAGAGCGAAGCCAAGAGTGAAAATATAGTTTTTCTATGATCACGAGCTTCTGAGCCAGATATTATGATGCGTTAAACACCAGTAAAATACATAGAGGGTATTTGTTTATTTCAGTGTAAGCTCGTATTTTATTTCACGAGTGTCATAGAAAAACATATTTTCACGAGTGGCGAAGCTTATGCTTATTTTCGGAGTTTTATTATTTTTCTATTTCTTTTCTTAATTACCGCCTTTTTTAAAAAGGGTGTTATTTACGCCGCTACCCGTCGGGCGCCCGTCACGCAAAATAATATCTGTCAACTTTTCTATTTCCGGATTGTTGAGAACAAGTTCTCTGCTATTTATTCTTATAGTTTATTATTCCCTCGTTTTTTAGTGAATAACTTTTATGAACAGCAATCAATGAAATTTTATAAGTGCAAATATGTTCAAAAAAATAACGAAAACCCTTTTATTGTAAGCGGGGCATAAAATCATACCCAAATTACGGCGCTGCCATTTTATGAATGAAAATTTGGAAGGTCAAATGTGTTAGCTAAACAAATGCGGATATTCATTGGATTTTAAACATGTTTTCTTAGTTTTAGACTGGTTTTCGTGATACATGGATATTCAGTCATCTTACTGTCATAGACCAATCTGTTTCGCTTGAAAACAGGTTTGTTTTCCAGGTAAAGAGTGAATGCCACGCTCACGGTGGAGAACCCACGTGACTTATTTGGTAAAGTGCACGGCAACAAATGTCAACAAGTCTCGATTCAGGTAAGGTTTTTAAAGATAACTTTCTTAATATTTGGAGAATTTTTATGAAATAAAGACCATAAACCCCGCATTTAAGAGCTCTATCCACGGTAATAAAGAACTTTCCCTAATATCCAAAAGTTTTCCTGAAAATCTTGACCAACTGATTTCTCAGAGTTGAAACCTAAGGCAAAGTACACGGCTTTTGACAAATTTATCGCTTTACTTCATGTTAGCCGTAAATAATTCATACACAAATCTTATTTTAAGGTATTAGCCACGTAATACACACTTTTTTAAAAGCTTTAACCGACAACATAGTTATAATCACGGTACACTATGGGACTTTTATCCAAATTTTGAAGATTTTTTACCATGAATTAAAAAAGTTATTTATGTTTCATTACACCCACCCCCAAACTCCAAGGGCTACAAAGAGCGACAAGTAAATATTTTGTCTATATTTGAATTTTTTTCGCATTATCAGAGATTATGAAATAAACACAACAGTTTCTGGTAAAATAAACTTCAGTTAACAGAAAACTAAAGTTCAAACGAACACATTATTGACACACATGGAAAAAAATCATTTTGATTGATCTTATGATTCCTCGGAAAAGAGCAGTTTTTCGATGTTTGAAAATATATAGCAGTTTTATAAAATTCATAAAAAATAGTTAACTATAAGGCAAGCTGCTGAAATCACTTTAGATATTATCTATGATGTCTATTGAACAATTTAAAAGACAATTTATGATAGTTTACCGTCCAGTTTTGAAGAAAATATGCATACTGTCATGTGACCATACATTTTTATAGCTAATAAAATGCTTAAAAATCAACCTTTTTCTTGTAAAAATTTATAAAGCTTAATTGGACTTATTCATAAAATGTACTCTTTCAAATAAATGAATTTTACTTATGATACTAACTCAGAATACAGAATTTGAAACAAATGAGTGTACTTTTAAACTAAAATATGTGAAGAAACAAGAACAATAAGTGGGCTCGCCCCTCAAAAAATATCAGAGTGAAAGTTCTCAATTAATGTGTTTTTTTTTAATATTATAACATGTAAACAATCTCTGTGGGTAATTTGATGTATATCTGTTTTATTTTGTCATTGGTATTCTAACAATTATTTTTTTTTCACAATAATTCTTCACTCTTCAACATTTGAAGTTTGGTCTGTTCCCATGCTTTGTACTTGTAGTGTGTGCACACAGATGATAACTACTCAATGCTGAGTCAATGCTGATTTGGTTTTCATTCACCTTCAGGTACTTTACCCATCAAGAATGTTTAGTGCTGTAAAGGAAAAAAGTTGTACTTTAAAGCCTTTTTAACTAATTAGTATAGATAATTATACTGCCATACATATACAAAATAAAATACAAACAGTTCAATATTTCTCGACATTATTTTGAAAAAACAACAACAAGCTGATACATACATGTATATATATAAAGAAAATTTATAAATAAAATTCATCATCATCATCATCATCATCATCATCATCATCATCATCATCATCACCACCACCACCACCACCACCACCACTTGACCACCATCACCACCACCACCACCACTTGATTATTGAATACAGTAGGTTTATAAAAACAAAAACCAAGTCAAATATGTTTAATATGAAATACTCACATCATCTCGATCAGATGCGACTGCCTTGTGGATGGACATGGCTGTCAAATCCGCTCTCAAGGATCCAACATAGTATTTAATGCAGGCTGGAATTCTTCATAACCCAGTGTTGTTGACTAAGTAATATTTAGTCATTTTCCTGCCTGGAAGAAATTAGACTTCTGATTATCAACCAGCAGAAACTACCACCGTAAAATACAAATGCACAAGTATTATACATTCTGCACTAATATCTGTTTTAGCCAAGAGTAAGGGTTGGTAGGCACAAATTTGTAGTTGTTGTGCATATGGTTGATAATGATTCACAACAGTATGGGGTTTTAACGAGACCTACACCAAACCAATGAATGTCAATAGTGTCCTAGCAGATGCGGCTTCAAGCCCCAAACCACATACAACTTTTTTTCACAGGTTAATTTTGAAAATATGCATTTTGTAAACAAATAACGGGTATGTACATGTATTGTGGTATGTTAGAAATAGGTCATGTACCAAAACACATCATTTTTAAACAAAATTTTAAGTCTAATATTTTTTCTAAAATAAAACAATCAATTTAAAGATTACATACTCATATCATATATCTTAAACATAAGTTATGTACAAAAGTACATATAAAAATATGTAACATGTACATACATAAGTACATGTAAAATATGAACATGCTGTCTAAACATTTAGCTAATAAAAATGATTTAAGAATTCCAAAGATAAATTAAAAAACAAACGTTTTTGAACACATCAACGTACAAAACTGCTCAAGGATACTTACATTCTGAGCCCTTTGATACGAATATCCCAGTTCCATGCCGATTGTTGACAGTTCGTTTTTTCGAGAGAAAATCTTCTCTTACGCGTATATTTCACTTATAATCCATGTTTTACTATCATGACTCAAATTGTTAGATGTATCGTAATCAACTGTCAGGGTGTACTTTTAGTGTTTATTTATTTTAAACGTATATTCATGAGAAAAACATCACAATGTTTCCCAATCCTACGATGTAGAAATTCCATTATTGACCTATGAATAGCCGGGAAATACCTTCTATTTCTAAAAATAGCAACATCCGGTACAGGCCGAATACGCCCGATGTTCGTCGCGATCTGTTACGGCGAGTGGCGATATATGTCGATGTTACCCGATGTTTCCCGAGTTGTATTACATGGCTAATACCTTAAGCACATTTTATGTATTTTATAGTTTTCAGCGTGTATTGTTTAACTTTTAGTTATTTCAAAGGTAAAAATGAACTCAAACCAAATTGATAAAGTACACGTACATTCTAGGATGATAAAGTACACGGTCATTTTAGTTTATTTTTGAAAGTAGAGTGCGGTTTACAAACTAATCGTTATATAAGCATTTTTTATTCGTGAAGTCAGAATGTATAGTGTTAGTTTTTATTTAAGTTTTATCAATAAATTTTGCATTATAAGGCACACCTAAATAACTAAATATTTAGCAATCATATTTAATGAGGAGTTGAAAGATAATCTATGGGATAATTTAAGAGAAAGTCTGCCATTATAAGTTCGATTTCTTTTAAATATGCAGATCAATACAGAATCATACATACATTTCTTCAAAAATCACATAGTTTTACTTATAAATTATAATCTGGACTGACGGCGATTCAAACGTCTCTGTAGTTAGCGGCCCTTTTGTGGGGATTATAAATTTCATGAATGTTCCTATTTTGATGTGATCTGAAACAATAAAATAGGCACATCACAATTAGTTTATATATATTTCCACATTTAAAGCATACTATTCATACCTTTCAGGTAACGCTGAATCTTTTATTTGGTTCAATCTGAACAAATATTATCTGATCTACATCAGTAAAATTGCGGTCGTTCGAACAATACAGACAGGAACTCATTGTAATGATGGAGGCTCGGAGTTAGATGGGAAACAGCAAGGAGGAATGAGAGCACACTATATTAGCAACTTACAGGCTAGGACTAAGACTTGAACATCTAGATAAAAGCTGAGCATGGAACATTAGAATGTTCTAGACTAAAGGCTGAAATGTGATTACAAAACAATTGTGTTTCAAAGCTTGCTAAATTATATAAGATACATGCAGTTAAGTAAGAGTTTATAGGACACCAATGGGAAAATGACAACAATGCATCTCTAAACCATGTGAAAATGTTTTAAGCTCAACCCGTTTTCATAATAATTTTACACAGCATTTTTTCAGTACTGTAAGACAAACGAACATTTTGAAAGAGCACCATTTGGTAATAGTACGTTTTGCTATTTATCTTAATAAAATGTCAAACTCATCAAAACGTTATTTTAACTCGGCAACATACTGGAATGCACTTCTAACTAGACCATTGTAATCTTCCAATGTGTCCTGATTAGGTGTGTTTCGCATTAACGTGCCTGCTGAGTCCAGATTTGAACTTGAATGCTGAGCGACACTGTAGACATTTGTGACGTGTCATTTCCTTGTGTCTAGAAGAAATCTGGTCACTGAGATTGGTCGTGTCACCCAATTTGAACCCACACACATCACAGGTTAGCTTCAATTGGCCGCTTTCGCATCTTTCGTGTATCTTCAAGTCTTGCAAGATCAGTTTTGCCACAATATTTGCAAACGTGCAACTTTGTCTCGCCGTGATTGTTGCACCTATAAAAAGACATGTACTGTCACAAGTTAGCGAGAAATGCTGGCAATGGAAGTACTTGAATATAATTTAAAAAACAAAACAAAAACACTATATATTACTGCCACGCAATGAGTGTTTGATCATGTAATCAGCATCATAAAACTAAACTATCCTGTCCACTGAAACACGGACCACATTATAATGTGAAAAACGCAACCCCTAAAAACGTTAAAAACACAGTCAGACGACGGCAACTCTTAACCTCTACACGAGGGGAGTCATAATAAAAGCATAACTGTTAGTATATTCTTATTTCTCTGCGAAAAAATAAAGCTAAAGACTAACCTGTGTCTGCGTAAACACTTTACCGCAAAAACGATGGCAATTGACCAGAATGCCTTCTATCGTGGTCTACTAGATGTTTTTTTTTATTTAGAAATGCCATTCCGCATTCTTTGCATAAAGTCGGAGTCTTCATATTCTGAAATGAAACAAATGTCACAAAATCATAAGTCTATCAAATCAGCTAGCAATCAAAGACATTAAAAATACAAGAATACTTTTCTTTCTCAAAATTGACAAAATGAAGAGTTATAAAGTAGTTATGTGTTACTGCTTACCATGTATAATGAATACCAACACGTTTTACATATACGATACGAAAAAGAAGTGGAACACCCTTTACAAAAACATCAAGCCCTTTATATGTCAATTGCGAATATATTGTTATAATACGGGACTGAATTTTAGTGTGATAACACATGTTTCCATGATTCATGAAAATGAGCCCATCATTAAGGCGAATCCGTCGGTCTGTTAAAACGCGTTCATTCTTCCATTGCCACTCCATTACAATGCGTCTTTTCAAACATGGAGCAATGTTCAATAATGAATTTGAAGAATAGAAGTAATAAATAAATTTATAATAACTCGTTTAAGCCCCAGTCAGTGAAATAATGAGTATACACACTGAAGGTTGTAAACGGCCGTGTACTTTATCAAACCTAAAATGCCCGTGTACTTTATCAATTTGGTTTTAGTTCATTTTTGCCTTTGAAATAACTATAAGAAGTGCAACAATACACGCTGAAAACTTTAAAATACATAAAATTTGCTTAAAATAAGATTTGTGTATGTATATAATTATTTACGGCTAACATTAAGTAAAGCGATAGATTTGTCAAAAGCCGTGTACTTTGCCTTAGATTTCAACTCTGAGAAATCAGTTGGTCAAGATTTTCAGGAAAACTTTAGAATATTAGAGAAAGTTCTTTATTACCGTGGATAGAGCTCTTAAATGCGGGGTTTATGGTCTTTATTTCACAAAAATTCTCTAAATATTAAGAAAGTTATCTTTAAAAACCTTACCTGAATCGAGACTTGTTGACATTTGTTGCCGTGTACTTTACCAAATAAGTCACGTGGGTTCTCCACCGTGACGCTAGTTTGTTGACAAATTTTGAGGCGTGGGTGGGGTAAAAAAATAAAAGATTATCTGTAAATTGTTGTGTGCATTTTCCGGGAAGCTCGTTTTACGTATTACAACTACAAACAATTGTTTTCGTCTGTAATTTGTTTGGTATGAAAGCAAATGTTCGAACATTCGACCAGCTTCAACATGTAGAAATCGTTTGAAAAACGGGATAACCAGTAATAAACAGTTTTTGTTTATTTCCAAATATATATTTTTTTAAAGTATTAAATATTTCTTTAAATTTTAAACATTTGTTGCCAAAATTTTCTGGTTCAAAGGGAAGTGTTCTGTTTTGATCAAGGGGAAATTATGACAAAGGATTTTAAAAGTAGTTCTAAAAATTGATATTTTCACTCCTTTTTTTCAGTGAAAATAGCAAACTGATATTTTCACTGTTGTTATTTCGCTGATAAAAGCCCATTTTTTACCGAAAAGCATGAAAGAAAAAGATATATAATAGCGAGATTATCTGATTCGTTAAAAGTTTAGTATTAAATATAACGCAAGGATCAATAAAAGTGACATATTATGATGTATCACACGGTTTAATGATAGTCATCACGCATTTTTCTGTATTACACATGCTCTATGTCAATTGGGCAGAAAATATATCAATCCGCATGTTTGTTATATTTGTTAGTAAGCTTGCCAAAGGATCGCTTGCTAAGGTATTTCCTATACAAGTTGAATATAGCAGTGTATTATATGACGATCCTAGACAGATCCTCTGATGATGCCTAAACCTTTAAAAATAAATCCGGGATAAATACGAGTTAGATATTATAATGTCTCACAAACTCAAAACAACAAAATGGTAAATAAGAGTGAACCCACAAGTAAAAATACGAGTAGCGCATTATGATGCGTCAAACAATACATATAACGCACGGAAACATAAGAGTGTGATATTATAATGCCTCACAATTTGAATATAACACAAGAATAATGTGTATTGCGACATTAGGATGCACCGATAATTGATTATAACTGAATGATACATAAAATTGAGACATATGATTAATCAAACATTACATTATAGAAATCAATTATATTCAATTTGATTCTAGGTATCAAGTTATTTACATTTGTATTAAAATATATTAAGTTGACGCGTGCTTGCGCCTGTCTCATCGTCCATGTAGAGTGAAAAACAATGGTTATTTCTCTGATGAAATTTGTCCGGTACACTTTATTGCAAAGATCGAAAGCCCATTTTTGTTCTTTAAAGCTGCACTCTCACAGATATACCATTTTTACAACTTCTTTATTTTTTGTCTTCGAAAGAGCAATTATTTGCACATATATCTGCAAACACATGATAAAAGATCGTAGATTTTCATATATATGTTCAAAAATTACTGCTGTATGGCTTAAATCGTCGTTATTAACGGTTTAAGAAAAATGCATAAAACGTCATTTTTTGAACTTTAATATAAAAATTTGCGATATAATTTTTGTCAGCAGTCTTATATAACTGAGTTAACGGTCATAAATACACAAATCCTCAAAATCTAATTACCTGTTTGTTGTTGCAAGCAGTCTTGATCATTTCGAAAGAGCTATCTTTGCGACAGTTCAGGTTGGATATACTGTTATGGGGACAGACAGTTCCGTTGTGTGTCCGTCCATAGTAGGCGTCGTACACAGATATCTTCTGGCCAAGGGGACACATGACGTAACCAGTGTGACCCTCGCATATAATCACATGTCCCGAGACTGAAGTGGTAAAATGTTTAATTGTATACATCTGTAATTATTCACAATCATGTTTGTTGCATATTTCAAATAGTTGCTTTACAGATAAATCAAAATAAGCCTTTCGTATAGAATTCATTTGTGATCGTTAAAAGCCACGGACGAAAAGCGTAAAAGATGTGTATGTGTATATGCATTTTAAACTACTCGAACAGCACACCATCGACGATGTATTATCTAAAATACACATGCTCCAAAAAATCACGATACTTATAAGGTAATTTACGCTGCTTTGTTGCTGGATACTATCTTTGATATAATGCTTCAAACAAATAAGTCAGTAAATGGAGGTTAAATTATAAGACGGCTTTAACACTTATTGTTTATATATCCACCCTCTCCTGTATTATTTTCTTTATTAAGGTCATTTCTGCTTTTATCGAAAAGTTTATGTGACCATCGCTTTCCTAGCTCTAGTGCAGTAGTGGCCTTCCCTCTTTTTAGTGGTGTCATAGTAGTATTGCCTCTCCTTACTTTAACAGCTCGTGTGTAACATTCACTTGCTTAACTGGAGCTAAATTTCCTTCACCTACGGTGGTGTATCAGTGGCCTTCACATTCCTAATGGTGACTGAATGTCTTCTCTTACCTTACAGTGGTGTATCAGTGGCCTTCACAGCCCTAACGGTGACCAGTTGCCTTTATTCACATAACAGCGGTGTATCAATGACCATCACATCCCTAGCTGTGATTGAATGCATTCTCTTACTTTACAGTGGTGTATCAGTGACCTTCACATCCCTAACAGTGACTGAATGCCTTCACTTAATTTACAATGGTTTATCAATGACATTCACATCCCTAACTGTGACTGAATGCCTTCACTTACCTTACATTGGTGTATCAGTGGCCTCCACATCCCTAAATGTGACTAAATGCCTTTTCTTACTTTAAAGTGGTGTATCCGTGGCCTTCACATCCCTAAAGATGACTGAATGCCTTCATTCACATTACAGCAGTGTATCAATGACCTTCACATCCCTAACTGTGACTGAATGCCTTCACTTACCTGACAGTGGTGTATCAGTGGCCTTCACATCCCTAACGGTGACTGAATGCCTTCTCTTATCTTACAGTGGTGTATCAGTGGCCTTCACACCCCTTACGGTGACTGAATGCCTTCTCTTACCTTACAGTGGTGTATCAGTGGCCTTCACATCCCTCACGGTGACTGAATGCCTTCACTTACCTGACAGTGGTGTATCAGTGGCCTTCACACCCCTAACTGTGACTGAATGCCTTCTCTTACCTTACAGTGGTGTATCAGTGGCCTTTTACATCCCTAACGGTGACTGAATGCCATCATTTACCTTACAGTGGTGTATCAGTGGCCTTCACATCCATAACGGTGAATGAATGCCTTCTCTTACCTTACAGTGGTGTATCAGTGGCCTTCACATCACTAACGGTGACTGAATGCCATCATTTACCCTACAGTGGTGTATCAGTGGCCTTCACATCCCTAACGGTGACTGAATGCCATCATTTACCCTAGAGTGGTGTATCAGTGGCCTTCACAGCCCTAACGGTGATTGAATGCCTTCATTTACCTTACAGTTTTGTATCAGTGGCCTTCACATCCCTAATGGTGACTGAATGCCATCATTTACCCTACGGTGGTGTATCAGCGGCCTTCACATCACTAACGATGACTGAATGCCATCATTTACCCTACAGTTGTGTATCAGTGGCCTTCACATCCCTAACGGTGACTGCATGCCATCATTTACTTTACAGCGGTGTATCAATGACCTTCAAATCGCTAACTGTGACTGAATGCCTTAATTCACATTACAGAGGTGTAACGGAGACCTTCACATCCCTAACTGTGACTGAATGCCTTCACTTACCTTACAGTGGTGTATCAGTGGCCATCACATCCCTAACGGTGACTAAATGCCTTCATTCACATTACAGAGGTGTAACGGTGACCTTCTCATCCCTAACTGTGACTGAATGCCTTCACTTACTTTACAGTGGTGTATCAGTGGTCTTCACATCCGTAACGGCGACTGAATGCCTTCTCTTTCCTTACATTGGTGTATCAGTGGCCTTCACATCCCTAACGGCGACTAAATACCTTCTCTTACTTTAGAGTGGTGTATCAGTGGCCTTTACATCTCTAACTGTGACTGAATGTCTTTACTTACCTTAAGTAGTGTATCAGTGGCCTTCATATCCCTAACTGTGACTGAATGCCTTCACTGACCTAACAGTGGTGTATCAGTGGCTTTCATATCCCTACCTGTGACTGAATGCCTTCACTGACCTAACAGTGGTGTATCAGTGGCCTTCACATCCCTAAAGATGACTGAATGCCTTCTCTTACCTTACAGTGGTGTATCAGCGGCCTTCACATCTCTAACTGTGACTAAATACCTTCTCTTACTTTAGAGTGGTGTATCAGTGGCCTTTACATCTCTAACTGTGACTGAATGTCTTTACTTACCTTAAGTAGTGTATCAGTGGCCTTCATATCCCTAACTGTGACTGAATGCCTTCACTGACCTAACAGTGGTGTATCAGTGGCTTTCATATCCCTACCTGTGACTGAATGCCTTCACTGACCTAACAGTGGTGTATCAGTGGCCTTCACATCCCTAAAGATGACTGAATGCCTTCTCTTACCTTACAGTGGTGTATCAGCGGCCTTCACATCTCTAACTGTGACTGAATGCCATCTCTTACCTTACAGTGGTGTATCAGTGGCCTTCACATCCCTAACGGCGACTAAATGCCTTCTCTTATCTTAGAGTGGTGTATCAGTGGCCTTCACATCCCTAACGGTGACTGAATGTCTTCACTTACCTTAAGTGATGTATCAGTGGCCTTCATATCCCTGACTGTGACGGAATGCCTTCACTGACCTAACAGTGGTGTATCAGTGGCCTTCATATCCTTAACTGTGACTGAATGCCTTCACTGACCTAACAGTGGTGTATCAGTGGCTTTCACATCCCTAACGGTGACTGAATGCCTTCACTGACCTTACAGTGGTGTATCAGCGGCCTTCACATCTCTAACTGTGACTGAATGCCTTCTCTTACCTAACAGTGGTGTATCAGTGGCCTTCACATCCCTAACGTTGACTGAATGCCATCTCTTACCTTACCGTGGTGTATCAGTGGCCTTCACATCCCTAACTGTGAATGAATGTCTTCTCTTACCTTAAAGTGGTGTATCAGTGGCCTTCACATCCCTAACTGTGACTGAATGTCTTCTCTTACTTTACAGTGGTGTATCAGTGGCCTTCACATCCCTAATGGTTACTGAATGCCATCTCTTACCTTACAGTGGTGTACCAGTGGCCTTCACATCCCTAACTGTGACTGAATGTCTTCTCCTACCATACAGTGGTGTATCAGTGGCCTTCACATCCATAACGGTGACTGGATGCCATCTCTTACCTTACATTGGTGTATTAGTGGCCTTCACATCCTTAACTGTTACTGAATGCCTTCTCTTACCTTACAGTGGTGTATCAATGACCTTCACATTCCTAACGGTGACTGAATGCCTTCACCTTCCTTACAGTGGTGTATCGGTGGGCTTTACACCCCTAACTGTGACTGAATGCCTTCACCTACCTTACAGTGGTGTAACGGTGACATTCACATCCCTAACTGTGACTGAATGTCTTCACCTACCTTACAGTATTATATCAGTGGCCTTCACATCCCTAACTGTGACTGAATGCCTTTTCTTATCTTACAGTGGTGTATCAGTGGCCTTCGCTCCCCTTATTGTGATTTAAGTCCTTAACTTACCTTTCATTTGTGTGTAAATGGCATTCGTGGTTGTGTATTTGACAGTATTGCGTAAGTGGTCATCGCTTACTTGACAGTGACACATAGTTGGCCATTGCGTCACTTTGGTGCGTTGCAGGCATTCGCTTCCCTTTTAGAGGCGTGTAAGTTGTTTTCGATCATGTTTTTCAGTTGCGTGTAAGAGGCCTACAGTGCCGCATTATTTGCATGGGTGAAAGTTTCTTATAGGACGCATTTGTGACAGACGCGATTCCTTTAGTTTCCAGCCCGTTGTTGAAGAGCCTTAATTTTTGTTTCTTTGATATGTTGCCGAAACTGTTGATATACAGTCGAACCCCGTTGGCTCGAACTCGCTTGGCTCGAATTCCTTGTTGGCTCGAACTGATGTAAAGGACCGATATCATTATACTAAAGGAAAGCATTATTTGTTTTGATAACTAATTTAAGCCTGAAAATTTTGTAAACATGTTCTTGATAAAATGTACAGCATCTTCAGCATCACAGAAAAAATATTTGAAATTTCTTTGTTCATTGCATACGACATAGTGGAATCATGCCCATATAAGTCGTATGTTCTGAATAAAATCGACAGAAATAAGTAAAAGTTCGGAGGAGTGAGTCGTTTTAGACATAATTTAGTGCTTTTAATAGCCAAAACAACTGCAGAAAAAACTATTTGGTAAACACATCAGCTTGCCAGGAAAAGATAACTCAGCAGAAAATATGCAAGTTATATGACTTTTGTGGTTTATTTCCTGTTTTGGTATTTGTATGCAGCTACATTATGTATTCTAAAAATATGTTTTTGTGCAAAAGTTTGCATCGTTGACCCCCGGGTTGGTTACCCTTTGTATAAAGATTTCAGCAATATATTGGCGCTTTTTAGCAATGTAGCTATTAATTGAAAACTCAGTTCATAAATGACTTTTTCTACTGTACACGAATTATATGCTTTTTATCATTAAAATCAAATGTGTTAAACATAATAATACATTAAAAATAATCGTTTACATCAATTAAAGATGCACTCTCACAGATTAAACGTTTTGACAACTTTTTTATATTTTGTCTTGGAACGAGCCAATTTATACATAATTTCATGAAGACCAGTGATATAAGACTGCTGTTAAATATCAGATCGCAGATTTCCATATTTAAGTTCAATATTTGATGTTTTATGCATTTTTCTTAAACCGCTAGTAAAGCTTTTAGCCACAAAAAAATAATTTTCGAACGGAAATATGAAAATTTGCTATCTACAAATAATTACTCAAAAATTGGCTCATTCCAAGACAAAAATAAAAGAAAAGTTGCTAAAACGGTAAATCTGTGAGAGTGCAGCTTTAAGTGTTAACCTATAAACCTCTTAACAAGATCATCGTTAAACGGTTTACTAATGGCCTTGATTGCTCTTGCATTTTTCATTGTTTTATTAGTCGAATAATTACGAAAATACATACAACATTTGTTTTTGTCAGTTTCATTGACTCCGTGTTTGCAGAAACACTTGCCCTGGTCATCGGTGCTATTACAGCCATCATAATCGCCAATCTCGGTGCAAACTTCGAACTGCCCCTTACATTCAGGATCTTAAACAAAACCATGTACACTACTCAAAGACATACGTTCAGTAATTCATAAAATGTTCAAGTCCGTTCAAACTAGTGTTGGGAATCAGTAAACTAGTATATAAACTGCAACGAGCAGAAATATGCCTGATTGTCAATATTACATAGGCGGTAAAATATGACGTCAAAGTATCTGTCGACTTACACAATGTTTACATAGTACCAAATCCTGCTTGTCGTGATTACCATCAAATTTTTAATACGAAACGGGCTTGCTCCAATCAGTTTTCTGAAACTTTTTGCGTCATAAAATACCTTTAATGCAAATTAATCGGTCTGTACTCCAATTTCCGTTCGTTCCACACGTTAGAGTTATGAATGGCGGTCCTAGTGCAAGAAACCCGTCCTTACACCGCATCTTTAACTTGGCTCCGACTGCGTTTACGTTACCGAGGATGACGGTGCTATTTGGAATCGATAACGTTCCACATTCTGAAAGTTGATTTAAATGTCTTTGTTGATCGACGAAACAGATCAATTTGTTTGCTTGAACCCAAACTTTTTAATTCATTGTGGTATTTTTTTAACTTGTTTAATCTTGAAAAAATGTAAACACCAACTTAATGTTAAGCATTTTCTAGCAATGGGACTTCATATATGATACTTTAGTTATAAAACAAATCAAGTACATACTTAAACATGGTTTACTAGATCTCCGGATTAACAGCAAATAAAGCAAATCATTTCATCTTATCAATCAGGTAGATTTAAATGAGGCGTGTGTACGCCATAGAAACATTATGAGATAGGATTTAAAATATGATTGTCATTTTATCCACGAATATGAATATTTAATTGTCTTTGATTGCAATATAGTTTCATGCAGTAGCTGAAAATAAGCTTACCTTTCACTTCACATTTGTTCTTCTGTTTATCGCATACAAATCCACGTCCGCATGATTCTGTGCCGCACTGTATCTGGTCCTACAATATAAAACATCTTATGCACCAGTCAATTGTTACCACGGCCCCCAGGTCCCGGGGTATACCGGGGATGGCCAGGGAAAAATATGCCGTGTTTTTACACTCCAGGGTTGCCACTCCAGATAGCGGGGAATGGGCCTTACCTAGGGTCCCTTTTGTACGGTGGCATTTGGCGGGGATTTTACCAGCAGTTTGTTTCCACAGGGCGGGGACTTTACCCGTGCTTGGCTGGACCGAAAGTCAAAGTCCCCGCTATTCCCGGACATAGGTGGGGGGGGGGGGTGGCGTGGTTACAATTGACTGGTACATTATTAAGAAGCAATATTAAAAGATTGGTGAGTGCTAAAAATAGGACGAAATACAATGTTTTCTGATTTCTTTCAAATTAAACCCGCTATCCTTCATAATAACCATTATTATCGGCATGTATTCATCCGTTTTGGTATATCAGACCAATTGTATTAATTGTGGTAAATCGTATTTGGGAGTAAGAGTGCATTTTTAAATATTATGTCCCTTTAATCAAGTTACTGTATTTTTTTCTAATATCAAAACACTCCAAAACCTGACCAATAAAGCTCTTAGTTTCAAATAAAAATAGTATATCTACTCATAAAATTAATATTCATTCGAAAGAGCGATCGTACGATACGTGCGCCATTATCTTTTCATATGTCAAGAGTAACTTGTTATATGTTGCTTCAGTTGCTTTTCAAAAAAACTGTATACACTTATAAAAAGCTGCACTCTCACAGATTGAACGTTTTGACAACTTCTTTATCTGTTGTCTTGGAACGAGCCAATTTATGCGAAAATGCATGGAAATCAGTTATATAAGACAGCTGGCAAAAAATCAGATCGCAGACTTTCATATTTAAGTTTAAAAAAGATGTTTTATGCATTTTACTTAAGCCGTTAGTTACACGTTAGCCATTTCAAATTAAATTTCGAACGGAAATATGAAAATCTGTGATATGATCTTTTGTCAGCAGTCTTATATCACTGGTTCGCAGATATTTACGTAGAAATTTGCTCATTCCAAGACAAACAAAAAGTTGTCAAAACGGTAAATCTGTAAGAGTACAGCTTTAACGAAACTAAGGTCACTATTTATACGGACGGTAGAGGATTATTGTTTGCTAAATTAGCAAAATGGAAATTTATTTCGAGAGAAATGCATGTTATAACTATATCTAATGACGAACAACACACATTTCAATCTACAGTTCTATACTTAACACTAACATAATTTCTAACGGAACCTTCCACCGCATTAGGAGATGTTAACGTAACTGAATTATTGTTATTTTTTTCTAACTCTATTTCTACCGGGAAAGAAGAGTAAATATCTTATTCGGTTTGAAAAAAAAACAACACCACTTATTTAAATTAAAATGTATTTTTTTTTTCACAATCGTGTGTGTTGTCAAAAATATATACTTTTAATTTATTCTTGTGAACATCAAAATGACCTTTAAAGTTCACGTTGACGAAAATAGTTTATTAACATATGACAATTAGAGACCCGAAAGCAGTATGAAATTTTGGGATTGGGTTTTTGAGACAGCCTGAGTTTCATAAAGCATTCTGGTAATGCAACAGTCAATTGTAACCACGGCCCTCAGGTCCGGAATATACCGGGGATAGCCGGGGAAATGGGCCGTGTTTTTACCTTCCAGGTGGCCCCGCAGTGCCATTTGAAAGTTCCTATTGTAAATTTGTCTTCCATCTCGAATTGCAAACATGAGCAATTTCACCGACTGCCATATTCAGGATAAGTAATCTCAGTCAGGGCTTGTGTTATGCCAAAAATTGGCAAGTCTTTATATATATATATATATATATAATATCCAGTGGGTTTCTGGATGATTTTCAGAGATGCAAAGACTAAAATGCGACTTGGCAAAAGGCGGCAAATAGAAAAGAAGAAAAAAACGATACCGTTCATTTCAACACATGACACTAAGAATAAAGAGGTATGTGGTGATTGGTGTATTAAAAGATAACTTTCAGATTCTGATAAAACCATGAAAAACGTGTTTGTAGAAAAGAAATACCCTAGTCTGAAAGACAGCTCCCTTATTTGAAACGTTGTCTTATAAGGACGGAAAACAACGAAATAGTGTAATGTAGACGAGTAGGAATATTTGGCTCATTCGGAGCACCTTGGCCATTTTTATCGAATACAACATCGGATGCATTTGGATGGTTTGCACACTTACAAAGCGGTACGTTTAAGTTGTCCGCTGGAAGTAGATCGCTTAATAATTTTATTGAGCAGTTAAACGCTATGACTTAACTCTTTGGAATCTTAATTATGTTTGCAATAATACACTTCACTGGCAATCAATTGAAACTTAGATTAATTAATACAACTCTAAAACACGACATTTAATTAACGATATAATTAAAAAAAATACAAACTACTTCAACTGATGTACCGGCATACATCCGAGGTTGTTTTCGATAAAAATGGCCGAGGAGTTCCAAATGTATATTGTTACCTGAAGGTTTTATAAATGTTCAAACATTATAAAGCTAAATACCTCTAGGGTCGTTTTAATCCAGTAGAGTAGACCTCTGTCTGTGGTCGGAACAACTTCAGGACTAGGCTCTAGGTCCAGTTCGCACAGAAAGACAAATGTGTGGTAATTCACGGCCGTGTAAGATGGACGGGCCTTACATTCATCCCTGCAGCCTTCAAAACTTACATCGCGTATCCAAACTTTCGGACTCGGGATATCAATTTTGTCATAGCCAGCTTGTTTAAATTCAAAGTCCTGTCCTTCAGTTAAACCGCAGAATAGCGCAAGTTTTGTGTACAAAACTACAAGATATATCTGTATGATTATCTCCAATGAAATAATTGATAGGAAATACATGTTTAACAAACAGTTTAAATGAATTTGTTTTTTACGAAGCTCCCAGAATTCTGGCCCTAGTCAGTGTGTGTCCAAGTAAACCCTTAAATAATACTTAACGTGAAACAAAACAATAAAAGAGCTAGCATCAAATATTAACTATTTTATTCAGCAGCAGTTTGAAAGCAATGCGTTAGCCTGTATCCCTCGATGGCAACTGGCTTTACAATGAATTGAATAACAGGTATAAAACAATGAACAAAACCACATGACTCAAAAAAGCGATATGGAATTTATTTATGTTAAATTATCGTATGTCAAGGGTTTGTAAAACTGATGTTATAACATAACAATTGGCCAGTTAACTAAATCAATAATTTACAAGCACATTATGCTCTTATGATTATAAAATATGCATATGAAAAATAAGCTAAATCCTAAGCGCATATAAAGCACGGCAATATATAGAGGTTATTGCAAGCGAGTTCATTCAATACGAAAGTTAAAACACATTTTTTTTCTAAAAATTGCTAAGTATTATTTACTGAAAACAAGATTGTAACCGTGTATTAAACAACAGAAAGCCCAAAAATATTTAATGATTGGTGAATGCTAAAATATTTACTATGATCAACTATAGTCTCCTTAGGAAGAAATACCGTGTTTTATGAACATTTCTTTCAAATTAAATTCGGTATCCTTTATAAGAACCATTGTTTTAGACATTTATTCATCCTTTAAGGACTATTAAAACAATATCAATAACTGTGGTAAATTTTATTTGGGAGTAAGAGTGCATCTTTAAATAACCATTTTCATTAATTTTGTATAAATCAAAATGACAACAAATGTCATATTCATGTTTCGTCATAAAGTATTGCCCTGATGATATTTAATTGTTCGTTCCATTGTACGATTGTGATATTTGTCACCGAGTAAGCAATGTCTGTGAAGTTAGCCTATGTAGCCGATTTAGCCTATGTAGCCTGTGTAGTAAACAGGCTGCAGCGTGCAGCCTATGTAGCCGATTTAGCCTGTGTAGAAAACAGGATGCAGCTTATATAATAGCCGTTGTTGCCTGCCGTGACAGGTGCACGTGAAACAATCATCGGTGTCGCAAATGGGCTTGGGCGCATTAAGCACGTGAACATTGCCTTATGCATCGCTTAATAGGCTGCTATGGGTCATGTTCGAGGCATTGGCACGTGCACGTGAAACAATCATGGGTATCGCCACTATGCCAGGGTGGTAGGCATTTGGCAACACTTCAACCTCACATAGGCCACTGTGCTGGGAAAACTCTGGTTTGGGCGCATTAAGCACGTGAACATTGCCTAATGCATCGCTAAATAGGCTGCTATGGGTCATGTTCGAGGCATTGGCACGTGCACGTGAAACAATCATGGGTATCGCCACTATGCCAGGGTGGTAGGCATTTGGCAACACTTCAACCTCACATAGGCCACTGTGCTGGGAAAACTCTGGTTTGGGCGCATTAAGCACGTGAACATTGCCTTATGCATCGCTAAATAGGCTGCTATGGGTCATGTTCGAGGCATTGGCACGTGCACGTGAAACAATCATGGGCATCGCCACTATGCCAGGGTGGTAGGCATTTGGCAACACTTCAACCTCACATAGGCCACTGTGCTGGGAAAACTCTGGTTTTGGCCCATTAAGGATGTCAATATTTCTTTTGAATTTCTAAGGTCTAAGCAAATCCGGTCAGCATAAAAAAAATCATTTCGTTCAAAAAATTGTTAATGACTTGTAAAAAAAATATTTTCTATTTTTTTAAATCCTTAGGATAATTGCGCTTTGGACAAAACTACCAAAAAAGAAATCGGAAGAAAAGGCAATTAAAAAATGATTATAGTTGAGTTCCAGCCATATGCAGATGTTTATTCTGCTTTTCAAGGGAGAATACTGAGTACGAGATTGATAAACACCGGCTTGCAGACAACAGGTTTGAAGCCTAGGCGCAGATTCGAATTCGAGGGTGTGTCCACCACTTTCGAAAAAGAAGCTCAAAATAAAAGAAACAGTAGCAAAATAGTACCTGTTCAGCAGAAACCGTAGCATATAATATTTTTAAAAACAGAAAATGCCAAAATTTGCTTTGAATGCTTTATAGATAAATATGTAACATATACCTACTAGTTTAAGGAGCCATGGCAAAGTATGCGGCTTCAGACATAGCACCCATGCAACATACACCTTCTAGTTTAAGAGACCATGGCAAAGAATGCGGCTAAGACTTAGCAACCATGCAACATACACAAACTAGTTTAAGGAGCCATGGCAAAGTGTGCGGCTTAAGACTTAGCACCCATGCAACATACACCTACTAGTTTAAGGGGCCATAGGAAAGTGTGCGGCTTAAGACTTAGCACCCATGCAGCATACACCTACTAGCTTAAGGGGCCATGGCAAAGTATGCGGCTTAAGACTTAGCACCCATGCACCATACACTTAAGAGTTTAATGAGCCATGAGAAAGTATGTGGCTTCAGACATAGCACCCATGCAACATACACCTACTAGTTTAAGGGGCCATGGGAAAGTGTGCGGCTTAAGACTTAACACCCATGAAACATATACGTACTAGTTTAAGGGGCCATGGGAAAGTGTGCGGCTTAAGGCTTAGCACCCATGAAACATATACGTACTAGTTTAAGGGGCCATGGCAAAGTATGTGGCTTAAGATTTTGCACCCATGCAACATACACCTTCTAGTTTAATGAGCCATGACAAAGTATGTGGCTTAAGATTTAGCACCCATGCAACATACACCTTCTAGTTTAATGAGCCATGACAAAGTATGCGGCTTAAGATTCAGCACCCATGCAACATACACCTTCTAGTTTAAGGGGCCATGGCAAAGTATGCGGCTTAAGATTTAGCACCCATGCAACATACACCTTCTAGTTTAATGAGCCATGACAAAGTATGCAGCTACAGAAATAGCACCCATGTAACATATACCTACTAGTTTAATGAGCCATGACAAAGTATGCGGCTACAGAAATAGCACCCATGCAACATACACCTTCTAGTTTAATGAGCCATGACAAAGTATGCAGCTACAGAAATAGCACCCATGCAACATACACCTTCTAGTTTAATGAGCCATGACAAAGTATGCAGCTACAGAAATAGCACCCATGTAACATATACCAACTAGTTTAAGGAGCCATGGCAAAGTGTGCGGCTTAAGGCTTAGCACCCATGAAACATACACGTACTAGTTTAAGGAGCCATGGCAAAGTATACGGCTTCAGACATAGCACCAATGCGACATACACCTACTAGCTCAAGGTGTCATGGCAAAGTATGCGGCTTAAGACCTAGCACCCATGCACCATACACTTAAGAGTTTAATGAGTCATGACAAAGTATGCGGCTTCAGACATAGCACCCATGTAACATAAACCTACTAGTTTAAGGGGCCATGGCAAAGTATGCGGCTTAAGACTTAGCACCCATGCAACATAAACAAACTAGTTTAAGGGGCCATGGCAAAGAATGCGGCTTCAGACGTAGCACCCATGCAACATATTCCTACTAGTTTAAGGGGCCATGGCAAAGTATGCGGCTTAAGACGTAGCACCCATGAAGCATACACCTAATAGTTTAAGTGGCCATGGCAAAGTATGCTGCTTCAGACATAGCACCCATGCAACATACACCTACTAGTTTAAGGGGCCATGGCAAAGTATGTGGCTTAAGATTTAGCACCCATGCAACATACACCTTCTAGTTTAAGGTGCCTTGGCAATGTATGCGGCTTCAGACATAGCACCCATGCAACATATACCTACTAGTTTAATGAGCCATTACAAAGTATACGGCTTCAGACATAGCACCCATGCGACATACACCTACTAGCTCAAGGTGCCATGGCAAAGTATGCGGCTTAAGACCTAGCACCCATGCACCATACACTTAAGAGTTTAATGAGCCATGACAAAGTATGCGGCTTCAGACATAGCACCCATGCGACATACACCTACTAGTTTAATGGGCCATGGCAAAGTATGCGGCTTAAGACTTAGCACCCATGCAACATACACCTACTAGTTTAAGGTGCCTTGGCAAAGTATGCGGCTTCAGACATAGCACACATGCAACATATACCTACTAGTTTAATGAGCGATGACAATGTATGCGGCTTCAGACATAGGCCCCATGTAACATATACCTACTAGTTTAAGGGTCGATGGCAAAGTGTGCGGCTTAAGACTTAGCACCCATGCAACATACACCTACTAGCTTAAAGGGCCATGGCAAAGTATGCGGTTTCAGACTTAGCACCCATGAAACATACACCTTCTAGTTTAAAGGGCCATGGCAAAGTATGCGGTTTAAGACTTAACACCCATGCAACATACACAAACTAGTTTAAGGGGCCATGGCAAAGTATGCGGCTTCAGACATAGGCCCCATGTAACATAAACCTACTAGTTTAAGGTGCCTTGGCAAAGTATGCGGCTTCAGACTTAGCACCCATGCAACATATACCTACTAGTTTAAGGGGCCATGGCAAAGTATTCGGCTTAAGACTTAGCACCCATGCAACATACACAAACTAGTTTAAGGGGCCATGGCAAAGTATGCGGCTTCAGACGTAGCACCCATGCAACATATTCTTACTAGTTTAAGGGGCCATGGCAAAGTATGCGGCTTAAGACCTTATACCCAAGCAACATATATACCCACTAGTTAGAGGAGCTATGGAAAAGTGTATTACTTCAGACATAGCACCAATGCAGCATATACCCACTAGTTGGAGGAGCTATGGAAAAGTGTGCTGCTTTAGACATAGCGCCAATGCAGCATATACCCACTAGTTGGAGGAGCTATGGAAAAGTGTGCTGCTTCAGACATAGCACCAATGCACCATTTACCCACTGGTTTGAGGAGCTATGGAAAAGTGTGCTGCTTCAGACATAGCACCAATGCATCATATACCCACTCGTTTGAGGAGCTATGGAAAAGTGTGCTGCTTCAGACATAGCACCAATGCAGCATATACCAACTTGTTTGAGGAGCTATGGGAAAGTGTGCTGCTTCAGACCCACAGAGACTTCGATATATCAAATTAATGATTTAAGAAAAACCGAAAGTAAAACTAATTTTAACCGTTTTCGGTGGACCATTTCGTCTGTGCATCACCGGGTTCATTTCAGGCGCTTATTGCAGCAGTAGAATTAATCGAAATATCGTGTGAAATGGAATGAAATGGCGTCTCTCGTGAAATTTAGCCGATAGTGTGTATGTTTTTAATCGGATTTCTGCCACAATTTGGAATAACCGGTAAGATTGTTCTGTCATTTAGAACGCATTAATATGGTTAGGTTTGGTATATTGGCTATTAAATCCATGTCTGAACTGAATGTTTATCTTTTTCATGACGAACGTTTCTTCTCCTGTCAATTATATTAACCTAGTGGATTTTGAGCTTTCATAATATATTGAAATATCGTCGACAATTCATGATTTATAGGAGTATTGTGTCCCATGGCGTGATAAGCTACTGTTTCTTTTATTTTGTCAAGACTGATTTCACCCAACTGGGTCCACACGCAACTATTTAAAGTAAACCAGGGACAGCTGTTGGGATCTGCATCGTACTTTCAAGTCTCTGTGATAGCACCCATGCAACATACACTTACTAGTTAAAGGAGCAGAGTGCAAGTGTGCAACATAATACTTATCGCCCATGCAGAATACACCATATTGCAGGCAATTCATAGAGGAAAGCCAATGGCACCTTAAAAAGGTAGATTGTTTCGTCTTGTTTTAGCCCGCAAGGGACTTTATTCATTGAAACTAGGTCTATATCCGCGTTATCCATCCCCGATGCATTCTGTCTCAATTTCGGGCTTGGTCATGAAAGAATGGAGATTTTTTGCAATCGCTTTTTGAGAAAGATCGGGGTCACGTGCCTTCTCCTCCGTCAACGTCTGAAGCATAGACCTACTTGATGTTTTTGACCAATATAATAAGGACTATAGATCCATAATGCACACAATAAAATATAAACGTTTGTTTCATGAGTCTCATTGTTATGTGAATTATAGATTACCATGATATAGTTGATATATACATTAAATTATAATTATAACTGTCGTTGTTGAAGGTAATCAAATACAATAAAAGGTATAATGTCTTATCACTGCTTTCACCGTGTATGGACAAGTTCATTTATTTATTTTCTATACGGTGTGACAAGATTTACAAATATATATTTGCAATCATTTCATTAGTTAGGTCAATTTAGAACATTACAATTTTAACAACCAAAACATTGGCATTTAAAAAGAGTTTGTATGTTAATATGCATATTTGTTGTTCCAGTAAAGCGTACAAGTTTTAAAGTCATTGCAATATAATGAATGTACATAAAAATATTAAACATTTTACAAACGTATATGTCATCATTTTACATGTGCTGATAAAATTTCACAGATCATATCTCAACAAATAATTTGTATGTGTACTATTATCAAACGTGGCATGGCAATATTTAAAGAACACTAACGTCTATTCCATCAAACACTGTACATTTCCTACAAATTGTTCTGCAATATGCAAATCAAGTTTCATATATGTCAGTGAAAACCTCATGGGTAATACCGTTTGTATACTTCTTAGTTAAAAGTTTCATAATATTTATCATTTTACCCATCACCACAGCTGATTCTTATTTGGAAAGGTAACCAAGACCTGGCATTGTCATCATCTTATAATGATCGACCCAGTGTTATTGGGGATTGATAAAAAATAACAATAATCTTACTTACCGCAGACATTCTGCCAAATGTTACACGGTGACGGTAACTCGTGTAAAATGACATAGTGCCGTTAAGATGTAAACACGGTCAAACACTTTTATCATAAATGACCACCGCCATATGAGGAAACTTAGTTTACCTCTTTTCCAATGTTTTAGCAATCATATGCTTCCACAATAATTATTCCTATATGTGTATGGCAAAACATTTATTATGCGCTTGTGTATGGTTTAGGATGTGTTAATTTATTTAATTCATTGCCACTCAAGTCATTATTCAAGTTTATTTTCACTTTATTCCATAGAATCAGTCACAATTAGCGTAAATGCACAAGTTGTTTATAATTTTGACAGTCAGTCATCTTTGTTTCCGGCCATTACCTAATTTATCTAGGTCAGGAAAACGCTACCGCACAGTGGTTTTGCCATAACTGCCGGACACCGTGTCCTACTTAAGATTTAGTATATAAGTAAACGGTGTTCAGGGTCAAAATAGTCTGGCCATGATTGCAAATAAGTACAAGCTCATGTCAAATTTATCGGCAAAATTACATAGATAAATGTTAATCTGAAATGACAGACACTTGCCAAATTCGTTTAACATGAAGTTATACTAAAGACTGTTTCAACAACGTTGTCAACAATATATTTAACAACAGATAGCTTTCATTTTGGGTTTCTTTGTACGCTGAATTTTGCAGCAGTCAACACATTCTATAATGTTATAGAGACGAGATTAAGAACAAATAGGAAGTGCTATGCCATATTTTTATGTGTGCTGCATGATGTCTATTATCCTTTATAGAGAATCATACTATTTTACGTTAAAAGCAATAAATAGTTAAACGTTAGAAAGTGATTGCTAAGCTGTTTACATTAACCGGATTTCGAGTTAAGTTTAAAGGGCACTAGCTGCATTGGTAATATAGCAGTAAAAAACTTTCTTTCTTTTCCAGCAAGTATGGATGCCAATGCTGCAATGATAAATGATATGCAGAATACATGCAACCAATATAAAAAGGGGGTGACAGAGTTATTTTTTCCAAGCGCTACAGAAGAGTGCAGAATTCCGGGTGCTGCTTCGTGATGATTTATTTGTCAAAGGAAATCATGAGTGGCCAGGGGACTTCTCTTCATTGACACCAGGGATATTGTGAGTAACCAGGTGGTCCCTACCAACATATAGACCAGATCACAGTAGTCGAGGCGCATGCCGCCTATGGGCGCTAGCGAGCGCAAACAATATATATAATCCGTATATGTGACTAATGACAGAAGCACTGAAAGCAGCATTAATGTAATTAAGTAAATCTATATCTCAAATTCTTATTTACATGTCATAAATGTGTCTCAAACCGAAATGCTGGCAAAAATGATAACAAAATTAAATGGCATTTACACGCGCCGCCCCTCTAGATGACGTCCACATTTTCCGGGGATCACTTTCTATACTGGTGTTATACTATTATAAACATGTACTTCTACCAGTATAATGACATGTGCACTTTGAAACCCTAGTCATTTAAGTCATTATCTTCAGCAGTAATATCCATTTGACATGTGTGTTTAACAATGATTTAAACCTTTGATATGCATCCATTTATGTTACGGTCTTAAAGTAACCGCATCTTTGCGGGCGTTACACGAACACAAAGATATCATCTTTAAGTTGCATCGTTATACGTTTTCCATAAGTGCAAATCTTTGTTTATCACTTTTTGTATGTTTCAGTGTATTTGTACGAACGAAATATAAACAAAGTCTACGATTTACCTGGACAGCCCTCGTTACTGTCACTTCAATAGGAGTTCTGGTTTAATCAGATTTACTTTTGTTCTTAAAAACGAAATTGAAATCTAGGAAAATAATTAAACAATCACTTGTAAGTTAAGCATACAATACAAACTAATTTGTTAATAGTAAAATAATTTATGCTACATAAACTACATGGACAATGATAGTAGCCTAGAAAAATAACTTGGAGATGATGTATAAAAACAAAAAACAAATCAAGTTCAAGTTCACACCAAACAGCATAAGATTTTATTTCCAGCCATAGAAAATAATGTAAATATCACAACTCATCCTCTTGAACAAACACATATCATGCATAATTCGATGAAGATTAAAATTTTATCACATTTGATTTGGATGTTTTTGGTTATATATAGCAGCGGGATAAAGTCACAAAGCAGACAAACTTATCCGTGTTTACCTATACTTTAAATGATAAAAATATCAAATATATCTTGATTTGTTTTAACCAATTCGGAACTCCTCGGCCATTTGTATCGAAAACAACCTCGGATGTTTGTCGGTACATCAGTAGAAGTAGTTCGTAAAATTTTGATTTATAGTTAAATAAATATTGTGTTTTAGCTTGTATTTGTAGAAACAAGTAACTGTGTTTAAATTGATTGCCAGTGAAGTGTATTATTGCAAACATAATTTCCCAACAGTTAAGTCATAAAGTTTAACTGCTAAATTAGATTATACGCAATCTACTTGCAGCGGAGTTAAAGTGTACCGATTTCTAACATTGTTAACCGTCCATTTACATCCGAGGTTGTTTTCGATATAAACGACCGAGGAGTTCCGAATGGTCTCTACCATTTTCAGACAGTTATTTGTGTGCGCAGTTACTGTTTTCACTTGTACATAGTCATAAACCGGCTGTTTTATGCCCCAACACAGAAGAATTTCACTTCAATGTATTTGTAGGTTCCTGGGCATGGATCACCAAAATGGACAAATTTTGCCTCCAACTTGCATTCCTATTGAAACAAAAATATAGATAAAATAGTATTAGAATTATACTGTCATTCAAATTCATCAACAAATATTAACAAATAATCTAACATGGTTTTCTGTGCAAAAGTTTGATTCAAACGATGGTATTTCATTATGAAACGAAATGCATGTACTTTGCTATATACACGTCAATTCAATACTTTATTGCCTCCAATGATGAAGATACAAATATAATCAGACGACACACATACAAAGGTATTTAGTGGATAAACATGTATATATATTGATAGGATGAATATAAA
Source organism: Mya arenaria (assembly GCF_026914265.1). Taxonomy (NCBI): domain Eukaryota; kingdom Metazoa; phylum Mollusca; class Bivalvia; order Myida; family Myidae; genus Mya; species Mya arenaria. The sequence continues at coordinate 41,186,201 of NC_069131.1, forward strand.
CTATTGTCAAATGGTTATTTATGAACGAAATAATGAATATAAGCAAATAAAATAAACAAGGTGATCATTGTGTTAAATACCTTAACAGATACAGAAGCTATTTGAATGAACACAGAATAAATTATGTTAACAGTAGAGAAAAAAAAAAAAAAACACCTATATAACAATTGTGCAATATCTAGTCGATAAACAATATACAATACAATCTCCTCCCTCTTCTTTTATACTGTTGGCCATGTGCTAAACTTTCTTTAAAACGTTTACTAGATTCTGAAAATGCTTGAGAAAAATAGCTGTTATTAGATATGAAAATACTTATTTTTAATCAGAAGAAGAAGATACATCAGACTGAAACATTTTGATGAACCAAACATAAATATAACGCAAGGATAAAAACGTGAGATACTATGATGCCCCCATATAAAAAAGTAAGACATTATGATGCGTCAAACATAAGTATAATACAAGATAAATAAAAGAGTGAGACTTAATGATGCGTCAAACAGAAGTATACTACAAGATAAATAAGGGTCAGACATTATGTAGCATCAAACATAAGTATTTTACAAAATAAATAAGAATCAGACATTTTGATACGTCAAACATAAGTATTATGCATTATAAATAAGAGTCAGACATAAAAATGCGTGAAACATAATTACTATACAAGGATAAATAAGAGTCAGATATTATGATGCGTCAAACATAAGTTTACTACAAGATAAATAAGAGTCAGACATTATGTAGCATCAAACATAAGTATTATACAAAATAAATAAGAATCAGACATTTTGATACGTCAAACATAAGTATTATGCATTATAAATAAGAGTCAGACATTAAAGTGCGTGAAACATAATTACTATACAAGGATAAATAAGAGTCAGATATTATTATGCGTTTAACATAAGCTAGTACAAGTTAAAAAAGTGTCAGACATTTTGATGTGCCAAACTGAAGTTTAATACAAGATAAATAAAAATCAGCCATTTTGATAAGTCAAACATAAGTATAATTCAAAATAAATAAGAGTCAGACAACTTGATTCGTCAAACATAATTATAATACAATTTAAATAAGAGTCAGACATTTTATTCGTCAAACATAAGTATAATTCAAAATAAATAAGAGTCAAACATCTTGATTCGTCAAACATAATTATAATACAATTTAAATAAGAGTCACACATTTTGATTCGTCAAACATAAGTTTAATTCAAAATAAATAAGAGTCAGACATCTTGATTCGTCAAACATAAGTATAATACAATATAAATAAGAGTCAGAGATTTTATTCGTCAAACATAAGTATAACACAATATAAATCAGAGTCAGACATTTTGACGCGTCAAACATAAGTATAATACAATATAAATAAGGTGAGACATTCAAGTGCGTGAAACATAAGTACATGTACAAAAGATAAATAAGAGTCAGACATCATGATGTGTCAAACATTTGTACAATACAAGATGAATAAGAGTGAGACATTATAGTGCGTCAAACATAAGTATTATACAAGGATAAATAATAGCGAGATTTTCTGATTCGTCAAAAGTTTAGTATTAAATACAACGCAAGAATAAATAAGTGAGAAATTATGATGTACCACATGATATACGGCTAAACGGCATCCTTTCGGTTTAATAATAGGAATCACGTATTTTTTCTGTATTACACATGCTCTATGTCAATTGGTCAGAAAAAATATTACTCCGCATGCTTGTTATATATGTTAGTTAGCCCACCAAAGAATCGCTTGCTTAGATATTTCCATAACAAGTTGAATAAAGCAGTGTATTATATGACGATCCTTGGCAGATCCTCTATCATTATGCCTAAAACTTAAACTAACAATAAATCCGGGATAAATACGAGTTAGATATTATAATGTCTCACAAACTCAAAACAACAAAACGGTAAATAAGAGTGAACCCACAAGTATAAATAAGAGTAACGCATAATGATGCGTCAAACAATACATATAACGCTAGGAAACATAAGAGTGCGATATTATGATGCCACACAATTTGAATATAACACAAGAATAATTAATAGTGCGACATAAGAATGCATCGACAATTGACTTTACTGAATTATACATCAAAGTGAGACATACGATTAATCAAACATTACATTATAGAAATTAATTAAATTCAATTTGATTCTAGGTATCAAGTTATTTACATTTGTATTAAAATATATTAAGTTAACACGTGCTTGCGCCTGTCTCATCTTCCATGTAGAGTGAAAAAACAATGGTTATATCTCTGATGAAATTTGTCCGGTACGCAAGAAAATTCAATCAAAGCTTTTGAGTTATACACTTTATTGCAAAGACGAAAAGCCCAGTTGTTTTTAAAGCTATAACAGGAGCACGCCTGACTGGGTACTTGATGGTGATTCCTCCTAGGTTCATATCTGTCCGGAGTTCACATTCTTAAATACACATAAACTCAAATACTTATCTACCTGTTTGTCGTTGCAATCAGTCTTGATCATTTCGGTTGAGTTATCTGCGCGACAGTTCTGGTCGGTAGTGGCTGGATGGAAACAGACAGTATTGTCGTGTGTCCGTCCGTAGTAGGCGTCGTACACAGATATATTTTTGCCAAGAGGACATTCGACGGAACTGCTATTGTCCTCGCATATAATCACATGTCCCGAGACTGAATGGTAAAATGTAAAATAACTATGATCTGTATCTGGCTCACTAACGTATGTGCTACATGTTTCAAATAGTTGCTGTACCTAGGATAAACGACCTGTTGAATGCAGAGCAAAATAAGCCGTTCGTATAGAATACATTGTTGATACATGTAGCTAAAAACAACAGAATATAGATATAAGAAGTGTGTATATGTAGTTGCATGTCAAACTACTCGGACAGCACTAAAACGATGGTGTCTTATCTGAAATAAACATGCTTCAAAGTTAACGATGCTTTTATGGATTTTTACGCTGCCTTGTCGAATATTATCCTTGGTGAAATGATTAAATCAAAAATACAGGAAAAAGATGTAAAATTATAAGACAGCTTTTACTGTTTTGTATATCAACACTCTCCTGTATTATTTTCTTTATAAAGCTCATTTCTGCTGTTACCAAAAAATGTACGTAACAATCGCTTTCATAACTTTAGTGCATCAGTGTCCTTCCCTCTTTGCAGTGGTATCATAGTAACATTGCCTCTCCTTACTTTAACTGCACGTGTGTATCCTTAACTACTTGCCTTACTGGAGTAAAATGGCATTCACCTACCTTACAGTGATTTATCAGTGACCTTCACATTCCTAACGGTGACTAAATGCCTTCACCTATCTTACAGTGGTGTATCAGTGGCCATCACATCACTATCTGTGTACGAATGCCTTCACCTATCTTACAGTGGTGTATCAGTGGCCTTCACATCCCTAACGGTGACTGAATGCCTTCTCTTACATTACAGTTGTGTATCAGTGGCCTTCACATCCATAACTGTGACTGAATGCCTTCTCTTACATAACAGTGGTGTATCAGTGGCCTTCACATCCATAACTGTGACTGAATGCCTTCTCTTACATAACAGTGGTGTATCAGTGGCCTTCACATCCATAACTGTGACTGAATGCTTTCTCTTACATTACAATGGTGTATCAGTGGCCTTCACATCCCTAACTGTGACTGAATGCCTTCTCTTACATTACAGTGGTGTATCAGTGGCCTTCACATCCCCAACTGTGACTGAATGCCTTTTATTACATAACAGTGGTGTATCAGTGGCCTTCACATCCCTAACGATGACTGAATGCCTTCTCTTACATTACAGTGGTGTATCAGTGGCTTCACATCCCTAACTGTGACTGAATGCCTTCTCTTACCTTACAGTAGTGTATCAGTGGCCTTCACATCCCTAACTGTGACTGAATGCCTTCTATTACATTGCAGTGGTGTATCAGTGGCCTCCACATCCCTAACTGTGACTGGATGCCTTCTCTTACATTACAGTGGTGTATCAGTGGCATCCACATCCCTAACTGTGACTGAATGCCTTCTCTTACATTACAGTTGTGTATCAGTGGCCTTCACTCCCCTAATTGTTATTTAAGACCTTAACTTACCTTACATTTATGTATAACTGGCATTCGTGTATGTGTTTTTGACAGTGGTGCGTTAGTGGTCTTCGCTTACTTTACAGTGACACATAATTGTCCAATTGCGTCCCTTACTTTGGTGCGTTGCATGCATTCGCTTCCCTTATAGGGGCGTGTAAGTTATTATTTGCAAAAGTGGCAGTCGCGTTTCTTATAGTGGCGCATAAGTGGCAATTAAAAACTGTTACTGTATACCGTTTTTTGTCGTGGTTCAGTTAAGATATGTTTAATGTATACAAGCGTCACTTTTCAGCCAACCAGACAAAACGCATTATGAAAATGAGCCGTTGTGTTACTACTGTATTACCTTTTGAATAAATGCATTTCATGTCATTACTTCCAATAAGTACATTTTATCAAATTTAAATCAACGTGTTTGTTTTGTACTCTTAAGATGCGTTTGAATATCAAACTGACAGCATGTCCCAGAAGGATCTTCCCCAAACTTGCAAAAGCATTCGCCTATGTTCGCCATCCCACAATCCATGTCACTGTCCGTACAACATTTCTCTTTGTCGTCATCGCTGCACTCTTCGCCTGAAAATGACATTCAAAATATCTTTCTTAAGGATATTTTATTAATGAATATTATATCATTTGCAACAATAATGCGTTTAAATTGGATATGCCACAGTTAATAAATTTCCTGGTGGACAATATTATTTTTAAATAAATGTATGAAACAAACTTAAAAAGGCAAAAAAAGATATAGACAACAGTGATATACTGTAAAGAAATATTTTTTTCAGTATATCATTGTTGTCTGTTTCCGAGAGAGAGTGTGTTCTTGTTGAGTTATGTGAGTGGCATTGATTCCAAACATCACAACAATGTATAATAACAATTGAACCCACATATAAAAACTTACATGGGTTAAATTGTATTATCTGAAAAGCCATGATAGGCTCACATTTCGCAATTCATTAACTGTTAGAAACGGCTCTCTTAAGTTGTTTATCATCTTCCAGCCCAATCCTTATATTGATTATTTTGTGTACTTTTACATATGTTTGTTCTTTAAATAATAAAATATGTATAAACCAATTAATCCACCACGTATAAGAGCATTTAGTCATTCATTAACTATGACACCATATATGTTAACGAGATACAGTATAGGTTAATGGGGCACTATTTAGGTTAAGGGAGCACACTAAAGGTTAATGGTTGCATAATTTAGGTTAATTTGGCACAATTTATGTTACTGGGGCACAATATTGGTTAACGGGGCACAATCTAGATTAAAAAGGCACAATATCGGTTAATGGGGCACAATATAGGTTAATGGTGCACAATATAGGTTAATGGGGCACAATATAGGTTAATGGTGCATAATATAGGTTAATGGTGCATACTATAGGTTAATGGGGCACAATATAGGTTAATGGTGCATACTATAGGTTAATGGTGCATAATATATGTTAATGGGGCACAATATAGGTTAATGGTGTACAATATCGGTTAATGGGGCACAATATCGGTTAATGGTGCACACTATCGGTTAATGGGGCACAATTTAGGTTAATGGGGCACACTATAGGTTAATGGGGCACAATATCGGTTAATGTGGCACAATATCGGTTAATGTGGCACAATATAGGTTAATGGGGCACAATATAGGTTAATGGTGCACAATATCGGTTAATGGGGCACAATATCGGTTAATGTGGCACAATATCGGTTAATGGGGCACAATATAGGTTAATGGGGCACAATATCGGTTAATGGGGCACAATATCGGTTAATGGGGCACACTATATGTTAATGGGGCACAATATCGGTTAATGGGGCACAATATAGGTTAATGGTGCATAATATAGGTTAAAGGGCACAATATAGGCTGCACTTAATAGATGCAAAAATATTTCATTTCAATGCATTATTCTGTAAAACTCATTTGACTTTACTGGTCAATTAAAAGACAATATTTGTTTACAGATATAAATATATCAGCAATATATTGGCGCTTTTTAACCGGATAATTTTTAGCAATGTATCTATTAATTAAAACTCAGTTCATAAATGACTTTTTCTACTGTACACGAATCATATGCTCGGTTTTTCATCATTAAAATCAAATGTGTCAAACATAATACATTAAAAATAATCGTCTACATCCATCAAGTATTCACTTATAAACCTCTCAACAGGATCACCGTTTAATGGTTTACTACTGGCCTTAATTGTCCTTGCAATTTTCAATGTTTTATTAGTCGAATAAGAAAACAAATTACATACAACATTTGTTTTTGTCAGTTTCATTGACGTGTTTGCAGAAACACTCGCCAAGTTCATCGTTGCTGTTACAGCCATCATAGTCACCAATCTGGGTGCAAACTTCGAACTGCCCCTTGCATTCAGGATCTTAAACAAAACAACATTAACTACTTTAAAACATACGTTCAGCACTTCATTAAATGTTCAAGTCCGTTCAAACTAGTGTTGGGAATCAGTTCTATTTTGACTCTCGATAATCGGTTCCACTCAAGTAACTGATAATTGATAGTACAATCGTTTTTTGACAATACTTTAATTTTAGTTTTATTTCTGTACAATAATTGTAATCCTTAACTATGTTTACTTTATGTGTATGTTTTGAAGTTATTTTCAGTTTGTTTTGGCCATATTGTTAACGAAAACAACTGAACACTTCCGAATGCATAAATGAACTCAATGGAGAAAATTGGCGGAAATTAACCAAACGTAAATAATGAAAGGGAAAGAAGAAAAACAACTCGCTAGTTGAATCGATGATCGATTATGACCGAATACAAGCGATTGTTGCTCATTTCAGGCCCAACCAATCAATGTTCGATTATAATCGTTCATCATAACATCAGTTCGAACATATAAAGGGAGAGCAATCTGTCTCAAGTATTATTCTAATGAATTGGAGTTATTGGAGTTATAAAATAACAAAGGCGTCGTTTTGTATAATAAAGCTCGACAAAACTGCTCATGGAAGTAATAAAACTGTTTGACAAAATTATGATGGCGACGTTTTTTGATATGTTCAAACTGAATAATTTTATTTAATAGACATCAACAACAAACATCAAACAACATACAAAGGATTTTCTTTGAACACATATTGTTACTGCACACTTCAAACAATTCAATTTACAATGGCTTCAACCCGCCTTTCGTAAAATGTAGCTATTTCTGCTAAATTTACCAAACATCCTTGACAAAACTGTTCCTGTTGTCCGACCCCATATTTTGCAATTTCCACTTAAAATATAATGTTCAGGCAAATGGTAAATAAAGTAAAGCTCTGCATATATAGTATTGAAATAAAAATCAGAAACGTATTTCTTTTTAAAATAAAATGTTTAGGCAAATGGTAATTTAGCTTTTGCTCTGCGTACATAATATTGAAATAAAAAACAAAATCAGAAACGTTAACATTGACGACAGTAGTGCTGTGCATGAAAATAGTGCTAAACGTTGTTGAATATGGTTTTATTTGTATGATATGTGGTTTCTTTTGAATCTAGCAATAGAATTTCAAAAGACAGAAGCCTGATAACACTAACCTTGTCAAATACATGATGTATTTGAGCATGATTTAGTGGACAGGTGAAAAGAAGTGGTATCTTCCATTTCTCCCTATATGGGGTATGAGCGCAGTTAGGCTTGTTAAAGTAAAATGTGTCCGAAGGACTACACGCTGACTTTTACAAGCCCAACTGCATTCATATCCCCGATAATGATATCAGTTACCAAATCATTAATTATATTTTCACCAATAGTTCATTAATTCTTTTCAAAATCGTTAAAAATTCATAATTTCATTCTTTCTCACCCATCCAAAAATAAAATTACACTCTTACTCTACAGTGGTGTATCAGTGGCCTTCACATCCCTAACGGTGATCGGATGCGCTCACTTACCTTACAGTGGTGTATCAGTGGCCTTCACCTACCTAACAATGGTGTATCAGTGACTTTCACATCCCTAACGGTGACTGAATGCCTTAACCTACCTTACAGTAATGTATCAGTGACCTTCACATCCCTAACGGTGACTGGATGCCTTCACTTACCTTACAGTGGTGTATCAGTGGCCTTTACATCCCTCACGGTGACCGGATGCATTCACTTACCTAACAGTGGTGTATCAGTAGCCTTCACATCCCTAACGGTGACCGGATGCATTCACTTAGCTTACAATGGTGTATCAGTAGCCTTCACATCCCTAACGGTGACCGGATGCATTCACTTACAGTGGTGTATCCGTGACCTTCACATCCCTAACGGTGACCGGATGCATTCACTTACCTAACAGTGGTTTATCAGTGGCCTTCACATCCCTAACTGTGACCGGATGCATTCACCTACCTTACAGTGGTGTATCAGTGGCCTTCACTTTCCTAATTGTGATTTAAGGTCTTAACTTACCTTACATTTATGTATAACTGGCATTCGTGTATGTCTATTTGACAGTGGTGCGCAAGTGGTCTTCGCTTACTTTACAGTGACACATAATTGGCCAATTGCGTCCATTCCTTTGGTGCGTTGCAGGCATTCGCTTCCTTATAGGGGCGTGTAAGTTATTATTTGCAAAAGTGGCAGTCGCGTTTCTTATAGTGACGCATTAGTGGCAGACGCGCTTCTTATAGTGGCGCATAATTGACAATTAAAAACTGTTAATGTATACAGTTTTTTTTGTCGTTTTTTAGTTAAGAAATGTTAAATATATACAAGCGTCACTTTTCAGCCAACCAGACAAAACGCATTATGAAAATGAGCCGTTGTTTTGCTGTTATAACACGTTAATAAATGCATTTCATGTAATTATTTCCAGTTAGTACATTTCATCAAATTTAAATCAACGTGTTTGTTTTGTTCTCTTAAGATACGTTTGAATATCAAACTGACAGCATTTTCCAGAAGAATTTCTCCCAAACTCGCAAAAGCATTCGCCTATGTTCGCCGTCCCACAATCCATGTCACTGTCCGTACAACATTTCTCTTCTTTCTCATTGCTGCACTCTTCGCCTGAAAATGACATTCAAAATATCATTCTTAAGGATAGCTTATTAATGAATATTATATCATTTGCAACAATAATGCGTTTAGATTGGATATGGCACAGTTAATAAATTTCCTGGTGGACGTTATTATTTTAAAATAAATGTATGAAACAAACTTAAAAAGGCAAACAAAGATATAGACAACAGTGATATACTGTAAAGAAATATTTTTTTCAGTATATCATTGTTGTCTGTTTCCGAGAGAGAGTGTGTTCTTGTTGAGTTATGTGAGTGGCATTGATTCCAAATATCACAACAATGTATAATAACAATTGAACCCACATATAAAAACTTACATGGGTTAAATTGTATTATCTGAAAAGCCATGATAGGCTCACATTTCGCAATTCATTAACTGTTAGAAACGGCTCTCATAAGTTGTTTATCATCTTCCAGCCCAATCCTTATCTTGATTATTTTGTGTACTTTTACATATGTTTGTTCTTTAAATAATAAAATATGTATAAACCAATTAATCCACCATGTATAAGAGCATTTAGTCATTCATTAACTATGACACCATATATGTTAACGAGATACAGTATAGGTTAATGGGGCATTATTTAGGTTAAGGGAGCACACTAAAGGTTAATGGTTGCATAATTTAGGTTAATTGGGCACAATTTATGTTACTGGGGCACAATATTGGTTAACGGGGCACAATCTAGATTAAAGAGGCACAATATCGGTTAATGGGGCACAATATCGGTTAATGGGGCACAATATAGGTTAATGGGGCACAATATCGGTTAATGGGGCATAATATAGGTTAATGGGGCACAATATCGGTTAATGGGGCACAATATAGGTTAATTGGGGCACAATATCGGTTAATGGGGCACAATACAGGTTAATGGTGCATAATATAGGTTAATGGGGCACAATATAGGTTAATGGTGCATAATATAGGTTAATGGGGCACAATATCGGTTAATGGGGCACAATATAGGTTAATGGGGCACAATATAGGTTAATGGGGCACAATATAGGTTAATGGTGCATAATATAGGTTAATGGGGCACAATATAGGTTAATGGGGCACAATATCGGTTAATGGGGCACAATATCGGTTAATGGGGCACAATATAGGTTAATGGTGCATAATATAGGTTAATGGGGCACAATATAGGTTAAAGGGCACAATACAGGCTGCACTTAATAGATGCAAAAATATTTCATTTCAATGCATTATTCTGTAAAAGTCATTTGACTTTAATGGTCAATTAAAAGACAATATTTGTTTACAGATATAAATATATCAGCAATATATGTGCGCTTTTTAACCGGATAATTTTTAGCAATGTATCTATTAATTAAAACTCAGTTCATAAATGACTTTTTCTACTGTACACGAATCATATGCTCGGTTTTTCATCATTAAAATCAAATGTGTCAAACATAATACATTAAAAATAATCGTCTACATCCATCAAGTATTCACTTATAAACCTCTCAACAGGATCACCGTTTAATGGTTTACTACTGGCCTTAATTGTCCTTGCAATTTTCAATGTTTTATTAGTCGAATATGAAAAAAAAACATACAACATTTGTTTTTGTCAGTTTCATTGACTGCGTGTTTGCAGAAACACTCGCCAAGTTCATCGTTGCTGTTACAGCCATCATAGTTACCAATCTGGGTGCAAACTTCGAACTGCCCCTTGCATTCAGGATCTTAAACAAAACAACATTAACTACTTTAAAACATACGTTCAGCACTTCATTAAATGTTCAAGTCCGTTCAAACTAGTGTTGGGAATCAGTTCTATTTTGACTCTCGATAATCGGTTCCACTCAAGTAACTGATAATTGATAGTACAATCGTTTTTTGACAATACTTTAATTTTAGTTTTATTTCTGTACAATAATTGTAATCCTTAACTATGTTTACTTTATGTGTATGTTTTGAAGTTATTTTCAGTTTGTTTTGGCCATATTGTTAACGAAAACAACTGAACACTTCCGAATGCATAAATGAACTCAATGGAGAAAATTGGCGGAAATTAACCAAACGTAAATAATGAAAGGGAAAGAAGAAAAACAACTCGCTAGTTGAATCGATGATCGATTATGACCGAATACAAGCGATTGTTGCTCATTTCAGGCCCAACCAATCAATGTTCGATTATAATCGTTCATCATAACATCAGTTCGAACATATAAAGGGAGAGCAATCTGTCTCAAGTATTATGCTAATGAATTGGAGTTATTGGAGTTATAAAATAACAAAGGCGTCGTTTTGTATAATAAAGCTCGACAAAACTGCTCATGGAAGTAATAAAACTGTTTGACAAAATTATGATGGCGACGTTTTTTGATATGTTCAAACTGAATAATTTTATTTAATAGACATCAACAACAAACATCAAACAACATACAAAGGATTTTCTTTGAACACATATTGTTACTGCACACTTCAAACAATTCAATTTACAATGGCTTCAACCCGCCTTTCGTAAAATGTAGCTATTTCTGCTAAATTTACCAAACATCCTTGACAAAACTGTTCCTGTTGTCCGACCCCATATTTTGCAATTTCCACTTAAAATATAATGTTCAGGCAAATGGTAAATAAAGTAAAGCTCTGCATATATAGTATTGAAATAAAAATCAGAAACGTATTTCTTTTTAAAATAAAATATTCAGGCAAATGGTAATTTAGCTTTTGCTCTGCGTACATAATATTGAAATAAAAAACAAAATCAGAAACGTTAACATTGACGACAGTAGTGCTGTGCATGAAAATAGTGCTAAACGTTGTTGAATATGGTTTTATTTGTATGATATGTGGTTTCTTTTGAATCTAGCAATAGAATTTCAAAAGACAGAGGCCTGATACCACTTACCTTGTCGAATACATGATGTATTTGAGCATGATTTAGTGGACAGGTGAAGAAGAAGTGGTATCTTCCATTTCTCCCTATATGGGGTATGAGCGCAGTTAGGCTTGTTAAAGTGAAATGTGTCCGAAGGACTACACGCTGACTTTTACAAGCCCAACTGCGTTCATATCCCCGATAATGATATCAGTTACCAAATCATTAATTATATTTTCACCAATAGTTCATTAATTCTTTCCAAAATCGTTAAAAATTCATAATTTCATTCTTTCTCACCCATCCAAAAATAGAATTACACGACCGTTACCGGGAATAGTTTATCATATAACGTCATATAACGTCACAAAATCGCGGGAAAATCTTATCACTTCAAACCATTTTAAGTTAAATTAAAACGCTTATGACATCAATACATTTCACATCATATAATAAATGAACATATTTCAACATGATTATTAAAGTGGCCTACAATTTTCAATTTATGTTAAATGCGATGATTCTTGGTCTTAACATATCCAAAGATGTTGAGTTCATCGGGAAATATTGGCAACTGCCAAAAGGCCGTTCAATTAAGGAATGGAAGTTAAGGTGTAAATATTACGGCGTTGCACTATATTCATTTTCCCAAACCCCAAGACAGTAGCATATATTAACTACATGTACGAACTTATGAGGACAAAACATGCACATTCTAAAGCAATGCATGTTAGCAAACAATTGCGAGTAGATCTATGATAAGTATTTTATGTCAGATTTTATAAATACAAAATGTCTTCTCCAGCCGGATTTCCCTTTCTACTGCATACTGTTGTCCAGCGCCCGTATTCACTTATTTCTCGAGCCTGACTTTCAGACTCAGGCTCAGAAAACTGAATTCTTAAATGCTTTATCATATCTATGATATAGTATAACTAATGTTAACAAAGGAATTCTGCCTGATTGTAGACCAGATTATTTGTAGCATATGATATACATCATTTTCACAATCTTTTCAATTTCAATTTCTATAAGAGCATTTTTACAAAATAAATGTGTTTAGTCTTTCTAAGGCTTAATCTCAGACGTTAGTTAATACGCACCTAGGGCGGAGAGCCTTACATCTTGTCGTACACACAAATCAAAACAGAGTAATAAGTATTTAATGTTGTAGATACACCATAAACGACGGTGAGTTATGTTCTAAATATGATTACATCCATAGTACGGAAGAAAGCTGTTTCTATGAACCAAAAAGCGTGTAACGATGCGTTTTAGGTCATTTTCATAACAAACTAGAACCATACACTCATGACTTTAAGTTGTTTAGATACAAAATATGTTTATAGATTGTATAGTGTATTAAAGAATCATCATTTATATGTATGCATTGGTACATGGTAGACCAAGTCCCTACGAGAACAAGTGGCCACAAGACGGCATACCGAGACCGTCTTCGTTGTACCGATAGTAGAGGTCTACGTAATCACAGCTTCATTTTCACCGGTACGCACAAGCATCTACAGAAGACAGACGTACATTCCAGGAGAACAATCGGAAAGTGGGAGAGTATTTGAAACACCCACCATAATTTGCCATATAACTTAGATATTCGCAGCGCGTATCTGATGGTTTTCAATACATGGTACTTGGTAGGTGAGAATATATAAGCACTAAATTCCATTCCAAAATTACGTTTCTTTTATGTAACAAGGATTTTCTATTTCCATATTTTAATGCATCTGTGGTATGTTCGTAGTGTTAAGCATGCGGTATGTATGTCCGTGTTGTGTGTTAAGTGTTTTTGGCTATGAACAGGTTCGTTGTAAGTTATTTATCATCTTGGCTTGTCGTTTACTGTCAACGAAAGCTGTCAAAACTAATATATAAACTGCAACGAGCAGAAATATGTCTGATTGTCAATATTACATAGGCGGTGAAATATGACGTCAAAGTATCTCTCGACTTACACAATGTTTACATAGTACCAAATCCTGCTTGTCGTGGTTACCATCAAATTTTAAATACGAAACGGGCTTGCTCCAATCCGTTTTCTAAACCTTTTGCGTCATAAAATACCTTTAATGCAAACCAATCGGTCTGTACTCCAATTGCCGTTCGTTCCACACGTTAGAGTGATGAATGCCGGTCCTAGTGCAAGAAACTCGTCCTTACACCGCATCTGTAACTTGGCTCCGACTGCGTTGACGTTGCCGAGGATGACGGTGCTATTTGGAATCGATAACGTTCCACATTCTGAAAGTTGATTTAAATGTCTTTGTTGATCGACGAAACAGATCAATTTGTTTGCTGGAAGCCAAACTTTTTAATTCATTGTGGTATTTTTTTAACTTCTTTAATGTTTAAAAAATGTAAACACCAACTTAACGTTAAGCATTTTTAAGCAATGGGACTTCATATATGATACTTTAGTTATAAAACCAATGAGGTACATGCTTAAACATGGTATACTAGATCTCCGGATTAACAGCAAATAAAGCAAATCAATTATTCAACACTTTATCAATCAGGTAGATGTAAATGAGACGTGTGTACTCCACTCCATAGAAACATTATGAGATAGGATTTAAAATACGATTGTCATTTTATCCACGAATATGAATATTTAAGTGTCTCTGATTGCAATAAAGTTTCATGCAGTAGCTGACAATAAGCTTACCTTTCACTTCACATTTGTTCTTCTGTTTATCGCATACAAAGCCACGTCCACATGATTCTGTGCCACACTGTATCTGGTCCTACAATATAAAACATCTTATGCACCAGTCAATTGTAACCACGGCCCCCAGGTCCCGAGGTATACCGGGGATAGTCGGGGAAAAATATGCCGCGTTTTTACCCTCCAGGTTGCCCCGCAGTGCCGGTTGAATGCGATGGTTTTGTCTTCGCGCCAAGATAGCGGGGAATGGGCCTTACCTAGGGTCCCTTTGGTGCGGGGGCATTTGGCGGGAATTTTACCAGCAGTTTGTTTCCGTAGGGCGGGGATTTTACCCGGGCTTGGCTGGACCAAAAGTCAAAGTCCCAGCTATTCCCCGGACCTGGGGGGGGGGCGTGCTAACAATTTACTGGTGCATTATCAAGGAGCAATATTAAAAGATTGGTGAGTGCTAACAATAGTACAAAATACAATGTTTTCTGCAAATTTCTTTCAAATTAAACTCGCTATCCTTCATAAGAACCATTGTTATCGACATGTATTCATCCTTTTGGTATATCAGACCAATTGTATTAATTGTGGTAAATCGTATTTAGGAGTAAGAGTGCATTTTTAAATATTATGTCCCTTTAATCAAGTTACTGTATTTTTTTTTCTAATATCAAAACACTCCAAAACCTGACCAATAAAGCTCTTAGTTTCAAATAAAAATAGTATATCTACTCATAAAATTAATATTCATTCGAAAGAGCGATCGTACGATACGTGCGCCATTATCTTTTCATATGTCAAGAGTAACTTGTTATATGTTGCTTCAGTTGCTTTTCAAAAAAACTTTATACACTTATAAAAAGCTGCACTCTCACAGATTGAACGTTTTGACAACTTCTTTATCTGTTGTCTTGGAACGAGCCAATTTATGCGAAAATGCATGGAAATCAGTTATATAAGACAGCTGGCAAAAAATCAGATCGCAGACTTTCATATTTAAGTTAAAAAAAATGATGTGTTATGCATTTTACTTAAGCCGTTAGTAACACGTTAGCCATTTCAAATCAAATTTCGAACGGAAATATGAAAATCTGTGATATGATCTTTCGTCAGCAGTCTTATATCACTGGTTCGCAGATATTTACGTAGAAATTTGCTCATTCCAAGACAAACAAAAAGTTGTCAAAACGGTAAATCTGTAAGAGTACAGCTTTAACGAAACTAAGGTCACTATTTATAGGGACGGTAGTGGATTATTGTTTGCTAAATTAGCAAAATGGAAATTTATTTCGAGAGAAATGCATGTTTTAACTATATCTAATGACGAACAACACACATTTCAATCTACAGTTCTATACTTATACAGTTAAACATAATTTCTAGCGGAACCTTCCACCGCATTAGGAGATGTTAACGTAACTGAATTATTGTTATTTTTTTCTAACTCTATTTCTACCGGGAAAGAAGAGTAAATATCTTATTCGGTTTGAAAAAAAAAACACCACTTATTTAAATTAAAATGTATTTTTTTCACAATCGTTGTTGTCAAAAATATATACTTTTAATCTATTCTTGTGAACATCAAAATGTCCTTAAAAGTTCACGTTGACGAAAATAGTTTATTAACCTATGACAATTAGAGACCCGAAAGCAGTATGAAAGAAACATTTCCGAAAAATGATAATAAGCCATGCGCTTCGCATCAATGCGAATAAAATACTCAAGCTGAGTAGCAGTTAAACTTTTGGGATTGGTTTTTGAGATAGCTTGAGGTTCATAAAGCATTCTGGTAATGCACCAGTCAATTGTAACCACGGCCCCCAGGTCCGGATTATACCTGGGATAGCCGGGGAAATGGGCCGTGTTTTTACCTTCCAGGTTGCCCCGCAGTGCCATTTATAAGTTCCTATTGTAAATTTGTCTTCCATCTCGAATTGCAAACATGAGCAATTTCACCGACTGCCATATTCAGGATAACTAATCTCAGTCAGGGCTTGTGTTATGCCAAATATTGGCAAGTCTTTATATATATAATATCCAGTGGGTTTCTAGGATGATTTCAGAGATGTAAAGACTAAAATGCGACTTGGCAAAAGGCGGCAAATAAAAAAGAAGAAAAAAAAACGAAACCGTTCATTTCAACACATGACACTAAGAATAAAGAGGTATGTGGTGATTGGTGTATTAAAAGATAACTTTCAGATTCTGATAAAACCATGAAAAACGTGTTTGTAGAACTGAAATACTTAAGTCTGAAAGACAGCTCCCTTACTTGAAACGTTGTCTTATAAGGACGGAAAACAACGAAATAGTGTAATGTAGACGAGTAGGAATTTTTGGCTCATTCGGAGCTCCTTGGCCATTTTTATCGAATACAACATCGGATGCATTTGGACGGTTTACACACTTAAAAAGCGGTACGTTTAAGTTGTCCGCTGGAAGTAGATCGCTTAATAATTTTATTGAGCAGTTAAACGCTATGACTTAACTCTTTGGAATCTTAATTATGTTTGCAATAATACACTTCACTGGCAATCAATTGAAACTAAGATTAATTAATACAACTCTAAAACACGACATTTAATTAACGATAAAATTAAAAAAATACAAACTACTTCAACTGATGTACCGGCATACATCCGAGGTTGTTTTCGATAAAAATAGCCGAGGAGTTCCAAATGTATATTGTTACCTGAAGGTTTTATAAATGTTCAAACATCATAAAGCTAAATACCTCTAGGGTCGTTTTAATCCAGTAGAGTAGACCTCTGTCTGTGGTCGGAACAACTTCAGGACTAGGCTCTAGGTCCAGTTCGCACAGAAAGACAAATGTGTGGTAATTCACGGCCGTGCAAGATGGACGGACCTTACATTCATCCCTGCAGACTTCAAAACTTACATCGCGTATCCAAACTTTCGGACTCGGGATATCAATTTTGTCATAGCCAGCTTGTTTAAATTCAAAGTCCTGTCCTTCAGTTAAACCACAGAATAGCGCAAGTTTTGTGTACAAAACTACAAGATATATCTGTATGATTATCTCCAATGAAATAATTGATCGGATATACATGTTTAACAAATAGTTTAAATGAATTTGTTTTTTACGAAGCTCCCAGAATTCTGGTCCTAGTCAGTGTGTGTCCAAGTAAACCCTTAAATAATACTTAACGTGAAACAAAACAATAAAAGAGCTAGCATCTTATATTAACTATTTTATTCAGCAGCAGTTTGAAAGCAATGCGTTAGCCTGTATTCCTCGATGGCAACTGGCTTTACAATGCATTATATAACAAGTTTAAAACATTCAGGCAATTTTATTCAAAACTATGAACAAGACCACATGACTCAAATAAGCGATGTGGAATTTATTTCTGTTATATTATCGAGTGTCAAGGGTTTGTAAAACTGATTTTAAAACAGAACAATTGGCAAATCAACTAAATCAATAATTTACAAGCACATTATTCTCTAATGATAATAAAATATGCATATGAAAAATAAGCTTAATCCTAAGCGCATATAAAGCACGGCAATATATAGAGGTTATTGCAAGCGATTTCATTCAATACGAAAGTTAAAACACATTTTTTTTCTAAAAATTGCTAAATGTTTTAATTACTGAAAACAAGATTGTAACCGTGTATTTAACAGCAAAAAGCCCAAAAATATTTAATAATTGGTGAATGCTAAAATATTTACTATGATCAACTATAGTCTCCTTAGGAAGAAATACCGTGTTTTATGAACATTTCTTTCAAATTAAATTCGGTATCCTTTATAAGAACCATTGTTTTAGACATTTATTCATCCTTTAAGGACTATTAAAACAATATCAATAACTGTGGTAAATTTTATTTGGGAGTAAGAGCGCATCTTTAAATAACCATTTTCATTAATTTTGTATAAATTAAAATGACAACAAATGTCATATTCATGTTTCGTCATAAAGTATTGCCCTGATGATATTTAATTGTTCGTTCCATTGTAAGATTGTGATATTTTTCACCGAGTAAGCATCAAATGCTATATTTCACGAGTGCCGAAATATTTACTTCTGGTGTTCACGAGGTGAACTATTTTGCAATCTTAAACTAAAACAAATGTTTTTATCATTATTATTTTTATTATTATTATTATTGTTATTATTATTATTATTATTATTATTATTGTTGTTGTTGTTGTTGTTGTTGTTGTTGTTGTTGTTGTTGTTGTTGTTGTTGTTGTTGTTGTTATTTTTATTATCATTATTATTATTATTATTATTTTTATTATTATTATTATTATTATTATTATTCATTTTACTATAAAAAAAAACCACATTGTACGCGCACGTAACGTTGTTTCGGAAAAGATATCGTCGTTGTCCTAGCCCTGGGGTGGTAGCCAATATTCCACTTAAGTAAATCTTATGGTTATACATCATTGGCTTCATTCACTCTATTGGTCAAATATTAATAACAAGTAGTCCGATTAGCTACATCGTTCTTATATCCAATTAAGACCAATATTGAATACCAGCTCTGTGCGCCTTGATGTTTGTTTTGGATAGAAAACAAAACGGGCTTAAAACTAAAAACAGTGAAATATCAAATTGATATTTTCACTGTTTGAGAATTTGAAATATTATTTGTATTTCACATATACATCTCTATAATAAAAGCATATCATAAAATACTTAAAAGCTACACTCTCACAGACAAACTGCTTTGACTTATTTTATTTTATTGACTCAAAATCAACTGATTTCGGCATCAATGCTTTCAATTGAGTTATATAATTTCACAAAAGAACAAATCTCAATATTCTGAAAACTGCCGGAAAAATCATTTTGTCTTAAAGCCTTAGTACAGCTTTTAGCCATAAATCACAAATCTTCTAGAGTAAATTTAAAAATCTGCGATCTGATCTTTTGTCAGCAGTCTTACAAACACTAGTTTGTGCACATATGGGCTCATTCCAAGACAAAAAAAAAAACAAAAAAACGGCCAACCTGTGATAATGCAGCGCGTAGATGTAATACATGATCTAGTTGTTCCTTCTTGTAACGATGTGTGTCTGTTGTTGAGTGTCAGTTAGGCTTTAATCAGTGTAGCGTGAAATAAGGTCATGCTTATATTGGATAGTTGTCTGGCTTGCTCAGGCAGGATTCATTGTATAAGTATACGTATAGTAAGATAGTATTTACACATGCTTAAATATAAAAATCAACATACATTTTGTATTCCATGACATTCTCATAGTTTACGAATTATATTATAAAAAGTATAAGTAAATAAAACTGTAACACCGATCTACTAAACAATAGATATATGGACAACCAAACATGGAACATGCTTCATTTAAGGATTGATTGCATTTTCTTGCGTTTATGCTGTATGAACGCAGTAGGGCACACGATTAAATTCCATGAAGCGCGCTAGCGCTTTTGGTCATTTGCTCGCTTACCCTTTTGCGTTCATACAGCATAAACGCAACAAACAATGCGATCAATACTTTAATATTTACATTCAAACTAATTTAATTACGACTAAAATTTAGCAATATCTTCTGCAATTGCGTATTTTTCTTAAGAAATGTAACCGACAACATACGTTTTAAAAAGAATAGCTGATTTCTGTAACGTCGTCAATCATTGGTTAAATGGCTCATCCAATCGGAGCGCAGTATTATTGCGTATTATACACTATGAGCGTCAAGTACTTTCTATACAAAAGACTAGGCGAATGTAAATATATCATTTTGAAAATTATCTTTTTCATTTATTTTGCTGAGCATTTCAAATTGCATTCCGAATATTTAAATTATTCATTACAAAGTTTTCGAACGACAATTGAACTGGAAATTAGAATACGTTAATGTAATCCAAGTGCAGACATTGTTTAATTGTTACTGTTGGTAATTTACATTTTGTTGTTCGTTCTCTAGGTTTTAATGTATTCTTTTATTTAAATAAACAAATAAATATTAACAGGAAATGAATACAAATTCTAACAAGCAATCTAATCACTGATATCTGTAATAATAGTTCGCTATCATATTTACATGGTTTTTCATTGCATTGCAAATTGCAATATTTTTGTTTGTCTGTTTCAAGGAAAATGATATCAATGAATAATTTATTGAATGTTCATTTCGAAAACTGTTGTAATAAACATGATCTGGCCAAAGGGATTTGGCTTTACAGACATTTAAGGATTGATTGATTGAAATATTCTTGCCTTTATACTGTATGAACGCAATAATGCACGTGAGCAAAGTCCATAAAGCGCGCTAGCTCTTCTCGGTCATTTGCACGCCTGTCCTACTGCGTTTATACATCATAAAAGCAAGGGGAATTACTTCTATTACATTTACAAAATATTCATTGCGACTAGTCATTCGCAGTTCCTTTTTCAATTGAGTATTTGTTCTCAAAGAAGTTTAAGCGATATCATACGATTGCATAAAAGAATAGCTGATTTATTTGCAACGTCGTATTTCGTTGGTTAAACGACGCCGCGGTTATACAATCCGTGCTCTTTTAGTCTAGTCTTAAACAATGTCATGAAACATGAGGTACCTCCAGTGCGATCATATATCCAGTCATACCAAAATCCATAATCAAATATTATTGTTTTAATATGTTGCCCATGTTGTTCTATCAGTCTCATATAACGATTTTAGCATCCTGTAGCATTGCTTTGAGTATCTTCTGTTCCTGAATCTGGTTAGTTAAAACAAGACTATTGCTCAATTGCTCATGTAAGATACAGACAGTGGATATCTGCTACCAAAATCATAGCATGGTTTCTATTAAGACAGGCTTAACGTTTGCAAAACATTATACTAACATTTCCGATCATTATTTAGATAAACGTGAACGCCAAAGTCCTGCGAAATGACACAAAATAGGTTGCAATATGGAATCGAATAAATTGATTGTTTCTCTATGTATAAAAACATCGCTTTTGAACCTTGCTGGTCAATAACTTCTTAGGTTTTGGACAATGCAAATCTAAATGTGGACAATGTTCCAAGGTATTTTCATTAAGGCTAATATTTTGATTTGCTCATTATTTTAAAACCGTCAGTCGATTTTAATCAGTGTTCCACCATGTCTAAAAACCACCATTGATTTAAATGCCATCTAACCAAAGAACGATTGACTACAATCGATCTGACGTTATAGAATCTGTTAAGTGTCGGCAACACTAGCAATGCCGTCCGCGAACACAATCGCATACATTTGATCGACTTTTCACATTTACCGATTTCTGACTTTTCCTTTATCAAGCCAAAGTAGTCACTCTCTCATCACGAATGAGTTGAGGTTGGGGTTTCTTATGGCGTTTAATTTACCTCCAACTTTGTTTTTGGCATTTATATTGTTCGTTTATAACAATATCCGTCATTTAATTTGAATAAATGGCATTTTTCACTTCCTATTCTGCTTTTGTTAATAACTCGAAACGAATGAACTAAACTCATACGTTTCCGAGAGTACTCATAAAAGCATCTTCAGATATTTGAATTCCTCTACCGCTATTCAGTCTCTTATAAAACAAATAGTCATTCATAGACAGAGAAAAATTATTGGTGAACACAGGCAGCCTTATTTTCCTATATTGCATTAGAAGAATTTAGTAAGACTATTTGGTATACACGATTTCAAGTTACTTTAAATCTATTAGAAAATTAGAAATTTGCTGCCTTCCGTGGAGATTTTACCTGTCATGCGGTTCCATATATTAACGTAAATAAACGAGTGAACTGCCTTTTAAAGTCAATAAAAACACGTAAGCTCTGCCTTTGCTTTTTGAGATATATTTCTGTATGTATGTTGAATATATTATCATTTTTGGAACCCCGCTGAGGCTCGTTTATTATATTGTTTCCATCGCTCCATTCTGCAAATCGTTATGTCAGGATGTAAGTAAATCGTTTACTGATACTCACTGTAAGTGATTTTGCCCTATAAATAGGGTGCTTACTTGTCTGATCTTTCTTCTGATTTGGTACGATTACACTTTCACTCATGTTTTAGGAAAGTGACCCCAGCTATTTATTGGATTTGATAACATGTTTAAGCAAGGCACAATAACATATGTAATGCTGTTGTTAAGATATTCCTATTTTCTGAACCTGATTTGTTTCTTGAAACTACAAATACATTTACCATGAACCAAATGAGAACCTTGAACAACTGGTAAATTTGCTCGCTTTTTTTTTAAAATAAGTGCTAATATAAACTATTGTACTTTTCTTCCTTACTTCTTTCAAATGTATTGTTCGATTGTTTGTATTGTTGTATATATGTTAATTCCTATAATTGTTAAATCACTTACGGGTGGAAATAAAGAGTATATATATATATATATATATATATATATATATATAGAGAGAGAGAGAGAGAGAGAGAGAGAGAGAGAGAGAGAGAGAGAGAATTTCTTCGTCAGTTACTTCGTTATCTAATCAGCCAGTCCCCGTCTGTCATTGTCATTGGGAGGGTCAGTTGCATTCCCTGTAAAACTATTTCAAAGGAAGGTTGCCATAAATCATTGTAAATGTCATGATTTATAGAAAAAAAAATCCCTATAGACATATGTATTATTTTAATTTCCTTCCCTTCAAATTCCAAAGATCTAGTATACTTTATTTCTTAACGTTTGCTGCGAAGCTTTCGTCAGTGTCATTTTTATTTCAAACTATTATATTATAAGTTAATCACAACCTGTTATTTAAATAGTTTTAGAAACCGTAACAAACAATCATGGGGACAAATCTGTAGATATATAAATGAGCATGCTGTTGTGAACCCCTCCCTTGCAATTTTGTGATACATTCATCACATAATTCAGTGACGATTATCGTGTTTAAAGACTATTCATATATAGTTAATATTTCATCGAATTATATGCATGCTCTTAATGTTCCTTCCTCGTAATTTGATGAAGATATATTATCCTTGTATTGCAAACAGTTGTTCAGCCATTTCTTAATATCAGTTACATAAAAAATGACATTGGAGATATATGGGTAGGTATATGAGTGCTCCCATAGTTTCGATTCTCTCCCTTGCAATTATTTGATATTCAGAAGTGATTACCGTAAACTGTGGTATGAATATTTCGACCTTACGGAATATCAGTCATATCAACTCTTTAGATTTGATTTCTCGCTATGACTGATTGATCCGATGGAAATGATGAAAAGGGAATTATTACGACTCCGCGATAATGCAAGACAATATCTAAAAGTCAGTTCATGCAGTTCATTTTATAGAAATTATGGGACCCTTCCAATTGATTCCATAGTAACCGTGGTGCCATAAAGTCGCCAGTCTGGCTAGATTCACAGCAATATGAGTCACATATTCGCGATGCTGCCCTAAAGTCCAACAGAGGAGGAATTCAAACATAAAAATTGACGTTGTACTTAGTCTACGACTTGATCAAGGCAGTACTCTGTTTATTGGTAAGTCTAAGTGGCAATACCCTGTTCTCGATATCACATATTTTCATTTGTTGCATTACATGGAGATTACTAATGCAAAATAATTTAGTTGTGATATTTGTTAAGGACAACTCAAGACTATTATTAATAAAACTGATAATATCAATAAAATGTTATTACTCCTCTTTCATTATATTTATCACACCTCCGAATGTGGTACACAGAAATTCGTACACATTTCAAACAACTTTAGGTATGGTATGGATAATTATGCCATATGGTGACTGGTGATAATATGATTGTTCTAATTATACTAAAAGTTTACTAGAAATGCTCACAATTGTATTAGATTAAACACACATTTAAGAAAGAGCAATACCTTTATTCATGATTTTATAATCATTTTTAACTAAAAATGCATTAAGCAAAATTTAACAAACAAAAGTGAACTTTATTATTTGTTAGTGTCCAGTTCACAGGTTTATATACTAGAGGAAATAATTGTTGTATGGGGGTCCATTGTATCATAAGTCACTGCATTTTATGTGCAATAGATTATCCATAGCAGAGATACAGCGAAATGAAATAAGATCAAACATGTGATTTACCACTTGAAACACTATCAAAGTAACACTGTGCAAGAAATGAAAACCAAGATAAGATCAATTGGGAATACCATACATTAAATAGCCCAGCCGGATTGTCACTTAATTATTGAATAATAGATTGGTTTAATTTCCTGATGATTTCATGGACTGATAAGCCCTTTTCTCAAAATTATACGTTTAGTGGGCAATTTCCTCGTCACACTTATCACTTAGAAATATAACAATCTGTATATATTAGTAGGAATTACTTGATTATTACCAGAAATGCGCTGATTTTCCAAGATAACGAATTAATAAGTTTGCTGGTAATCATCAAGGGTTGGTTTCCAATCTAGTGTACGTCAACCTATAAAGTCTTAGTGCGCTCTAATATTCTTATTTGTTGCTACGCAATTGATTTTATTTTAAAGAAAATGATTCTGTTACGCAGGAAGACATCTATGCATCGGCCTGGACTGGAATTCAATATTGGTCTTAAATGGATTTAAGAACGATGTAGCTAATCGGATTACTTGTAATTAATAATTGACCAATAAGGTGAAAGAAGTCAGTGATGTATGACCATTAGATTAACTAAACTTGAATATTGAATACCATCCCTGGACGCAGAACTTGAATGCATATGTCTAAAATACTTGAAAGCAATTCAAAAGTAATGTTTATGTTTAATTGATATCCTGGGTAGTTTCAGTATTCTTTTGAAGGTCATTATCCCAAGAAAATATGTCTATTAAGCCGTGTTTGTAATACACATCAATATATATTTAAACGTTATGTTCCACTCCTTAAATGAACTGCCTTCCGGCAATTGCGGTTATCATCCGATGAACGCAACACCTTCGGATAGTTTCGGATCGTAAAATATTTATTCCACAATTGAGAACGTTTCAATTTATGATATGTTAAATGTTTTGTGTTTAAACGTTACGTTTAAAAGTGATTTCAAGTGGCCGATCTTTCCCGCGTTATTGTGACGTCTTTTGAAAAAATGTTTCAGGTTACGGTCGGATGGTTCTATTTACAGAATGGGTAAGAATATTATTGAAAGGTTTTCTTCAATGAAATGAAGTATTTTTTAACAATTGTTGAATAAAATAATGCATTATTTGTGTAAATATAAGTAATGATTAGCGGGAATGGTTTCATTATCGGGGGTATGAATGCAATTGGGCTGTTCAAAATACGCGTGGAGTCCTTCACACTTTGACTAGCCCAACTGCGTTCATACACCAATAATCTTTCAGAATTTTCTTGAAACTAAAATGAGCATTTCTTTTTCGTTTCCGGTTTCACTGACTTTGCCGAGACGGCAACCCCTACTTTTGCGGACAAATATATATCTATATGTCTGTTTAATATATCTGTGTATGGAGTGTGGTATGTCTGTGTTTTGTGTGTGGTATGTCTGTGTGTGGTATGTCTGTGTGTTGTGTGTCTGTTGTTTGATGTGTGGTATGTCCGTTGCTTGATGTTGTATGTCTGTTGCTTGATGAGTAATACGTCTGTTGTTTGATGTGTGGTATGTTTGCTGGTTGGTGTGTGGTATGAATGTTGTTTGGTGTGTTGTATGTCTGATGTTTGGTGTGCGGTATGTCTGTTGTTTGATGTGTAGTATGTCTTTTGTTTGGTGTGTGATATGTCTGTTGTTTTATATATGGTATGTCTGTTGGTTGGTGTGTGGTATGAATAATGTTTGATGTGTGGTATGTCTGTTGCGTGATGTGTGGTGTGTCTGTTGTTTGGTGTGTGGTATGAATTTTGTTTGATGTGCGGTATGTCTGTTGATTGGTGTGTGGACTGTCTGTTGTTTGATGTGTGGTATGTCTGTTGTTTGATGTGTGGTATGTCTGTTGGTTGGTGTTTGCTATGTATGTTGTTTAATGTGTGGTATATCTGTTGCTTTATGTGTGGTATGTCTGTTGGTTGGTGTTTGGTATGTCTGTCGTTGATGTGTGGTATGTCTGTTGGTTGGTGTTTGCTATGTATGTTGTTTAATGTGTGGTATATCTGTTGCTTTATGTGTGGTATGTCTGTTGGTTGGTGTTTGGTATGTCTGTCGTTGATGTGTGGTATGTCTGTTGGTTGGTGTTTGGTATGTCTGTCGTTGATGTGTGGTATGTCTGTTAGTTGGTGTGTGGTATGTCTGTTGTTTGATGTTAGTTTGTCTGTTGTTTGATGTGTGGTATGTCTGTTGCTTGATGTGTGGTATGTATGTTGTTTGATATGAGATTAGGCCGTTGCTTGAAGTGTGGTATGTATGTTGTTTGGTGTGCGGTACATCTGTTGTTTTGTGTGTGGTTTGTCAGATGGCTGGGGTGCGGTATGTCATTTGGATGGTGTGTTGTATCTCTGATGTTTGGCGAGTGGCATGTAAGTTATTTTGTGACCGGTATGTATGTTGTTTAGTGTAGGTCATATCTGTTGTTTGGTGTGTGGTTTGTTAGTTGGCTTGTGTGTTGTATGTCAGTTGGATAGTGTGTGGTATGTTTGTTGTTTAGTAAACGGTATGTATGTTGTTTGGTGTGTGGTATATCAATTGGCTGGTGAGTGGTATGTCTGTTGTTTGGTGTGTGGTTTGCCTGTTGTTTGGTGTGTCGTATGTCTGTGGTTTATGTGTGGTTTGGCTGTTGTTTGGAAGGTGGTATGTCTGTTTGTTGGTGTATGGTATGTCTGTGAGTGTTTTGTCTGTTGTTTTGGTGTGTGGTATGTATGTTGTTTGGTATGTGGAATGTCTGTGTGTGGAATGTTTGTGTCTGATATGTCTGGTGTTTTGCATGTGTCATATATGTGTTGTTTAGTGGTTCTGTCTGATTTGTTTGTTGTTTGTTAGATGTTGTATGATGTGGTGTTGTTTTACGTTCTGTGTCTCTTGTTTAGTTGATCTCGGAGTTTACAAACAGCGTCATCGTGAAATGTTTTCCTACCTAGTCTGTACCTGTTGTTTCAACTGTAGTATCTACATTGCTTAGTAATAAGGTGTTTGTTTGGTGTGTTGTTGTTGTTGTTTTATTTTGGGTAGGTGGGTTCACTTAACCGACCGATCCCTCTTTATTCTCCCGATCGTATACTTATTTGCAGTAGTAAGGATTTTTGTCGTTATTTCCTAAAAAATGATGAAAAAAAATCATCTGATGAAGCTTGAGTCTACAAAAAAGTGTTCAAATGAGAATCAGTCTGTTGCAGTTTGGTGTCTGTATAAACACATGGTAATCGATACAAGTACGACATTTTAACTTATAATGTGATCAATAATAAGATTTTAAAGTTTCGATTTAGCATGCACATTTGTGCGAGTATTTATGGCAAGTTTAAAGTTTTAAGTGGTTTGCGAGATTGTATGATAATCGACACGTGGGCTGAGTATCTTGAAATCACCATGATTGCCATCAATAAAATTGTAAATCAATTCCGATAAATCTTTATAAGATTCATCCCAATTGTTAATTGCTGATTAATCATGGCAGTCGGTTTCATAACATTGTCAACAAGAACTTGTGTTTCGATGCTCATGAACTTGGACCACTAATCCCGGGATCTGTTTTTTTCGAATGGAATTACATAATGATCATAGGACTCATTTCTTTTAAAAGTTATTTTTTCTATCTCAATAAGGAAGACGTTAATGTAATGAAACCAGTAATTTGGTTTCACAAATAATACTGAGCGCATGAATGTCGGACACAAAATTTTCACCAGAGCGCAACGAAATTGCTATCGGTAGTTTTCTTAATGGTAAAATCGAGCCGTTTCCGTGAAATTATTGACCTGCAAGTGTATTGTTCTTGCATCTTGATTTATATTGTCAAAATAAAATTGATTTGAATATACAGTAGTCGTACGCATTATTTACCAAATTAAGCTGCCGAACATTTCGAATAGTTCTCGTTTAAATTTATTTATATCATGCAGTCTTTACTAAGCCTGTGCTCGTGTAAAATAGACTCTAGTTGGCGCAAACATTTCAGTGTGTTACGTCATAGAAACATCTGAAACAAGTGCTGCAAAGGGAAAATAAGCGTAACAATTACTGAAAATTGAAGATTGACATCGTCATCAACATTTACAATCAGGTAGGATTTTAGATCTTTTTTTGGTAACATCTACCTTTTTGGGTATAAAAACAGTTAAAGATGCACTATCACTCCCAAAAATTTTTTTTACCCATTTAATACAATTGTTGTAACATACCAGAAAAAATAAACAAATTTCGAAAACAATGGTGCTTATGACGGCAACCAAGATTAATTTGAAAGAAATGTGCAGAGAACACGGTATTGCTACCTTATGAGGCGAAAAGAGATCGCAGGAAATATTTTAGCATTCACCAATATTTTAATATTTTTGCGTTTTCTGCTATTAAATACACAGTTATATAAGTGTTATCAGTAATTAATATTTCCCATAAATGCATTATTTAGTAAGTAGTTGAGGGTTTATCATTCAAATTTTATGTTTGATATACATATGTATGTATTAATTTTGAATAAGAGTGTTACATTAATTGTTGGAACATTATCAGTGTGTGTCATACGTTTCTGATGAAATTAATAATATAGATTAATCTGATATTACCCAAACTAGAAAGGGATAATTCTGATCTTTACCCGTTTTATTAGTTTTATAATGAAACTTATTTCCTAAGTTATGGATACGGCACCCTAAAACCGAGGTATTTAGATTATACCCGAGCACTTTAGCATGTTCTAAATCATGGCCTGGTCTGGCCTGCTGCCAGGCCAGATTTTATACGTATTGTGAGTGCAAGCTCTGAATATACTCGAACACAATGATAGACCTTTATTTAGAAATTGAACTGCATGTTTAATATATATTTTCTTAGTTTTATTTAGATTAACAATGAAGTTTAATTGAATGCATAATTAAGATATTTACGATACAAACATTAGGTTTTCTATTAAACAATGCATATAGTTTTGAACAACTTGGTGTTCAATTATAAGAACTGTAAGATGGCAATTCTACATCTTAGATAAAGAAAACACATCAAATTATAAGAAATAAAATATAATTATATGGTTGTAAAAAATAAAATATGTTTGCATGTAAAATTTGTGTCTGAACACATTGATTTTAAGATTCGATTTGTTAAACCAACTTCCGTGCACTTAAATAAAAAATATTCGATTAGTGGAATAATATTCCCTTGCATTCAGTTAAACTACTTTTTATCTAAATAAAACTTATAACATTAAAAATGTATTTTCATTTCTAAATAAAGGTCTATGATTGTGATTAAGTATATTCCGTGTTTGTACTCTCAATATGTATAAAATATAGCCATGCCTGGCCTGACACCAAATGCTGAGTCAACAGGCCAGGCAAGGCTATATTTAGCACATGCCCTTTAGCGCGCGTGTAAAATGCCAATCACAACATTATTTTTTTTATATTGTTCGTGCGGTATAACTACATAGAGGCGTTGTTTATCCGCAAGGTAGTTACAGTCCACTCTGCTTATCACCGTTCCCATCTCGCGTTAATGTGAGGTCTGACTTTAAAAAGTGTAACCCGGCCAAACATGCACATGTTAGTATAAGGTCGGTAGCTCGTTCTTTCACAATTGTAGACCATTTCTCTTCTTTAACTTTAAAATAAAAGATGAGTGGTGGCGCTTACTTCATTACTCGATTGTAAAATTGAAGCAATGAAATATAAGATAAGATATTCAAATCTTTCGAAGCCTAACTGACCCAACCTTCTTTGATATTTTAATATAATTAATTTTAAACCATTTTACGATTGTAAGAAAGTTGTATGAACGTATGCGAGGTCACTCTGTGTGGCACGAGAGTGTGGTCTTGTGTTGTTAGGGAAACTTGAGTACCCGGAGAAATCCCATTTGGTGAACACAAACCAAACTGACATACGCCCAGGCCGTAAATTGAACTCGACACACCTTGATGAGAAGCGGGTACGCCAACCGGACAACCGGTAAAGACTGTTAATGTTTTCACCTAATAATTAAAACTATTATAGCAGAATTTTTCCTAAAACACTTAAAGGTTGATTATCTGTAGTGTTTATGTTATCGTCTGTTACATATATCTGTATATCTTGAAATAAAAAACTATGTGATCAGTTTAAACATGTATATATTTCATAAAAAAAAAATATAAATGTAACATCAGGCTAATGCATCAAACCTGTGTCGTTTTGGTCTGCAGGCGGGGACCGTATTCCCTTTTCAACATGGCCAGATAACGAGTTGCCTTAGAGCTAGTAAACTCAATGTATACTTTTGCCAAATTTTCAGCATTTTATTGAGATTGGATAACATCAGTTTATGTTCTGTAGGTAAGGTGATCCTATTTTTGTACAAAGATCAGTATTTTTAACTTTGTTTGTAAACTAGAAAACAAATCCAGTCAACACAAATTGTTTGCCTTTTAGCTTTCATAACTATGCATTCTAAACTGTTTAAAACTACATTTACAATAATATAACAAATGAAAATTAATATGATATAATTCGAAATATCAATTAACTTGTATATATAAAATCGATGTCGACATACCTTTAGTTTTTCTAGGGTTATCTTATCGCTTAAATTCAGCTTTCCGTTCCTTTAACACTGTCTTGTGAATTATGTTATTTATATCTATAGTCAATTGTTAAGGAACACAGGTACTGTTTTAATATAGCTTGACTGTTTGTTTAGGTTTTGCTACCCATATCAGCATCTGACTTCTGTTCAATGTTGCTATCAAAACTTAAATATTTGGAAAAGTGGTATATAATTGGTAGGCGTGCGTCCAAATCATTCATTTTAAGAGTATTACTCCAAATTCTTTGCGGTATTACTTCAAAATGCCGTTACAGACAAATAACATTGAGTTAAAGTGTATTGCACATAAACCGTTAGTCTTGCTGTGATATTTGTTTAGGAAGTACCCTTTTGTTATTTTATTCTAGTACCTTCAGTTTGTCTGCAACATATCCAAAAGCCCTTGACGTGTTGATATCAGTCTTCATATTCGGATAGATTATACTAAGTAGAAGTACATAGAAATCATAACTGTGGATGCGTTTTTTCAAGTCTGAGCCCACTGTTTTTTTTCGTGTTTTAATTCCGTCCAGGGTAAAACTCCACAAGTTTCTTACGTTTTCGTATACTGTTAGATAATATTCAGAAGAAGTGTATTACATATAAAGCCTGACTTATATTTTGTCCGGAGCATTACTCCAATTTCGTTTTTAGGAATATCTAGGTAATAACACATGCAGATATGTCATATGGAGAAAAAGTGCTGAGCACAGAATTATACCTCATGCTGCGGTATTTCTTTAGTTAGTGTCCTCTGTTGGAATGAGAATGAGATACTGTTTTCATTCGCTTGATAACATTGCAAGCTGTATCTGGTCTTATTTAAGCGTTTAATTTATGTCAGTGATTTTTCTTATTCATTTACAGCAGAACTGCTGATGATTATTTATACTTTTATTCACCTTTCACACAAGACATTTCAATTTGAAGTGCCATCAAGTTAAGAACTTCATACGCTCTTAAATCAATGGAACATTTATTTAAAACACTGTTGTTATGTTATATCAATACTACTTTTGCTGCAACACACGGGTATACAAGTTTACGAGTTTGTATAATTGCAATAAATAATGTGATACTCATTATGCACCAGTCAATTGTAACCACGCCCCCCCAAGGTCCGGGGAATAGGGGGACGAACAGATGGTCAGAAGTCCCCGCAAAATGCCACGCACCTCAGGGACCCTAGGTAAGGTCCATTCCCCGCTATATTTAAAGCGAAGCAAAACCACCACATTTACCCGGCACCGAGGCGGCCACCTGAAAGGTAAAACCACGGCCCATTTCCCCGGCTATCCCCGGTATACCCCAGGACCTTGGGGGGGGGGGGCGTGGTTACAATTGACTGGTGCATTATACAAAGAAGTGAATTGGTTAACATTAGTAACAGCTTAAAACTATAGTGAATGCAATATGCAGTGACTGGTGCATACCGGTCAATTGTAACCACAGCCCCCCAGCTCCGGGGAATAGCGGGGACTTTAACTTTCGGTCCAGCTAACCCCGGCTAAAATTCCCGCCCAGCGGGGACGAACAAATGATTAAATCCCTGCCAAATGCCCCCGCACCCCAGGGACTCAGGTAAGGCCCATTTCACGCTATATTTAAAGCGAAGACAAAACCACCGCATTCACCCGGCACTGTGGGCCACATAAAAGGTAAAAAACACGGCCCATTTCCCCGGCTATCCCCCCGGAACTGGAGGGGGGCGTGGTTACAATTGACTGGTGCATTAGTATAGAATTACGACATTTATAGCGTTTAAAACATGTTTTTAAAATCGCTCAGCTGAAGTTGAAATTGTTTGAAAGATTTTGCCGCACTGTTCCGGACCAGTTGAGTGTCGCAATTAAGCAATGTGCCTTATAGTCTCATGCTGTTGTGTGTTATTTTAAGATACATAGAACTGTCAAAGTTTTGGTCTCGTCGTCTTGCAAAACGTTTGATTGAACGTACATAAGTCATTTTCGGAGTATTGTTATCGAATATAGGTCATAATGGTATGTATGGAGCATTTTGCTATAAAATTACATTCCTAAACAATGTCATCGCAATCGTGTTTGTATTGTATGTATTTCTTACATCAATCGATTAATATCACGCCGGTTCATTCACAAACGTATGATAAAATTTTCACAAAAGCAATACACTTTCAGGACGCATCAAATGCTGGAAATGACATGATGTTGAACTATTCTATGTGTTTGCAAAAAAGTACGCCAAATGTCAATGCTCAAATTCATAAAATATTACAAGCTGCACTACACTTTAAACGTTTAACTATCAATTGTTGCTGTCTGTTACATACGCCATTCAAATTTAGCCACTTAAGTCCGGAAAGTCATTACGTGTTTAACAATTACATAGCAGATACTAAGAAGTGTATTTTATACATGTTTGACTTTCTAACATTTTATGGGATTATGCACGAAAAGTTAGCGTTATCAGTAAATGCAATAAATAAACATGATTAATATTTACAATCTTTCAATAAAACAAAACAAAAAATTTGTTTTTCAATTCGAGGTTATATTTCACAAGTAGAAAAACCTATTAAACACACGTCCGAACCGGATTAAAATTAAAGAACAAGTAAGAAAGGCGCCAAAATAAAGAAGGGCGACAATTGAACATTCGGCAATGAAAAAGAATTCCCTCCCTTGATAATTATTAAGTTTCCTCAAAATGTGTTCAATTACATCCTGGTATTCAAACATTTACAAACGGTGAGGTTATCAATAAATAATTCAACGTTATTGTTCAATTATAAAATATGAAATATAATGTCCAATTTTGAGCAATTTCTAAACATTTGTCGCTTGTATACATTGTGTGAAAGAATTCCTTAGAGTAACGATGCACTCTTACTCCCAAATAAAATTTACCAAAATTAAGACAATGATTTAATATACCAAAAAGGATGAATAAATGTAAAAAAATTGTTCTTTTGAAGAATTCTGAGTTTAATTTGAAAGAAAGGTGCAAAAACATGGTATATCTATCTTATGATACAAAAGTAGACCACAGAAAATCTTTTAGCATTCACCAATCATGTTATATTTTTGCGTTTTCAGCTATTAAATACACGGTTACAGTCTAAATATCAGTATTTAGTATTCCCATAAATGCATTATTTAGTAAGTAGTTAAAGGTTTATTTCTCAAAATTTATATTTGTTATACATGTGTATGTATTGATTTTGAATAAGAGTGTCACTTTAAAGGTAGCAATAGCGTTTGTAAATGTGTAAGGGAAACCCTTTAAGTTTAAGATAGAGTATTTGAGAAAGAGTCCCTTGAAAGTTACGAAAGAGTATACTCTGTGTGTGAATAAAAACCTTTAAGGTACAGATGTAAGAAGGAGTCGCTTTAACGTAAAGATAGAGTAAGTTTATGTGCTGAGCGTCCCTTTATAATTACGATAGAGTGTTCTTTTGTTTGAGGGAATCCCTTTTAAGTACGATTGAGTAAACAAATGCATGAGGGAATCCCTTTAAAGCTACGATAGAGTAAGCCAATGTGTGAGAGGGTCCCTTACATTGCGATTTTGTATGCTAATGTGTGAGAGAGTCACTTTAAAGTTGTGATCTGCTTATGCCCTTAAAAGTTTGTGAAGTTTTGCGAGAAAATCGGATCACTTAGAAGTGGGATGGTTGTGATAACCATCAATTCAATTATAGTTTAATTATATGCAAACAATTTATAAGTATGTCATGGTTATTGTTAATTGCTGATGACTCTCGATACTTTTGAGACAAAAGTAAGGAGTGATCAAGCATGCAAAAGAAACTTTATTTGATTTAATTTCTTTACATCAAATTTATAACAACAAGTACATGTACAAAATGTATGTTGTGTGTATAACGCGATAATTGTACAAAAGGGAAGTATCGAACTGTTCGTCCATGACAAGAGTGTATCAGGCCGTTGGCAAATCAGGTATCAATAATAATGGTATGCAATGGAGCAGGCCGTAGGTGCTTCAAATATCGGTCATAATGGTTTAAATGGAGCAGGCAATAAGCGCTTCCAATAGCGGTCCAAATGGTATGAATGGAGCAGGCCGTTGGCCCTACACATATCGGTAAAATGGTATGTATGGAGCAAGCGGTTGGCGCTTCAAATATCGGTCAAAATTGTATGTATGGAGCAGACTGTTGGCGCTTCAAATATCGGTCAAAATTGTATGTATGGAGCAGGCGGTTGGTGCTTCAAATATCGGTCGAAATGGTATATATGGAGCAGACTGTTGGCGCTTCAAAAATCGGTCAAAATGGTATGTATGGAGCAGGCGGTTGGCGCTTCAAATATCGGTCATAATGGTATGAATGGAGCAGGCCATTGGCGCTTGAATAATCGGCCATAATGATATGAATGGATAAGGCTGTTAGCGCTACAAATAACAGTAATAATGGTATGTATGGAGAAGGCCGTTGGCATTTCAAGTATCAGTCAATATGGTATAAATGGAGCAGGCCGTTGGCGCTTGAATTATCGGTCACCATAGTATGTTTGGAGCAGGCTGTTGGCGCTTCAAATATCGGTCATAATGGTATGAATAGAGCAGGCCGTTAGCGCTTCAAATATCAGTCATAATTGTATGTTTGGAGCAGGCTGTTGGCGTTTCAAATATATGTCATAATGGAATGTATGGAGCAGAACGTTTGCGCTTCGAATAGCGGGCATACTGTATGTATGGAGCAGGCTGTTGGCGCTTCAAACATCGTTCATTATGTTATGTATGGAACCGCCCCTGAAGGTTACCATAGAATATGACTAGTGTGTAACTTTACTTAAAACATTTACTTAAGTAAGAAAATTAGTTAAGATGTTTAATGGATAACGACCCAGTATATAACATAAACATGAATTGTTGATGGTCATGATTTAATACTTCGGTAAGTTCCTGTTCATTTGGTCTCTAATGTAACATCATTTTGTCTCAGAAATAAGTAAAAAAAATGTTTTGGACTTAAGTTAATATCATTTAATTCTAATATGATTTCATTCCCGTTTGATGGAATTTAGTCATACTAAATTGCTGATTTCTTCAGACAATTTCTTTGATTTTTTCATTGAAAACGTTGTTGTTTTTGCCAGTTTGTCAGTGAATAAAGAGACAATAAACGAGTAAGACATTAAGTTTGGAAAATCTCATCAACGAATGTATGGTCACAAACTTGGAAAAAATAGAAAGACTGGAAATAATAGACTTTGTCTACTGAACAGTTTGTTAATTGATCTTAATCGTCGAATTTTCGACTGAATTCCTAATTTTACGATTTGTTTCGTACGCACGTTGATGACATGGCCGCTTGATGAATACAAAAATGAAACACATACAGTCGACACCCGTTAGCTCGAACTTCTAGGGACCAGCGAAAATACCTCGAGCCTCGGGAAATTTGAGCCAAGCGGGTTTTTGTTAAATTCAGTAGAAAGAAATCGGTCCTTTACATCTCGTTCGAGCCAACGAGAAACTCGAGCTAAGCGAGTTTGAGCGAACGGGTTTCGACTGTATAGTTGAGTTTTGTTATTCATGTCTCTTCTCAGTACATCAATATTTAAATTACAAAACGTCTTTCAGAATACACAGATAGAGATATGTTGGCTATATCGGAAATGAATAAATATTTAAAAATGTAAAATTATTAAGATAAGAAACGTGATTTCATCAGTTTAAATTATTCATGTAATGAGATCATTTTGATAAAAGATCAATAACGTATTGACTTAATATATTAGTTTAAATTCAGACTCAAGGCGCAGAATTATATTCTTTATTTTGCTGATAAAAATTAAAACTTCCGTAAGAATAAACATTATCATGCTAAAAATTGCTGTATATATATAACAAATAATATGTTATACAATTGTATAATACATTTCTTTTAACAGAAATAACGATTTGAACCATTAAAGCAGTGTTTTTTTCTTTTTTTGTCTAAACATTAGCTGCGATGTAGAATCTGTAAGAAGTAGAATGGGCAGAACTGTTATATTACTACCGTGGACATAAATTACAACACTTTTTACTCATATTGCACGCTATTATTTGAACGGGATCCTTGAAAACATGGTTCAAAATAGTTAGGTCTCTCAAATTCCTCGTGATTGAAATTATACAGCCGTGCTTAAGCACTCGCTTATTATTTATCACCTGAAACATTTTTATACGGTTGACATAGTACGCCTCTGAACATGCGAAACTTACTCCTCTATGCATAAGTAATATGGGCCATGCATTTTAAAGTAATGAACTTGTTGGACGCAGTTTTTATTGCAATCAGTATATACATGTAAGAATCAATTTAATTTTACTTGTTTGTGTTTAAAGTAAACATCAAATAAGTACATGCACGTATATAATTTTACGTAAACCTTGTTCATATTGTGTCTGTTGCAGACAACTATTTGAGAAACCTCCATGACAGAATGATAATTTGGATATTTGGATTGCTCTGTTTGGCACGATCATGTATGGGAGGTATGTGTAAACTGCTCCAATAAAGCGTATGTTTTTCTTCCTGATTAAAATAAGACAAACGTGGAAAAATGAATACGATATATTACTAAATGTTTTAAGACAATTCGTTTCGTGAAAAATCTTAGAGACGGGGTTGACTGTTTGAAATAATTATCTTTTAGTGACGGTCAATATAAGCGGGGAGGTGTTTGACTGTGCGCTCGATTGTGTGTGTTGTGAAGGAGGAAATACATCGTGTAACGAAGAAGACCATCATTGTAAAAAAGGCTGCGTTGAAGGAGTATTTGGCAATAAATGTCATAATCTCTGTCGCGGTAACTGTTCTACGTGCAGTCAAGTAACTGGTAGTCCATGTTACAGCTGCAAGGCAACATACTATGATACAAACAGTGAGTGTAGTAAGAGCTGTTCAGTCGGGTGTGATGGAGGAGTCTGTAATGATGATGGAACATGTAGTAATTGTACAGCAAACTTCGAAGGAACAAAATGCGAGACGTGTATACAAGGAAAATATGGTTCACTTTGTACACTTAATTGTACTCACCAGAACTGCCGATGTTCGACTGGAACTGATTGTACTTCTTGTAAAACGGGGTTCTACGGCAAAAGTTCCCTCTGTCAAACATCTTGTTCCCTAGGATGTCAGGATGGCGTTTGTAATGATGACGGTAGTTGCACTTGTCGAGGTGGATTTACGGGAAATACATGCAGTGAATGTCAGTCAGGATATTATCGGGCATACTGCAATGTATCCTGTTCTGTAGGATGTGTAAATGGACTGTGTTCAAACAATGACAATTGTTCTTGTGGCCAAAACTTCGTTACAGATAAGTGTGAAACGTGTGCGGATGGAACATACGGTGTAAACTGTAGCCAAATCTGCAGCGTTGGATGTACCAATTCGTCCTGTAACAAAAGCAATGGCCATTGTGAATGTCTTCCAAACTTTTCTGGCGATTCATGCGACCAATGTAAATCAGGCTTTTACGAGCAATCATGTAATTTAAATTGCTCGGATAATTGCAAGCAACGCACATGCTCACGAAACCAGGGGAACTGCACACTTGGATGTGTTGATGGATATTCAGGTGACAATTGTACAACGCCTTGTAACAAAACTTGCGCAACATGTCAACAGTTTGATAAAACACACTGCGACTCGTGCCACAATGGAAACAATGGATCAACGTGTGAATGTCCTCCTAATTGCAACTGTGACGGTGCAGCAGACGTATGCACGTCATGTCAGGATGGTTACGGCAATCCTGGAAAACAGTGTACGTGTCAGTCAAACTATTGTAATGGAACCGTGTGTGATAAATGTGTAAACCAAACGTTTTATGTTGACAGCAATGTTTGCTGTAAATGTCCAGATAACTGCAAAAATGGTGTCTGTGAGAAAGGGCCTGCGTGTATATCCGGTTGCATTGATGGCTTTTACGGTCTCAATTGTACTCAAAGTTGTTTGTCCGTCAGTAAACATTGCATTAAATGTAATCAAACTCATGGAAAGTGTTTGGAATGTAACATCGGATTTTATACTTATGATAATGGAAGTTGCATCAGTTGCAATAGAAATTGTTTGAAAAGGCAGTGTAGTTCAGACAATGGCACTTGTCTACTCGGTTGTACAGGCAAAACTTGGGGAGAAAAATGTGACAGTCGATGTAGTTCAAATTGTGAAACATGTCAGCAAGATTCGGGAATGTGTAATTCATGTACAGACCGTACTTTCCGCGGAGGTTTTTGCAACGAATCCTGCGGCTCCTCCTGCTATGAAAGCAAGTGTGATAAAAGAACTGATTACTTATAATCTATAATTCAATTAAGATGTTGTTCATTATTAATTCTGTTCAAGTTCATATAATTAACGTAAATGTTTTATATCAGCCTTTTGGCAATACTACGACAAGAGTAAGAAAATAATGTGTTCATACATACTTCTTAATCACTACCACTACCGTAGGCTTCATCATTGAAAAATGTAGTTCGTTTGATTTAATAATAATCAGGAACTGATATTTTTAAAAGAATATATATTTCAGATGAAGTTGGGCTACCTGTAGAAGCTATCGCCGGAGGTGGTGGCGTTGTAGTCATATGCATCGTTGTTGCATTATCCATCGTTATACGAAGGTATGAGATATTAGTTGTACAGTTGTCTTATTTGTATCAAAGACTTTACATTATAGCAATTAATGAATACTTGTATTATTAGAAAACTTATCTTTTGTAGAAAATATGCAGGTTTCATTCTTGTATCGTACAAACTAAATGATGACATGAATTTCATGCAGTCCAAAGTTGAAACTTTTAAAGTTGTTTAACGATATTTAAAGGTCTAACTGTCTAAATCGTTTTAATCATATACAATTTCTTTTTATAAGATCCATTCGCAAGCCTGTCTCTAGCCAAACCATGCAAAATGGCAATACAACGTTCCAAGCTGACATAATCAAAGAAAACGAAACAGAAAGTAAGTCAATCTTACCATTTATTCTCCATTTAGGTTAAAGAATCCTAAATATGAATTTATTTGTTATATCTCAACTAAATAGCTCAATCTCAAAAATATTTTCTTAACGTTATACGTCTTTGTTTTCATAAATCGACTTGATTTATATTATTATCTACGGACATACTAAAATGAAGGTAAAATCAAAAGAAAATCCTCCGAACAAAATCAACCTGCCACCCGGCAACAAGCAAACGAACCCACTTCTGTCAAGCAGCAAGTATCTACACATGAGGAAACTGCATTTCAAAATGAGAATGGCCTGGAGATAGGTAAGTTTTAAAAAGCTTTTTGTGAGATATTAGGCTGAAATGGATTTAAACCAGTTTAAAATAGAGAAAGTTATATTTCAGCTTCTTTATGCTATAATGCTGACATGACTTCAAAGAGGTTAAAGTTCGGGTTAGCTATATTTCAGTATGTTAGTGTTTGATTTATTACAAAGAATTGGAAATTATTGTTTGCATTTCTGTTAGGCTATTGGTATTAAACTGTACAAACTTGTAGCCAGATCTAAACATGGTGTAACACACACAAAATAACATTAATCGGTAACTATAAAATACTTGACTTGATTGTTAGACTTGATTGAGTGTAATTGAGTTGTTAGGTTACAAATTCAATCATGATAGATGATGCAGCCATCATAATTACATTAACGTATTGTATTGTGTAATGTAGATGACGAGAGCAATGGGGTTCTTGATACTTCTTCCACTGATGATCATACGTATTACAATGAACTTGGAACATCAAGTAACAAGTCGAAAATACCCATTGATCAACTTGTCAAGTATGTTGACGGAAAGAACCACGAAGCGTTTGTTGCAGAATTTGAGGTAAATGCCATGGACGATCGTATTACCATGGTTATTGGTATAACGTATTTTAATGACATTGACATATTACATTAAATCCTAATGGTACATTTCTGAAATTTATCATTGATGGCAAAAATGTTTTGTAAAGTGCCATACTAGCAAATTTAAAAGCGGTTTAATATATATTCAGCAAAAATAATTTATTGTTGTCATACTTTGCTCCTTGTTTGTTATAGTTATACATGTGAGTTCATGTTACCCTTGTTTACCCATGTTTACCCTTGTTGACCCTTGTTGTTTACCCTTGTTGACCCTTGTTTACCCTTGTTGACCCTTGTTGACCCTTGTTTACAGATGTTTTCACGCGGTCTTGTGAAGCCGTATGTGGAATCGCAAAAGAAAGAGAACCTGAGTAAGAATCGATATAAGGGGATTTATCCATGTAAGTGATGCTCATTTTTTTTTATTTATATTGTTTGTGTCTAGTATGATAATCGTACACACAAGTAACGATTTAGGACGCTTTAACCTTTGATAATAATGTATGAATATGAAAAAGTTAGTTACCATCATATCTCGAAATAGAAGTCATATATGGATTTCAAATTGTTGACTTACATAATGACATTTATTGTGATTGCCAAATAGGAAATAAGGATATGTTGATTGCATAACTGCATTATATTTATTCGGTTGTATTCTCTGTTACCGTTTAGACGATGATTCAAGGGTCATAGTCGCAGGCAGTGATGGATCAGACTACATCAATGCCAGCTTTATTGACGTATGATGAACAATAAATTGTTTTATTAGATGATTTTGGAAAATAATGGGGTATTGTCATTATCTTGATGTCATTGGCGTCGTCGGCTATAAAAGTTTAACAACGCCACAACTCAACCACCGTTCAAAATATTTCAATGTAACATATTTCGTTATATGTATTACCGTTGACTATGTATGACAATGCACATACTCGGTAAATTAATTA
This sequence comes from Mya arenaria, assembly GCF_026914265.1. Classification (NCBI taxonomy): domain Eukaryota; kingdom Metazoa; phylum Mollusca; class Bivalvia; order Myida; family Myidae; genus Mya; species Mya arenaria. The sequence goes on from NC_069131.1 coordinate 41,228,270, forward strand.
ATGTAAAGCTCTGCTTCTTATTCGACTGAAAAAGCAACACCTGTATTCCAAATGCTTTGGTGAATCTTTAAGCAATATATAATGCCTACTTATTAAATACAAGCAATTTGGCGATGCAATGGTAGATGCAGCAACAGTTACAGGTTATACTTCATTTTAAATAACGCTCGAGGCTCGAGGTTTTGTAGAACTATATTTTGTTCAGTTTGTTGTCTAAGTAGTTTTATTGACAAGCTAGTTATGCCTTCGTAAATTGAAAAAGGTTATTTTTAACTTCCTAGTTACATACGTTTCTCTTCATCTCGGCTTATTTATACAGTGTGGTCGTTTCTAATGTTTCAGAAAAGAAGAACAAGTATATAATAATCAACCCTTTATAACAATTACTTTTCAGGGGTATAAAAAGCCGAAACAGTACATCGCCACACTAGGTAAGAAGGGATATGACATGTCATTACCCTCAAGCAACCAGGTTATTATGGTAAAATCAGGTCAAAATTAGATTGGTTTCATTTAAATACACACGATTCAATGCATTTTCGTTTCTTACATACAGCAGACATTTTTTTATCATGCAACTGACACAAGTAAACATAAATAATTAAGTTTAAAACTTCCATTAAAGCGAAGCAATTCATATATTATTTTTAAATTTAAACTGTCTGATTTGATAGTGATATTTTGCCCTGCATACAACAAGATGCAAATTGACTTTCGACTACATGATTTGTTTCTGTAGTTTATATATACATACTCCTACACATATGCAATAATGTATTGTCGTTGGTAATATCAGTTATTTATTTAACATTTTTAAAACTATTTCAGCCCTAACTATTTATATCTTACTATACGTATTCATGAATGAATTGTCGTTGGTAATATTTATTTCCAACAATATATATACATATATATATTTGTGAGTAATTTACTATTATATACGATTTTTTGGTGTGTTATTCCATTCCAGGTCCAATGTCCAAACAATTGGAAGATTTCAGCTTGTTCTGGAAAATGATTTGGCAGCAAAGGGTTGAGAAAATTGTTATGGTTACCAATCTCGTTGAAAACGGAGTAAGTATCTACTAGCCGAATAATATATATGGTAATCATAAGACTCGTTCAATTTATTCAATATAATACAAAGGAAACGAAACTGTGAAGGACAATCCATACTTAGGCTATAGTTGGCACCATTGTCGAGCGACGTCGCGTTGATCATTAAGTTAAAAATAGATAACGTTACTTTATTTTGAATGAATTAATGGATAAATATTAGTTTTATTCTGTTGCTTTTTCAAATCATTGATTTTATTATTACTAGTGTAAAGTTTGAATTCGTAGTTAAATCCGTATCACATGCCCTGTCTGATGTATGTCACTTTTTCATTCGAACGCAATACCAGCGCTCTTAATATATGAGTATGAGCAGGAATTTTGAAGACAATTATAATAACATTTTTATTGAATTTATTTCTTCCTTATGAGTTAAACTATTTTAAATAGCATGTTATGTTTAAGATTGTTTCCAGTACAGGCAAACTTATATATTTCAACTGCTTGAAGTTTAGCCTAATGTTAATACCATTGGTAACGATTATTTGTGTGATAATGCAGTCCCCTAAATGCGAGCAATACTGGCCAAATCAGGGGGCATCTAAGACGTATGGTGATATAAAGGTAGAAAGCCGCTCGGAGGATGAGTACGCTGAGTTTACTAGGAGGGCTTTCACGGTCGCCATGGTGAGTTGACATAAGATATTTATTATTGATGAAATTGAATAGTATTCTCGAACATAGAAAACCGCATAGCTGTTGTAAAGGGACGATTTGCTTATGATTACTAACAGAAAACAGTCTCAATGAGACTGATGATGTTTGTTTAAAATATGGTTCATTGTGCCAATTCGATTAAGAAGCAATTCAAAAAAGTAAAGAAACATAGTTTTGACGAACAATTATTTTGCTTTCAGAAATTATTTTCGTAGGATTTAATGGATTTATTGTCATTAATAACACTTTCGATGGGTATATGCCAAACAAAATCTAAATGCGCTTTGTCAACGTTGACTATACTTGGCAGTTTTGCTCAATCGAATATTGCATAGTCGAAACTTTAACATTAACCGAAGTTTTCTTACTTTCGGGTTTAAACTAAAAAAAATAAACATGCGTATTGTTACAAATACATTTTGCAACAAGACCAAAGCATTTTAAATATCCATATTGTATTCCTCTGCTAAATTTAAATAAAATTATACTGCGTGCATGAATACTTCAAAATAATGCAAAAACAATCCTGTTTCCTGATGTCTATTTTATTAGTACTTCATAATTAGTTTTTCTATACTTATATTAATACATTACTAAATTATTATCAGTTAAACAAAGAGGTAAACAAAGACAAACTCTAAAAATTACAAATATTACGGTCAGAATACGATCTAAATATACGTCTTTGAAAATTGGATAAACTATTGTTCACTCACAAAACGTTAACATTTCATTATTTTATCGTAGTCACACTCATAAACAAGGTCCATGCAATTTTCAAAACTGATAAAGCTAAAAAAAACAACTAACCATTGACTTGTTTACTGGGAAGGCAAAGAAAGCATAGTAGATAACATCAATTCTAATAGTTGTGCTTGTTTACACCTCGCAAAGATCAATGAAAAAATGAGAGTTCAGCTGGGTTTCAATCCGTTCATTCATTGAAATCAAATATAATACATACGTCAAATGATATCAAAACAGGGTACAGAAGAAAGGACGTTGCACCATCTGCATTTCACGTGTTGGCCTGACAAATCAATACCCGACGATATAACTGCAATCATAGAGTTCAGACAGCGGGTTCTGACTACGCCGAGTACACTGAATGGACCAACGGTTGTGCATTGCAGGTTTGTATAGAAACACCTGACATTCAAAGTGTACGTAAAAGGAATGATAAGCTTAGGTTGTTCCGTATACTAGTATCCCTGCCATGGTTACGAAAAGCTTTCAGATTATTTTAGTAAATTATTTCTTTATGTTTTTGGAGTTTGCATCATAGAGCAAACATCGATATTTGACGGAGCGGATGTTCTTGAAGTGAAAGAAAATACAATAAGTCGGGCAAAAAGGCTACATCCTTGGTCAATGAATGTTTCCTAAATATCGACTGTATGAGGTGTTAATATTTTCCCGCCTGGAACAAAATATTACAGACTGGATTTGCCATTTTAATAAATAAATAAAACACGTGTAAATAGAAGTTAAGACATACATTTGTTACAATCAGTTGTAGGTTTTCATTTTGAAGAGACTGGTTTGAACTTATTAGATTTCCGAAATGAATGTGTGTAATCTTTTTTTTCTTACTTAACAGTGCTGGTGTCGGCAGAACAGGCACATACATTGCTTTGGATATCCTCACAAAAGAAGGTGAGGCGGAACGAGCCATTGATATCGCGGGATGTGTCCATAAAATGCGCCTGAACAGGCCGAATATGGTTCAGACATTGGTGAGATACTAGGATTTAACTTAAGCATTGGTCGGAATGGTCGGAATGATCGGGTCTTGATTTAAAGCCAAGCAATGTAACGTGAATGGGAACGGGTACCAATACTTATGTGAAAAACAGTAGCAAAAAGTTTAAACATAAACACGGTTAAAAAAACACAAAAACGAAAATCACAAACAAGAAACATGGAAGAACAGCACAAAAATCCACAAACAGCACAGTGCATACATACTATATATACAAAATACTAGGTATGTTTATCAAGGATTGTTAGGTCACCAAGTCTAAATATGCTATTTTTAATCAGGATTAGATACTGTAATTTTGATTAATATTTGTTCAAATTGTTATGCATTTTTCGATTTCTTCAATGAGTATCATGATTACCATAGTAATATGAGTGTTTATAATATATTGCAAATGAGCTAAAATAATATATAGTTTCTCACGTAATATAATAACATTTTAATGTGAATTTGTTCCGACATTGTATAATTATGAGCATTTTATACGTAAAACCAAATTTGGTGTTATTAAAGCCTTTAAATGTATCAAAATGTTTCCTTTTGTTTAACAAGCTAAGAATCACGAATACTTGTTTATAGGCATCAAGGTTTTTTTACATGACATTGACTTTTATTCAGTGCCATTATCTCGTTACAGGAGCAGTACCAGTTTCTGCACACAGCTGTGGTTTACTCGTTGACCTTCGACTGTAAACAAATCAAGGGAGAGAACTTCGACCAGTACATGAGCAACCATTCTACACAAGAGCTGAATAATCAGTTCAATGTAGGTTAATTGAACACTTTCTATGTTGATTAACAGTATAGTAATCCGTTTCTCATCGGAAGGGGACCCAATGTTTATGTGTAGCAACTAGCATTTTTACTTGACCTCCAGGGGACACTTATATGGATACCAACCCTTAAACAGGCCTAAGGTCCGATACCGGTTTACTTCAGCCATTCGATCTCAATATTACAAGAATAACACTTGGAATATTAACTAGGTTATTTTACACAAGAGTATGTATATTCTGAGGGTACTGTATGTAGGTTTATCATCATGTCATCGTGTACAAACGACAAATCTTTTTAATTTCTGTCTCAAACAGATGCAACCGTTCGTTGTGTGTGTATTAACAGATACGTATACGATGCACAGTTAAGTTGTAACAAAGTTTTATAATATAAAAAGGACATTTAAGAATAATTTCTTCACACTTCAAATAAGGCACATTTTATCTCGTCCGTTAATTAATGAAATAGTCGAGATTTGCCATAGCCCTGGTGTCGTCGTCGTTGGCGGCAGTAATGGCGGTGACGTTGGCGGTGACGGCGGAGGTTATTGGGTTTGTATGGCAGAAGCATTCAACTAGACCATAAAGTTCAATAACACGTTATCTGTGTAGCAAGGTCCATTACTATTGATTTAGTAATTATCGAGTTAAGCCTTTGACAGTTGGAAAAAACTATAAATGAGCTAGATAATAACATAAAACCGTGTATACAGATCATCAGCAACGCAATGGCCAGAAATGTAACATGGCCATACTTCTTGCTTCAATTAATGTCGAGTTATGTCCTTTATTCGACTATACAAACACACGATCGACGCGCTGCTATTAATTTTTGGAGTTTCGTTATTTCAGAAATTGCAGCACACGGTTGAAAAACGACCTAAAGATGAAACTGAGGCAGTTGAGCAGAATAAGCAGCACTTAGTCAAAAACAGAGCAAACGCAGATATCCCAGGTGATAATTGCAAAAATGCTGAAGAAACCTTCGGGCATTTTTTGTAAAAACAGTTTGAGATGTTTTACGATAAATGATGCTGAATGATTTGTTCTCTAGAAAAATATAAAATTTATACTATTATGGTTATTGATTTGAATGTGATGGTTATTGCAGTAAAGCTACGACGTAATTGGTAGACATTGTCTTACACATGTGTCGGTCTCATTGTGCTATTGATTGCTGATGCTTATTTCTTTGCTTTAGGTAATGAAAACAGACCACGCCTTTATCTGAATCTCCAACCAGGAGCGACAGATTACATCAATGCTGTTTACATACATGTAAGCATGTCCCCATTTTTCAATATAGTTTACTTAATATTTGAATTACAAACTTCATATTTTGATATCGTGTTGTATAAAGCATGTATTTGTGTAGAAGGAAAGCTCGAGCGTTGGTTCAGAACAAGGCAACAACCTTCGTGCTCGTGAAATTATTTTGTAGTCGTACATGTTATTCAGAGCTTTAGAACCAAGAAACGTTATCTGGAAGCACAGACTCCACTACCAGAGACAGTTACAGACTTTTTGACGCTTATTGTCCAAGAGAGGTGTTCATGCATCGTCAGCTTCGAAGCTAATATGGACAAACAAAAGGTAATGACGATTTGGGACATGAATTGTATATTGTCGGATACAATGATATTTATAAAGAAAAAAACAATTGAATATTTAAACGAACACCTATTAGCAATAACTCAGCTGTGTTTTAACATGCCTATGTATTTGAAATGGTAGTCATTTTGTTTTAATATTGTTCATAGACAACACATATGTTTACGAAGCAATAGAGTACGTGTATATAGTTCCATTTTTTGCGCCCCATACTGAATAACTCTTCTTACAGAATATCGGCATATACTATCCCGCTGCAAACCAAGATGTTTTAAAGAAGGGAACGTTTGAAGTCAGCTGTTCGAGAGAAGAACAGAAAACATTCTACTCTGAGCTAACATTGACAATACAGCACAAAGGGGCAGGGGTAAGCATCAAAGACTGTTTCCCTGACACTGATGTTAAGTTATTGACTGCTACAGAAACAATGAAATCGTTTGACTTATAAAAGTTGGGCATAAAATGGAAATTTTGTGATATAAATTTAATAAGGTCTGATTTACGATTGTAGTGTAATCATTTGTATAATGTTCTATCAATTGAACCATACGTTCACAAAAATAAATCGATCACCTTTACAGACGAGCACTGATCAGACCATTCCACATCTTCAATTTACCGACTGGGATGAAATGAAGAATATTCCAAAGTCAACGACAAATTTTCTGTCGTTTTTGAACGTGATAGAAACTGTCACGAAACAACATGATGACGGACCGATATTGGTCCATTGTTTGTACGTTTTCATTCAATTTAAAGTTACATTTAAAATTTCTTTGGATGCCTTTCATTACAGGTTTATATCAACATCGGTATGATCAGTATTATCAGTTGATCAAATGAAGTTGGAGAAAATAATGTTTGTTATGTATCCTATGGCTTTTTTTATTGTCGATGTAATTTGAAATAATGATTGAAAATGCTCAGCATAATCATAGGATTGATGTACTGAATAAAAATATCTGAATAATAATTATCTTACTTGGATGTAAATCAAGGCGAATACTATCTATTACACAGTGATGGTGCGGGGAAAAGCGGTCTTTTCTGTGTGGTCTCGTTGCTTCTCCACAAGATGGCAGTGGAACACGAAGTCAGCGTGCTCAATGCTGTTAGGAAGATCAAAACAATGCGGAGACTAGCGATCCCCAATGAGGTGAATAATTCATCCTAAAGAAATATTAGGGACGGATACCAGTATCGTAGTTCATGCTCCGATGCGTAAATAGTATTTATGATTACAGCATTTATGCGCTATAAATCATTACGTGTTATTAAACAACATGTTTTCATTTATTTTTCTAGGAACAATTTGTGTTCTGCCATGGATGCGTTTCGGAGTATCTTAGTTCGTTCGACGTTTACGCCAATTTTAGTGAAAAAACGGGGAACATTTAATGTCCTGGCCTATCGTTACCGCTGAAGATTAAGACACAAGACAGTTTATAAAATATTAGCATTACGAATGCCCGACGAGGGGCATTGTGTGTTTGATTATTTGCAGCACGTCAGAAGTGGGGTAAACTATATTTATTTCATTATTGTACATGTACTTATGACACCGCATTGTAAATATGAAGGTATTAACTAATGTTCAAAGTGCATTTTATACCGTATAATCTGCAGTTATATTGTATGTGTGTTTTTAAAAATGAATATACAATCAATAAACGATCTCTTATGTAGTTTCAATACTAATAAAAGACTATGTATCGTTGAAAGAGAGTTTCATATAACCTCATGGCAAACAATTCTTAGTTAAGCATTTTGTAAGAACAATATTTGAGTGGCATGTTTTCATTTTCATGATGTTGTTTTTCATATTGTATTCTTTGTATTGGTATCATTTGTAACGTTCATGATAAATTGTCATGTGTGCTATCAAAGTATCTCGAAACACATCTAAACTAAAATGAATTACGCGGGAAGTGAATACTGCCTAAAGTATATGTGTGTTTGGCTTGTGGTCACCATGTTGAAAAAGTTATTTCACAGTATGCGTACCATCGTGCCAACGAGAACTGTTGATGAACATGGTAAAATCTAGTTTCATTATCATGGTAAAATATATCAGTTTTAAATAACATAAACCTTAACCTATAAACATTTGTTGTATTCGCATTATCGAATATTTGTTTTGTTTTAAACTATGATTGTCTACACTCACCGTAATGTTTGCACTATTATAATGACACATTGTTTCTATCTCTCTTGCATGCTTCGTGTTAAACAAAATAGTTCATTGAAACTTCATCAAAAATATCACCTACATTTTTTATATTTAAGTGTTTTACATTATATTATGTATTGGTATTTTTTATTATCATAATATTGAGCATGGCAAAGTTGTCAATATTTGTTTTATGGATTTTTTATGATATCATTTTAACCAGCAGCCACTCATAGAAATACAGAAAAGAGGATTGGTTTTATATTTAAGCAACTTGAAATTATATTTAATTACAAATATTATTTTTTTCACAAAGTCACACTTACACAAGACGCTTACAAACTATGAAATTATAAACGATACAAGTAATATTTTGATTAACCGTGATTGTCATGACATTCAAAGTAAATCAGTGTACTCTCCCTTTATTTTAAATCAAATGTAGTGTGTGTGTAACTGATATTCATTTATATAGTTGTATCTTTATTACTACAACTGTGTATAGTTGTAATAAAATTACTATTTTTCTGGTTAGAATTTGTTCAGACTTTTTACATTCCAATGCATTGTTATATTATCTATTTATTGACTCCCAATTTTTACAAGATCGAAAACAACAGACCGTTTGTTAGACTTTAGCTAGTACTTGTTTTATATCATACATAAACAAGACTGATTTACGTTGATTCTGCTCAAGATATTTGATCTTTTGTGGATTCCGACCCGAAGATTTATCTTAAAATCAGATGAACAAACATATTAAGTTAATGTTAATATCGAAACTTTAGGACTTGAAGTTAACAAGTTTAAATATATGTTATTATATGTTTTTACCTCAAAAAATAGAATTTCGCCCACTCATATCCGTCTAGTTCTTTTTGGATGGTTAAGGAAATACACTCATATTTAAATTGTTGGTTGTCATTAACGATATTGATTAGTATGAGTGACCTTTTCATGACATTCGATTTCACGTTACAAACGAGCTAAATACAATGCTTCACCATCTTGTCAAACAACAGACGGCTCTACAAAACTTGCAAAGTGTATTAGGAAAATATTTTACAAACAAATGATTTGAGCGCATTTTGTTTTATATCTAGGGAGTGTTTACAGTTCATAAGAGCCATTATAACAACGATGAATTACTATTGCTAGTCATCATTGTTCTGGTCGAAATAATTTAAATATCTGGAGGCAAAAAACGGCTTAAACTCACTTTTATTTACATTACAATTTGGGCCATTCTATGACATTGTAAAATCGCATGAAGAAACAATACTTTTTATGTTGATATTCGGCGAACAACAATATCAATCTTGTCGGTAAGGCCTTACACTGTCAAAAACAATACCAGACGATCTATTGCAAAATATAATTACAAAATAATCAACAATAAATAATCAGGACGAAGCGGTGAATAGTAAACAACAACAAATGTGTTCGATGGATTATTAAGTACTAGGTACCGCAAGTCGCCATCTTCGTAGATAAAAATTACACCTGAAATCCTTTCATTATAGGACCTGGCATGACACAATTAAGTAACGGTCATAATCTTATGCGATATGTAATTGCGTATTGTAGCGTACCGTTATTAGGATGTCTAGCCACTCGGATGATCATACTTATACTGCATACTATGCAAGGTAAGCGTTATACATTCAACGATATTGCAACTCCTAATGACGGAAATATTGTTTGGAATTATTTGATTTTAACAAAACGTATCTACACGTACTATACATTATTTTTACTAAAGGTAAATGCAAGCGGTCACCCCAATCCGTTCAATTACAAATACAATACCGTCAATGGCTATTATTTAAAACTACATGCATTCTTATATATAAAGGCACACACTGTTTTATATGACAACCGTAGGGATAATTGCCGAGTGGGAACTGCAGTTATTGATGTTCACAACGGAACTATGAACGATGCCATGATGATCGTGTGATAATGCGAACCAAAACTTCATGCTTTTATATTTTAAATATAAACAAAAATTGCAGGACCTTGTGAAATTATGTCGAACAGATTGCATAAAGGCTATTTTACCTTACAATTCTTGATATATTTTGGTAAACATAAATGTTGGAAATGTAAAATACGGATCATCCTAATAATTATCCACATGTATTTTAATGTTTTGGGCTCTAAACGAGTCAATCTTAAAATCTATAAAACATTTCCAAACTTTTTTTCCGAGTTTTATGGAATAAATCTATCTTGAACCTACATGGAAGTGAGTGACATCGCACGCATTGCATACAATCTCAGGTATAACATTATGCAATCTGACTAGTGCCCAATCAAACAAAAAATAAATGAAAAGTCATTGCAAACAGAAAAAAATGCAAAAATGACTAACTCTGTAAAACTTTGATATTCTTAAGAATTAGGAAATGTCAACTGTGATTTCAAACCGTTCAATGTATCTAACCGATCATGCCTTAGTGGCTTTATACCACATTCTTGCAATGAATGCAAAAGTTAAAATGTTATTTACATTTTAGACATCCGGCTGACACCGCCGCTCTTCGAAGATTTCTATTTCTAAACAAATTTAATGGTGGGACATTGTAAACAATTATGCTTGTGGAATAAAAGGTATGCGAACCTTGTACGTTTCGTACTATGAAAGTTTCGTTCCCACCAAAGATATTGTTGACATTTCTTTCAAATCATTCAATATTGTTTTAGACAATTTCAACTCATTTCGAGATCGACATATATACTAGGACGATTACTTGAACAACTCGTGATATGTGTCACTAATATAATAATTTATGTATTGATCACATATTGCTTTACATTGAACATAACAGATTTGCATATCATACATGTCAATGAAACGTTTGTAGGGTTTTATACTTAATATTATTGTACTGTTTTTCGAAACAAAAATCAAAACATACATGTATTCAATTACATAAAAGTAAATTATTCAAAGGGAAGTTATGTGTTTTGCAAGAAAAAAAAATAAAGCTTAAAATTGTATCGATATCATCTTTGAAGACGCATTGATCAAGTTCAATGTAGCACCAAATAACATAAAGTAAGTTTGATTCAAAGCAAATCTTGAAAATATTACATCCTCTTCTGGTTGAAACAAACGTATAGCATGCGTTAATGGAGGAAGATCGAATATTATTTATTCCCCAAACACAAAAGATTTTCACTTCATTCTTAGGCGGTTCATACTGCATGGATTACCAGGTAAGCATTAATCTCTATATGCGGAACAAGTCCTTTCCTATATCCTAGCATGGAAAAATTTGAGCCACAGCATTTTGCTCTGACTTTCTTCAGAACCTTTACATTTTACACGACACATAATGTATCCAATGTAGCACAAGTTTTTTATAGTATGAATTTAAAACACACACACACACACGCACGCACACACATACTACGACCATATCACAGTTTACCTCTTTACCGATTTTCAACCATCGCCCCAGAACGGGTGACGCGTTGGATGATTTTCTACGCATTACAAAATGTTGTTGCTCCATTGATTCCCCGCCGTATATAACATATAATGTTATTGGCCCACCACCTACAGCCTGACATATTCGAAAATGTGAAAATTCGTGAGGAAAATACCATCAGATATGACTGCTATTACTTAACATTTATACATATGTTAAAAACGACAACAAATACAGAAAATGGATTGTTCATTTATAATTTTAAAAGCCGCCTTGATTTTCATTTTACAAGATCGCCTCGAGACTGATGTGGTAAAAAGTATAAGTACACTACTAACCACGTGTTTTTTGCAAAAAAAGGGGGTTCCACCGCGGGAGAGTTTGCGTCATCGCGGAAAATCGCGGCCATTTATATTCCGCGGTAGCCAACGCGGTGGTGCGCGTCATCGCCGCGTCCATCTGCTATCGCGTTCCACTTCCGAAAACATGCGAGCGGCACATCGTCGCAATGCAGCTTACCGCGATATGCAGGGATTTATCAAGTAAACGTGGTACAAATAAAACAACTACATTTAAATTGAATCGTGCTCGCAGAATTGATTTTACTCGATTGCGAGGGTAAACCTCCAAACTTATTACTATGTCGCTGGTATATTGAGTGTTGGATAAGTATTTTTTATAAGTAAATTGACTCAATATATTATTTGTTTACAATCATTCGAAATTCAGTTTCTGGGAACAAGGTGACAAGAGTGTCTGAATACTTGTTGCAAAGCATACTTTTCAGGGATCAAACTAGGTTTTGAACGCGTACCAAGATTTGTAGATTACGAGTCGAGTTTTTCTTTTAGTTTAATAAAACTGACTTGAATTATATGTATAGGACGGGAACAAAGAAAAAGCCCTCAGAGAAAAAAACAGCTATCTTAATAACCATTAAATAACACTGACTCGACGCGGTGGGACGCGGGGGAAATAATAGGCTTGAACTTAACGCGGTTGGCATTATGTTTCAATTGCGGCATATAGTAAATTTTAGATTAGGCAATTTAGTTCTTGGCTCAAGACTTCACATGTTCGCACCACAATTGAATGTGAAGGCTCCCGGTTCTTGTGCATCAAATCCTTCGTTAAACCGCATCTTCAAATTGCCTCCGATTGTGTTGATATTACCGGCAACGTTTCTGACCGTCGGAATTGATTAAGAGGAACATTCTGAATTTGTATTTCATATATCTGGGTTGTTGGACGAAACAATGCAATTGCTTTGAAGATTGTTTTCGTGTTTGATCGAATTCTTGAATCTTTACAAATGTAAACACCAATAATATGTTGAATAAATATTTAAGCGATGTAACTGTGTTAAGTTTAAATATATGTATTGTTAAACTCGAGTACAGTCCCTTGTACCATGATTTGATTCTCACACACTATGATTTAACTTAAACGACTGAAGTACAATCATGTTTAATTATGGTGACTAAGAACTACTTTTGAGTTACAAGTAAAGCCAATAAACTAAGTACCTATTTCTTAAGAGGTGTATTAAAAATAAATGTATTGAGGTTTTTTACACGCCTGTCATGTTATCGCATATTCAATTTATTTAATTGAATTATATTTCCATGCTGTCTTAGACAATAAGCTTACATTATACTTCTCATTTGTTCTTCTAAATAATACATAAGCGTGGCGAACACGATTGAATGTTGCGCTCTAAAGTCTTACAAAGTAAACAATATCATGTTTATGAGTCAGTTGTACTTTGTACGTTTCTGCTTTAATTGCATTTCAGCACTTTTGAGAGTAATTCAATGAAATGAAGTACACTGTTTATACGTTGAGGAATAATGTTTGTTTCAGCAAGAAACAATTTCACCTCGTGAACATTGCATATTTGTGGCTGTATGAAATTTTCTACTTTTTTTAAACTTCAAAGATAAACTGACATCACATAGAATCTACCACGTTTATTGCCATTAGAAGTACAAACCAAAACTGAAAGGGTCTCGTTTCATTCTCGGGGCTGCAGATCGCTTTCCGTTGCCTAGTTAGCGGTCCGACTCCAACTTCTTCACTCTGGTGTTTATCAGAAGTAGCCTGATTTCTGGTTTCGTAAAGTTGTGGGTCAAGTGTTAAGTGTGCTTATCATGTCAACGAGTAAGGGCGTGTTTCCAGGATAGTGAATTATAATTTGTAGTAAGTAGCGTGTCCTCGTTCACAAATGGTAGGTGCAATTCCGCCTTCTTTACACCATTACCACAATTTAGGGCACGGCCGGAATTCGGATGTTCCATCAGTATCAGACCTTGTCGTGAAACGAGAACGATATCGGTTTTGAATCAAATTTCTATTTTATTAAATAAAAAACGAAAACCCCCATCATTATGATATACATGTTCTAAAAGTTTGCCGTGTCTCCTACCACGCCTGATTTGTGGTACTCCTCCTGCTTCACAGCAGTGAGCACAATACCCTGACATAAATCGGATTCGGTATAGGTTTATATTCATGTCCTTTTACACGAATACATTGTGGTATGTGGGAGTATCCTTATCAAACCTTGTTGATGGTACCCAGCCTGCTTCAGACAAATGAATGCTGACCTATTCGAAAATCGGGTTTTGTACATGTTTAGGGCATCAATTACGAATTATTTTCCAAGGTTTGGAAAATATGTTGATGGAGGAGATCGTGTCTACAGTGTCTACAGATGAGGGCCGTTATGGACGTAAATACGCTTTGCCATTCGCCAATGTCAATATGATTTCAACCATCTGACAAAAATCTACACAATCGAAGATGGCTGCATCAATTCTACCCAACAAAGTGACAAGTTTCATAATACAATGGGAAGCGATTTGTTACGGTTTTCAATGATTCATTTTTACGTTAAGGATCAAGCCTATCGTGCATGTAAAATACGTAAATGTAATGAAATGTATCACTAAAACCATTGCCATTACAATTTATTCAATGAAACGAAGTACATACCCTTTAAAAAGACATAAACATAAAGACATAAAAAATGATGTCTGCTCTCCTAATGCGATTGTTGATGGTACCTTGTATACTTTACTCCAGTGAGTACAAGACTAAGACAGATTTTTTAATTGGTACCCGTTTGTGATATGTGTATTCAAAACGTTTAGAGATTTGAATTGTGACGACCTGAAAAGGCTAGTATAAGAGCGTGTCCACTATCACGTTGTATACGGTACTGGATTAAACTCACACAGATGCCACGTGACCGCAACCCTCGTCAGTGCTACGAGATGTTACTGCGCCTGGACGAAAGCGGACGCACCACGTGGGCGACACGCGTTAAACGTCTGCTGTTCCAACATGGCTTCGGATACGCCTGGACTGCCCAGGAAATAGGACAAGTAGACATGTTTATAAAACTGTTCACGGACAGGTTGACGGACACTTATAATCAGAAGACTATGGCGGATATCAATAGTTCCCCCAAAAGCTTTGTGTTATAGACTGTTTAAATCAGCACTGACGCCAGAGACATACATTTCTGCATCAATACCGTTTCAATACAAAAGGATATTAGCCAATTTTAGATGCTCAAGTCATGCTCTAAATATTGAAATAGGGAGACATCAAAATATTGAAAGAGATTTCCGATTCTGTTCATATTGTCTCAATCGAAATGTGTATGTTGTAGAAAATGAAATACATTTCCTTATTGATTGCCCTTTGTATGATGAATAAAGAGCAACATATTTATTGAATATAGAAAATATTGTTAGCAGTGAACGCCGTTTTGTTAAATTGATGGCTAACGACAGTATCACTTCTATTTTTGCATTATCTAAGTTCTTAAAATCATCATTTGAATTACGAGAGGTCTACATAAATAGTATTAATTAGATATATGTGTTATAAAATATTCTGTTTAAAACTCACATATTATATATATATATATCATTTCCATTGATTTGTTTAATTTATACAACTGTAAATTGTGCATACCATTTATATTATATGAAATCATGTACATCACTTTTTAAACACTGTATATTTGTATTTTGGGCCGGTGGCCTTATGCATTACAAATAAATCACTATTGTATTGTATTGTATTGTATTGTACTAAAACACCTTAATGGTAATATCTAAGATTTTACAGGAAAATGTGTTTTGTGGCAATTTATGGCCATATTGACGATTGATTTAACGACTTAACGGGTTTTCACAGATTGACGACCTATATTTTGTTGTTGGTTGGCAAGCATTCTTCATCATCTATGGTCGAAATCCCCATACTTCACTCTGTTTATCTTGGAGATTTTTGACCAATTTTGCGCGTGCTTTGATCGAGTTGTGATTTTTCAAGGAAAGTCAACTTATACAGGATGGTAGGTTGACGTATCCCCTCTACACATACTAGGCTGTACTACGCTAACAACTATTGATTTAACCTAGCCTGAAAAAATAAGGAGATTATGGGCCAATTATCGAGAAATAAGATCACAGCAGCGGATAACAAATTTGTTGGCGATTTTGGGTGAGTGTTTTAAACCAGTTAGAACCAGACCCAGCAAAAGCACTGGTTTTGAGTAGATTATAGGCAAACTTTTTAAGTGTTTTGAACTTACTAACGATTTCCTCATTGTGTTAACTATATAAGGTGGTACTCCAAATAAACTACTTAAGTCATTACCAAACACAACCGGAAAACGGGTTTTGTGGCGATTTTGAGCCTTCTTTGCGAGTGCTTTAAAAACAAAGGCGTAAACGAAGTGACCTATATGGGACGATAGCCCTATTACACCTGTCATTTTTATCTGCTCACTTCCTTCGATTTTATACCAAATTCAGCCAGAAATTGGGTTTTGTAAAGATTTTGGGCCGGCTTTGCGAGTGCATTAAAACATTTTTTACATGAGCGATGAACCTTATGGGGTAGTGTGTTGGTGTTTCCTCTACAACTATTTTGTTGAATTCCTTCTTTACTCTTAGTACCAGACCAAGCAGGCAAATGAGTTTTATATAATTTTTGGCTACTTTTGATAGAGCTTTAAACTATTTTATAAGGTTCAACCAGTTCAACCCATATGGAGTTGAAGGCCGGGGTGTCTCTCACTACGCCTACTGGCTGGTATTCCACCGACTTTAACCTATTGGGAGACTGATCGAGTCCGAGGGTTTTGTTGTGATTTATGGCTCACTTGGCGAGTATTTAAAATTAGAAAACGAGCATCTACAGACTACACGGGATTATAGATGACCGTGTACCATTCAACAAATAATAGACGGTACTATGCCAACTTCACTTAATGAGTTCTAAACGCTACAAAAAAGTAGGATTTGTTGCCAATTGGGGCAATCTCTTCGAGTGGTTAAAATGAGTAAATGTTGTTGTTTTTCCCAGAGAAGTGACATAAATAGATGGTAGGTGGGCGCGTTCCCTACAACATTTTATGGGCAGTTCTCCGCCTCTTGCTCTCTCGTGAGTGCCAGAACCAGTCGGAAAAGAAGTTTGGTGTCGATGCTTGGCCTAGTTTACGAGTGCATTTAACGATTTAATAATTTTTGTGTGGCGTACAGCGAAAAGTAACTTCCGTGTCGTGACTATACTAAATAAGGAAACAATTGTGTTTATTTTGTAAGCAACTTTGAATATATTTTATATTGTAGGATAAAACACAGGCTGGAGCGCAAAGTGACTATAGTTGTGAGGCTTCTGCTTCCGCTTAAACGCACAATGGAGGTTCGCCTGGGAAATGTATAGCTGAAGTAGTTCACGGAAACCTTTTCACAAATATTGCTAATAGATGATTAATAGACAGTTAGCTAAACTTATGAAAACGGAAGTGCGAACATAAAGCAAATTTCTTTTAAACCAGTGCATTACTGGAAACACTTAATCATACCGATACAATTGTTCCTGCTGAAGGCCAATTAAAGCCCTTAAGATTTACTTAGAGCTTCTCATAACTTCTTAGAGATACTAGGACTCTTATATTTATAAATTACCATGAAATGTAAAAATGCTAGGAAATGAATTATTATAACAATATTTAAAATTCACAAAGGAATATTATTCTTAAGTTTTTCCATGTATTTAAGAAACTGTTTATGATCTATTCATAGAGGCATAATAATATAGATATACACATAAAGTCAAGCTGAAATTTAAGGATAAATTGAATTTACAGCCTCTAGTATTATAATGGTCGATAATAGCCCGCAAATGGTTTATATGTTGCAAAGTTTTTTGTGTCTATACAAAAATAATGTACATAGCTTTGCGTGTCAAAGTTAATATGATTTCATCAGATCCTGATGTTTTCATTCAGAATCAACAATCAACACATCCAATATCAACAATCAACACAGTACTCTGCCTACTTTGTTCTAGTGAGTGCCAGACACAGCCAGATTTTTTTGACTTTTGACTAATTTGCTTTAAACGAGTTAATCAGTTTTCCCAGAATGTGACCTATATGTGAACCTTTAAAATTGTTAACGAGTTCTCACAGAGTATTAAGTGTAGGGTTGTTTGTGAGAGTTCCGTACTCAGAACCAGTTAAACCAGCAAGGATACACTCAAGGCCGGGCAATTAATATTTAGTTCTGAACAAAAGAAAATCGGGCCGGAAATTATTTACTATATGACCCTGAAATTCCTATTGTTTAATCATTTAAAAATACACTTTATCTTTTTAAATGTTTGAAAAGAATTAAAAATGGCAATAAAACGAGTAGGTTTTTTATTATTATTTATTTAAGTATGTTCATATAATGCAATTTGGCATATATTTAATGAACTGTAAAGAGCAAAGACATACCTCAATTATTTTCAGCATAAGTAAGATGCAACAGTCATACTTATTACCTTTACTTATGCATATACATTTATTGAAAGTTCTTTTTCAAACATTGATTGATGAAAATGGAAACACGCAAAAAATTAACAGTTAATAAACACAAAATAATTTACGTTAAACTTTTTGCGATGGTCAAATGTATGAAAAAACAACGCTCATCTTAAAGATGGGAAATTAAATAGTTTATCAACAACACATAATGAAAAATGTTGATTTCTATTTTTATTTTCCACATCATGCGCACTGTTTTTCGAGTTCGAGTAAATAACAAAAAGAAAAATCTCTGGTCTAACAAAGCACTGTTATTTTGTTCTAGCCATACATCTACGAAAGAGTAGAGTTTCAATAATATTTCATTAATGTAGCTTTTTGTTTTGTTTTCTTTTGAAGTTGCTTTTTGTCGGGGGGTTTTCTTCACTTTTTCATTTCTTCAAGTTAATGTACGAATAGAAAAGATACTTTTTCCTTTACATATTTTTGTTCATTCAATAAGATATAAAAAAAATTCAAAACTGTGAACATCGCAATGCCCTTAAAATTTCATATTGACGAAAATGTTGCATCAACATATTTTTTCTGCAAAAATACGAATTTCCGAGGAGGGTTTATCAATCGTGCGGGTAATATCCAGATTGTTTGATGACTTTTGCGAACAAAATTATCATGATCAGTTTTTGATATATCGGAAGGGACGATAAAGTGGGGTCCCGTGTGACAGTGCTATACACTGGTGCGCGTTAAAGAGTCAAGGGTAGCTCTTACCAGGGTTACATTTTGTATGTGCACAATGCTTCAAAAACCTTAAATGATAACAATATTTTGAACCACTCACCGAATTAGCCTTGCCCTGGTGCGGGTATAAATATGCTTACATACCCAAAACTCCATTGTTATAAAATGAGAACTTGTCAGCGTAATAATGATTGTCCTTTAACTTCTTTATAAAAAAAATCAAGACGATTTTTTAACAACACCATTCGCATAACAACGATCGTATATTTAATAACTTAAATATTACTTGAAACAAAGCTAAACACTCCTTAAGGAATTTATTACATAAAAATATCGCATTTGGAGTTTTTGAGTTACCGGACGACCGCTGCTTTGCCAAGAATGTAAGTGAGGCAGCGTCATTATAAGTATGTTTGTGCTTTTGGTTTCCCGATGATGGATCCGTATTTCTAAACGGAACGAGCGTTTCACCGTCAGCGGATATCTGTCGACATGTAGCAGCTCGACAGCACGCCGCAACTCACCGTCAGCGGATATCTGTCGACATGATGCAGCTCCACAGCACGCCGGAAATCACCGTCAGTGGATATCTGTCGACATGATGCGGCTCAACAGCACACCGCAGCTCACCATCAGGCGGTTCCGGTGCACACGGTGCTGCATTTAGCTGCCAAGCTTTTTTAGCCAGAAGTACACGTAACCCCATGTGAGAGATGCGGGACGCCGCTCCAATTTCCATTTAAGCCGAACGTATGTAATGCGGGATTCATCCGACATCAGCGTCCTAATGGCGAAGTTCTACCCTGAATGTCATAACTGTTCTGCGTGATTTCACACCCCGACTAGCCCAATAGGAGCTGAAGTGTAGCCTTACAAGAAAGGATGGGGCTGGCCAAATAATCAACAAACCATATGGACAATGCTTGTGCACAGACTAGTTTTCTTCGACAACGATATAACGGATTCGAAGTCAGAAAATGTTCAGACTTCTGAATTTGGTATACCGACGGATAAAGGCCAACGATATGAGTGTGCAGTTTGTACGTGCGAACTTGAGTTCCGCTTCAGGAGCACTGCCGCCCGCTGCTAGAGTTGCCACTATTAGACCTTTTATTTGAGCATTTGCAGCCGTTGCCTGTTAATAATGGCTTCCGAATGCGTACGTGATATTTTGATGATTTTTTTGTATTGTGTATGTCTAGCATGTACCATTACAATGTGCACGTTTAAATTATTTCCTGGTTCTTAATCTGTGATATTGATTTCGTGTTTGATAGGACATTGTTATTATTCTTGTTTATTACAAAAATGATAATAAGCTGTGTATTATTATGCCTGGCCATGAGAACTATTTTTAAGGACGTGATAACAGTGAGAACAATATAACGCTGTAGACAATACATTAACAGTAGAGGTAAAATGAATTCAACATAATCACATAGTTTATCATTAATTCAGACAATAGATGCTATAAAAGTCTTTATAACAGAATAAAGTATCGACCTCTCTGGTATGAACTTAAGTTCCTTAACAAACAGGCGTAGGAACAAATGATTGAGTCTGAAGGGTATTTCCCTACCAATCTTATAAAAATCATATGCGTAAGCCAGTCATCAGGTAAGCCTGTCTAAATATACTCTTCGCTTCAGCCACTCTAAATAAACACTTCGTGTAAGCCAGTCTAAATATACTCTTCGCTTCAGTCTAAATATACACTTCGCAAATTCAGTCTGGATATACATAACCAGTAAGCCAGTCTTAAGCAAATTTCTTTTAAACCAGTCGATATTTACTCTACGCGAAAGCCAATCTATATAAATAATTGCGAAGGCCAGTCTAAATTTACACTATTGGACCAAATAGTATGAAACGAACGAATATACCTCAGGTGTATTGTTCTTTTCTATTGAATGTATTGAAAGTACACAACGAACGTCAATTTGCAAGACGCAACCTCTTTCAAGAATACAAAGTATTATTTAATATATTTACGCTTTGTTGAATGAACAGATTAATCGAGTGTTGTCCATCCATTATTCGCGATATCGAAACGGGCACTAAAATTCATTCATTGTTTAACAAATACATAGTACGAGTGTATATATAGTTTTCAAAATATATTCTGGACCACAGAAAGAAACTTATATATCTAAATTTGTTTATGAAGTTATCGCTACATTGAAGTAAATTAATTTGATTTAAAGATTAGAAAAAATAGAATAACAAGTCCATCGCCCAGCCCAAAAGAGACCCATTAAAATCGAAGGATATGTGCATGTGAACAGGGGCGGTAACATTATTTGGCGTTAGATGGGGTATAACTTAGCGGCGTACCCTTTGAACTTGCGCCCTCAGAACCGAAATCTATTTGATTTAAAGTGTTGGCATTTGGCTTAGGGGTACTCCCCCAACAATTTCTAGTCCGAAATGGTGCATTTTGGACGTATTTTAATACTTATTTGCTCCTTTATTGAACTAAAAAGTAATCTTGGACGATTTAAGCGGCTGGATAACCTGGATATGCTTGTAGTGAATGCCACTGACTGGTATTGCATTACGTCCTTTGCAGTCCAACCGGAAACTGCATAAAGATGCATGAATGTTTACCAGGGGGCAAGGAGCCAAAATCCTCAACAAGAGCGATTGCCAGGCCATTGCGTGTAAATAAATACACGATATATCTGTCAAATGGATTTGAGCAATTCCTCACACGAGCTTGTTGCAGTCAAACAGTGCAGTCAAAAAGGTTTGCAAGACACCTCTGAATTTTATCCTCCTAAACATTTCAAATAAAGTTTCAGCTAGAATTGCCCGTTGTAGCCAAGTAGGCAGATTAAAGCCGATGTATTTTGTAAACGGACGTAGAAGTTATTTTCAGTCTCATTTCGGTAACGCAGCCGTTCGTGTTTGATAGAATATGTTTATTCAAAACATTCTGTGCTAAATGACGTATACTTTGCCATGGTTGATATCATCGCATTATGATGAGTACATCAACATTTCATTCTCAGACGCTGTAAACGTTCTTTTTCTGTATTCATTGTATTTAAATATTAACATAAAATTTATATGTACCTATTTTATTCAGACATTTTTTGCTTAATGTTATACTGCATAAAGAAATGTGGTCCTTAAGTTATTTTGAGAAGTATACTTGTTACATGCATATTCAAAAGGCGTTCTTTCTTTTTTTTGGTTAACACAATTCACGTAATAATTTTCCACTAAATCTTAAGGATTAGAAGTCAGTCCTCTTGGAAGTCTATTCCAGCATATACAGTTCATCAAAACATTCGAACTCCCAGGGACCGGCAAAAATACCTCAAGCCTCGGAGAATTCGAGCCAAGCGGGAATGCTGACCTTCAGAATAAACAGATCGGTCCTTTAGATCCAGTTCGAGCCAACGAGGAATCCGAGTCAATATTGTTCGAGCCAAAGAGGAATCCGAGCCAAGCGAGTTCGAGCCAACGGGGATCGACTGTATAGTAAAACGAACCTAGGTCACTATCTGTACGATTCTGCATAATGTTCCGATTTATAATATGTTACATTGTAGATAAAGTTATCTTTTACTAGGCTTCGGTTGTACACAAGCGCATTTTAAGTGTTTTGTCTTTCAAGAACAACCTAATGTTTTGTTTTTTATCTTATTAAATATCATCACACTGTTGCATATTGCATTTATCTTTAAAGTGCCTGTTTAAAATGAAATAGCCTTATGATTAATCAAACCTCTCTAAGCCATACTTAAATTTATAAAATAATTAATATATCTGCATCTGTTTAACAACTTATGTCGTTAAATGGTCTCAATACAACAAAATATCCTGAAACTAATCATTCTACATGTATAACAGTGGTCAGTCATGTATACGATGGAGTCTAATTCTCACTGTTTTGATAACGTTATCAGTGTTTGTATACCACGTTACAAATTGGTATATATATGTTACGTCGGAAGGCAACATTTTGCTTAAAATGAAGACTTAAATAAAAGATGACTTTTCTTTTCCTACACCTTTTTTAATAAAATAAAGGGCAGTCTATGCCGCTTAAAGAGTCACACCTTCGTTTTATTGCCGAAGTTTGATATGGTGATTTGTTTCATCAAACACTTCGACAAAACTTTTTCAAAAATAATGTTTTGACAATGCTCCGTCTAACGACCGTACGGTGAAAAGGTTTGTCGAAGTGTTTTAAGAAACTAAATTCTCAATCAAACTCTGGTAAAATGCCGAAGGCGGGGCTCCGTAAGCGGCGTAGACTGTGCTAAGTTTCATTTAAAATGGTGAGGAAATAGTGAAGTTATCTTTGTCTAAAGTCTTCATTCGAAGCAAAATATTGCCGACGTAGTATTTATGACGTAATTATTCACGTTGTATACACACACTGTGTACTATACTTGCTTAATCATTGGGGTGTTGCAACTGAGTAGATATAAAAATGACCATCGAATGTTTTATTGATTTAATGTATCTTTCCCCCTCTTGTATCAACAAAATTCATTTTTGTCATATTTATGATAGGCAAAATTCATAAAGATAGTGACCAATTTCCTTCAAATAACGAAGTTTCAGTCTGCGAAAAACAATTCAATGTTTAACACTTTGTTGGTGAACATTATGTTTTATAAGTTAATTTACGTAAATACAGTGTATAAATTTAAAGTTAAATTTGAATCATTTGTCGTAAGTATAAATTGTGTGGAAAAGTCCCCTTAAGAATTAAGTGACTAATGAGGATATGATTATGATACATCGTCGTTATCATAAATTCTTTGAGAAGGTCCCTTTTAAACATTAATTGAGTAACAAGAATATAGTCATTGATAATTTGTCGTTAGTATAAATTCTTTGAGAAAGCCCCTTCTAAATTTAAGTGAGTAATAAGGATACAATCATTGATAATTTGTCGTAAAAAATCTTTGAGAAAGCCCCTTTTACATTTTAAGTGGTTAGCAAGGATGTGATTATTTGATATTCGTAAGTGTGATAAGTATTCATATTACATTCACTATGATTTCTGTCAATGCAATTGAGAAAATGGAGTAATCTTCATCATCATAATTGTTGAATGGTAAATCAGGAGCTTTGGTTTGCAATACAAATAAAATGTGGCCAGGCCTGAAAAACGCATTCATGGCTAAGCTCCTAACTTTTTTTATTTATTTTTTGCGGTAGGCCACATAAAAAAATCTGTTCTTCGGATTTTCAAAAACAAAAATACGCGCGAGCGAGCTATAACAAACTAAATACTTTTTTTCATTTCAATGATATGACAAAGCGGCAAAAGGCCATTTTAATTAAACACAACACATTACTTTACTGTACTTTACCGCTTTTTTATGCATATTTTCATTATTAATACAGACCAGCATTAAATCAAATCACCATAACAGTCGTTTTATACGAACAGTGTGGCTAAAATTGCACCTTGAACATATACTTTTATACATAGTTACACATTGAGAAGTTTGCATTAGGCAAATATGGATGTTTGTGCACCAGCAGTCAATGTGAAAATTCAAGAAAACGAGGACATGTAATCTGAACAATTGAACATTGTTACAAGACCGAGAAATCTACTTCTCATAACAATTCACTTGTAAATTTCACCTGTGAAACACTGGACAGCGTTTGCAGAATTTGAATCATGGACAAATCATCATGTTCTTTCACTTCACATTTCAAGTACGTTTTTTACTTCCATGATTAATGATGCAGTCAATAAAGTTTGCCCATCTAATTTAGTGTATTGTCGATGTCCTATGAAGCAGAAAATATTTTGAAACTTCCTATCACAATCACACTTTCTGCTTTCAGAGTACATATAATTTCTTTTTTATGTTTGTCTCATAGAATGAAATAGAATATAATCTCCTGTTAGTCAAGATAAGTCGTACCGCAAAATAATTTTTGAATAATCGACATGTCCGAAATGAGTGAGAAATTTACCACCATATTAACTGCATTACAATATTGTCCTTATCATCCTGGTTTGAGGATAGTATTTTCATATTTTAAACACATACTTTAGACAGTTTTACAAATAAGTTCCACAAAAGACTGTTGCCATCAAGAGCGTCAGTGTGTTTTGACGTATATGTTTTGCTTTAAAATGTGTTCGCCATCAAGAGCGTCAGTGTGTTTTGATCCTTAGAATGTTAAGGTAATGCCAGAACCTTTAAAATTACATAATAAGCACCTTGAAAAGTCTTCTTTCTTTTTACAACGTAAATTTTAGTTTAATTTTTGCTTATTATTTCTATAAAACTATAAACGACAACAATTTATAAAGTTATGTTTATAGGGCAATTGAATAATAACTTAAGCGATATATAACGATATAGTTTCAAATCAATATAAGCAGGAAGTATTGCGCTTTAATTGGATGGACGAATAACTTTAACCTCAATTATTGTAACGACGACCAAACACGGTTCTTTGTACAGTGTAATGCTTATAATGCGATATTTAAGTCTTTCATTTCAACATTATTAAATATTGCAGGTACATAATATCATTTACTCATGAATCACTGTGGAATTCAAAGCGGCTAATATTCATATTGTTGTATCATGCTTCATAAGTCTATTCAGCCCATTGCAAGCGGTTAAATACAAGTGTCGAAATAGTGTAAGGTGGATAGGACTTACAACGTTTGTGACTTTTTCTTCCTGTTTGAGAAATATAAATATGACAGTCGTGACTGTGGATTGCCATGCTTAATACTAATGTGAGTGCACCCCCTTTTGGACGTGTGTTATTTCCGCGTAATGCAATATAAGACGTATGTAATTTATTTATTTGGGCATAATAAAAAATTAAAATATCTTAAATAGCATTGAATTAAGTAACATTTTATTTTGACTAAAGTGCCTATTCGATTAACGGTAGTCTACATTAATTATTGTAAAATTAAATTTTTGGGATTAATTTTTTGATTATCTTATCTAAGAACCGTACACTCCAGTAACATTGATGTGACATTAAAATCATTATATTTCAGTACGTTAATTAATTAATGGGCAGTTAAGTATTATTATTGTTTTGTATAATTATCTAAATGTTGATAGACATAACCCTACATCAAATAACTTACATGCTTATCGAGCTTAAATATCAAAGCCTTCAAAGGAGTAATATTATAATAATTATTAGTAATCACTTTTGTTTGTTTTTAAAAATAAATCAAACATAGTTTAAAAGAACAATGAAAATAACAGGAACCCAACGACAAAATACCAGAAACACATCATATTCAAACCACAAACATAACTAGAAACGCCAAAATCAGACCTCACACATATCATTATAACCGATAAATAATGGGATTACCGCCTCGGAACGGTCAGTGAAACACGAGTTCACTGGAACTCAGTCTACAGGAAGCTTTTACTAGATAGCATGACCATGACCTCCGAATATGTATCAATAATGTGAAAACTAAAAACATATAAGTTGGTGCGTTGATCTTGTGCTATTTTAGGCTTTTTGTATCATATTAAAACAATAGTTAGCTGTTAAATAAAATGATCTTTCTCAATTAACATCGCACACATACTAATACTGAATATTAAAACTCATGTTTATTTAGTGGCAATCATAATAATTATCAACCATACTTACTCCAAAAGAAGGATCAAGCAAGTGAATGAAGGTTACCAAATGTATGTCAATCAATATTTTTTTCTATTTTGTCCGAAACAGAGAACAAAGCCGAGACAGGATGATAATTCGGATAATTGCTCTACTGTTCGTCGCACGAACATGTATGGCAGGTAGGTGATTTTTTATTATTTAAACGCTATAAATACTGTGTCATATAGCTGAAAGTGTTTCCCACCTAACGTTATTTAAATATAGGAACATTTGATTGAAGTTATAACAAAAACAAATTGTTCAAACAAATGCCTTTCAGTGACGGTGAATATACATGGGGTGGTGACAAACTGTAGCCTGAACTGTGTGTGCTGTAAAGGAGGAAGGAACAAGTGTTATTCTGATTACCGTTGTTCGGAAGGGTGTGTTGATACCATATATGGTCACAGATGCCACAACGCTTGTAAGGGAAACTGTTATACATGCGAACAAAATCACGGAACACAATGTTACACCTGCAAGGCTGAATTTTATGATATAGCCAATTTGTGTAACGAGAGATGCTCAGTTGGGTGTGATGATGGGACATGTGATGATAACGGAAATTGTAGTCCATGTACAGCAACTTTTGCTGGAAATAAATGTGACACTTGCAAGCGGGGGTTTACTGGATCCTCTTGTACCGAATGCACTACTGGTTATTATGGAATCGACTGTAAACAATGTCCTAGCGGATGTAGAAATGAAAATTGTATGACTGATGGAACATGCTACCAATGCATTGATAAACTTTATGGGACTAACTGTAACAAGACTTGTTCTGAGGGTTGCAGAGGTGGGGCTTGCAATCAAGATGGTTCGTGTATCTGCAAAGAACATTTTACTGGTACAAAATGTGAAACTTGTAAAGAAGGGAAATACGGAAACGATTGTCAGCATACATGTAGTGTTGGTTGTGTAACATCGACATGTGACCGTAACACCGGGTCCTGTGCTTGTCGACCTAATTTTACCGGCGCTACATGCGATCAATGCAATGAAGACACTTACGGACAATCATGTGATTTACATTGCTCGGATAAATGCAGATATCGGAAATGCGAGAAAGGTGATGGAGCATGCACATTTGGTTGCGTGGCTGGTTATTCGGGTAGAAATTGTACGATCTTGTGTGACTCTAGTTGCGCGACATGTGATCTGTCTAATAAATCAATTTGTATTTCTTGTTTTCAAGGATATACTGGAGCTTCATGCAGTTGTCCCCCTAATTGTCAATGTAGTGAAAAGAGTGATAAATGCAGTCTTTGTAATGATATGTGGAAAAGTCCTGATTATCAATGCAAATGCCATGCGAAGTATTGCCATGTTATTGGTTGCAACGAATGTCTTAACAATACATTCTTTGTTGACAGCCTATTTTCTGCATGTTGTGAGTGTCCTGCAAATTGTAAAGGTGGTTCTTGCACGACAGGACCCCAATGTACAGATGGATGTAAAGATGGGTTTTATGGCATGAGCTGCTCCCTAAGATGTACATTGTTGGATGTTAAATGTGCTAAATGTAGTCAGACGTTTGGAAAGTGTTTGATATGTAACGACGGCTTTTATCCACATGCAAATGGAAGTTGTATTAGTTGCAATAGCAACTGTAGGAATATGCAGTGTCACCAACAGTCCGGAATCTGTGAGGCATGTTCAGATAACACCTACTATGGTTGGTATTGTAACCAATCATGCAGCTCCTCATGCTTTGAAAGCAAGTGTGATCAAAACACAGGTCATTGTTCTTTTGGATGCAAAGGCGGTTTCTTCGGGGAACAATGTCAAACAAAATGCCCTAAAGCTTGTAGGACAAGTGGTACAGAAACGAGATGTAATGGCGATGGACACTGTCAATTTGGCTGCGTCGATGGCTACGAAGGAGAGGAGTGCACAAGTAAGAATATGATTATTATACAATGAAACAAGCTTCCAAACTAATATAAATACACAATAACTGATTGTTGACATATATACCATTAGGTTTATATTAGGGATGGAAACCGGATACCAAATCGGTATCCGGATATTCGTATCAAGTATTCGAATACTATCCGGATACTCGTATCAAATTGTTTTCATAATAAGTAAATTTCCTATTATATGTCACCAACCTGTTATTTGACATAATTGTCCACTTAATTTATAAATCGTCATATGGCAATTTCACTTTTTCATTCATTCTTTCTCAGTCTTAATAATTTATAATGTTATAATCAAAGCTAAACAACTCATTTTACGTCATAAAACTCATGATGAATACCACATAAACACCTCGCGAATTTGATAGTCACTTCGGCCGAGGTGGTTGCTTGGTTACTGCCACGTGCTTTCGAGTTTGTTGATTTATCAGCAGGTTTCATGTTAAATGACGCTTTGATTATTTGATAGTCGATTGTAATTTTGTTTCATTACATTGTTTGATTTAATGCAATACCTACAATTTCTGCGGTGTTTTGTAATGAAGGATATAATTGCGGAAAAGATAAGAAGATAAAAAGATAATCTGATTTTTCTTTATTTACATGCGTGTACTTTTTTATTTATCAATAAACTAAACATGGATTAATGATCAATCCGTTTAATATCAACTAGTGCCAATTAGTGTCAATTAAGCACATCTGAGATCATAAAACAACACTTGTCATTGTAAACAAGGTCATAGAACTTCACAGGGTGCTGCACAAGGACACAATATCACGCCTTGTGCAAACACCCAATTAGTCCTTAGCAGACGATTTGTGACACATACCCGCTTCGCGACAGACACTGTTGATCACCTGAAATATTTCATCTGAAAAGTTTTATAACAATTGCTTTGTCTCTGCTAGGCTATTTCATTGAAATTTTAATTCTTAACGAATATTCGAATACCCATTTTGGTATCCGAATACTTGCGTGATATCCGGATATCCGGATACTCGAATATTCGCTTCCATCCCTAGTTTATATTGAAATTAGATCAAGTAAATCATGCAATTATTAAAAAATAAGTATGAGCCTTACCAAGTTCATTTTAGGGCCGAATTAGTAGTTCGTATGATGTAGTAAGATCATCAAACATACATATTTCTTGAAAAGATGAAACAGCCGGATCATTAGTAGGAGCTATTGCGGGCGGTGTGAGTGGTGGCGTTGTAGTCATTGTTGCCGTCGCTGTTGCATTTTTCTTCTTTCGACGAAGGTATATAATATTAGTTATACAATGTTTGTATTCCAGCTTTGTTTATTATGTGTATTATGTAAATGTGACGGGGAACAATCATTTGGCGATACCGTGCAATTTGAAAAATAAGGTATTTAATTCGATTAAAATAACATATGATCAGATTGTTTTAATGTAAAAAGCTCTAACTGACTACATTTTTACGTTATGTGCTTTACTTTTATTAGAACAACTCGTCTACCTGCGTCGAGCCAAATCAAGGAAAATGTTAATACAACATTCCAGGCTAACATTACGGACGAAAAGAAAAAAGAAAGTAAGTCCATACTAAATTTGCCGGTTAGGTTAGGGTATCTTTAATACGAACATCTTTGTAATATCTCAAGGAATTACAATCAACTTTCCGTAACATTATCGAAAATATATTAAAAAGCTAAGGCATCATCTTGATTATACAATTCGAGTTTAAAGTGATTAGACACCAAAGATACAACTGCAAAAAGAAGAAATGAACATTGTTAAAAAAAATTACTTCAACTTGATATCGTTGTGTACAACGCAGTGAATCTTACGTATTGATGTATCACATCGCTTATAACCCATGTATCTTTCGTGCAGTTTTTGCGTAAATTTCTAATTCGAAATTCACTGGAATTGTATTCCACGCAAATACCATTAAATTTAGAACTAGCGTCGGTATAGCTATCTTTACTAAGTACGTGACTTTTACAGACTAAATATTCACCATATTAACTGGGAAATTAATATGCGATAATTCTAAACTGAGCTGAGACAGCGACAAAATATTATTTTAATCATGTAAAGTGATCTATTACCGTCCTCATATTAGCTCAAATTGACTATGCATTCCTTGTTTTCATGAAATACTGCATTTGCCGATGTTGGGACTATCTGTCTTGTCCTTTTAATGAAAAAATATATTTTTGTATCTATCTTGAAATACTTGTTTTCATCAGCACAAGATCGGACATACTATAACGAAGGACAAATTAAGAGAGAATCCGCAAACCCAAACCCAAAGAGTCCCCGGCCACCAGCAAACAAACCCACTTCTGTAAAGCAGCAAGTATCTACACATGAGGAAACTGCATTTGAAAACGAGATTGACCTTGAGAAAGGTAAGCTTTACAACGGATTTTGTAAGATATTAGTTTCAGTCAAAGAGTTGGTCTAAATTGTACACTCTGTCGACAAATCTAAAGCCAGTTACGTAAGTCGGTCATTTGTTTGACTTCGATTTAAAGTTAGCTCTGTAATTGTTTAATTATGATGTGACATAGTCTTTATATTTACATTTTAATTAGTTCATTGTGTAATGTAGATGACGAGAGGAATAGGGCTCTTGAGAATTCTTCAAGAGGTGATCAGACGTACTACAATGAACTTGGATCATCGACTAATAAGTCAAAAGTACACATTAATCAACTCGTCAAGTATGTGGACGGAAAGACACATGATGCGTTTAGTGCTGAGTTTGAGGTAAATGTTATGATCGATCGTATAACATGGTTATTAGTAGAATGTATAAGAATGACATTGACGTACCTATAATTCTAAAGGTATATTCTTGAAAATACGAAATAAGTTTTAGAAAGTGCTATACAGGAACATTTTAAGAGTTATACTATAGTTTAATTTCCCGAAAATTTTAATTTAAGTCATTATAATTTTTATACTCCTTATTTGTTTTAATTACAAATGTGTGAGTTCATTTTACCCGTTAACAGAAATTTTCTCGCGGTCTTGTGAAGCCGTATGTGGAATCGCAGAAGAAAGAGAACATGAGTAAGAATCGGTACAACGGCATTTATCCATGTAAGTGATGATCATTGTTATTGCATATTGTATGTGTCAAGTTTGATTTTAGTACAAATTAGTAGCGATTCAGGACGTTATGACCTTTGATAATAAGGAAATGAAACTGAAAAGGTAGTTACATTTGTATCTTTAGAGTTCCCAAAAAAGGAAATGTTAGTCTTAATATATATATTTGACTTATGTGTTGTTTTCTACCCTTTAGACGATGATTCAAGGGTCAGAGTCACGGGCAGTGGTGGATCAGACTACATAAATGCCAGCTTTATCGACGTATGTAGCTATGCCGTACCATAAATACATTGTAATTGAATGAGCTCGTCTGATTGTTGAAGGAAAATAGCCTTGGCTATAACTCAACCACCGTTCACGATATTAAAATGCAACTTGGTACACATGATACAATTGACAACCAGCATAGAAAGGGCTTTATTAATTATGGACGTATGGCTCTTATTCGACCTGAAAAAAACCCATCTAAGATAAGCATTTGTAAATCTATCAAATATGTAAAACATTAACTATCTTCTCCGTGGTTTTATTGGCATGCTACCTAGCCCTTGTTATTAAAAAATTGGTATTGTTTAACATTTATACTAGTATGTTTTTTCTACAAGTCTGTTCTATTATAGTGTTATTATTTCTAACCGTTGAGAAGAGAAGGGCAAAGTGATTTTAAATACTTCGCTATAATAATACCTTTTTCAGGGTTTTAAGAAGCAGAAACAGTATATCGCTACATTAGGTAAGAAGGAAAACTTACATGTGATAGCCATACCTTAAATCGATGTGTCATCATACGCATAGTTTGTAAAAAAGAGAGCAGAAAGTAGTAAATAAATGTCATTATTTCATAAATAAAAGTAAGTAATGATAATAGTGTTAACATGATGCAAATGGGCATAAATATTATTTTCGACACGACGTATTGAAAACATTGAATTCATCAGAAAGAAACTAAGATACGATTTTTGCTTCATGCCATAATTCCATTGCAGGTCCAATGTCACAACAATTAGAAGATTTCAGTTTGTTTTGGAAAATGATTTGGCAACAAAGAGTTGAAAAGATTGTTATGGTTACCAATCTCATTGAACATGGAGTAAGTATTAAATTAACATTTATTTTGTATGGTTATGATAAGATTCAGTATATGTATAATACAAGGAAGGAAAGCTATGCCCGAGGTGCTGTTAAGGACTTATTGAAAATAATTTAATCGACCCAAATAAGGTCAAGTTTGTTTTTGTCTTATTAATCACATTATTATTTTTCCATAACCACATTTCCACATGTACATTTATTACAAATTGAGTGATCAGTGTAAAAATTGGATCATGTCGTAGACCGCTTTTGAAAATAAGTATGTATGTCATCTTTTTTACCAGAACATAATGTTAACTTTTTTTATATATCAGTGAGAAACGGCATTTCGAAAACATTAAGATAACTACTTCTTTAAGTCATAATAATGTTAATGAACATGAGTGTTAAATGCATGTCTTTTTGTAGACTTAATATGTACATCACTTATTGGAGTGAAAATACAACGTAATGTTATTGTTGTCAACGATTGTTGGAGTACTATTTTAGACCCCTAAATGCGAGCAATACTGGCCAAACCCGGGGGCCGGTAAGAGGTATGGTAACATAAAGGTGGAGAGCCGCTCTGAGGATGAATATGCCGAGTTTACCCGGCGAGCCTTATCAGTGACCATGGTAAGCTGACAACCGATGTCTACCAATGGACTTTATTGAATATGTTATAGGCTTCTTTAAACAAAGATAACCTCTTAGCTAGTGCTGCGTGGCGTTGTAATCAACCAATCATTACTCTTACAAATAGAGTTACCTGTTATGTTCATACTATTATATAATGGTATCTTTATGCAGAGTTTATTAACAATATAATATGATCATGCATCATTGTACCTTGTACAAAATTACGAATTGTGTTCATGTTTGGTTCAAATTCAAGACACATTTTCTCAGTTTTGTTACATGAATAACCAGATTACGAAAATGGTATAATTTCCTTTCTTAAATGCATTTTACTTCAACTAGAAGCAATTCTCGAAGGGTTTCACGCATTCATAAAAGTACATTGTCAATATTGACTGCAATGTTTCAGCGAGATCATTGAAACTAGCATACTTTAAACTAAAGCATCTTGAAGGCAAACCGACATATTTTTTCCCGGGTATTAATTGACAAACAACCCCCGCTCATTGTAACGAAATCCTTTTATGACTAGGCCATTGCATTATTCATAGCTATGTTAAATTGCACTGCTATTTTAGTTACAACTATTGAAATAGTTCGCATGAGTTGTTCAAAATGTTGTGCCACGCACCTGTGTTTTTTTGTGACTTTTTTGCCCGAATTTAACAATATGATATCATTTTCTTTTGATATCAGACAATGATATCTATATTAACTTTCTGTACAATATATTAGCAGTTCACACTGTAAACTTACAAGAGCGTAAACAATTATTAATACGACGATCAAAATAAGCGTGTCAATGAGTGGATGCAACACATTTCACTCATTGAACATTAATAATTTTATGACAATATCGTAATTGCCTACTTTAAAACCCAAACTACCAAACATACAACCAACAGTTTAGAGCACGCAACTGAAAATACAATAAGGGGGAAAGCCTCATTAACATAATCAACTACCGATAACCTGAATGACCCATCTAGTTCACACTGTATACTTCAAATGTTTTGCACGGGCTTGCAATAGTAAAAGTCTTGCTACAAAGGGACATTCAAACATGAAATATAACTTCATTTATTTCATTTACATGCAAGAAGAAACTCTATTGAATCAGATTTGTTCAGCAATGTGCATTCGTTACGGTTGGAGGACTCTCAATGGTCATTTATTCTCTCCTCGAAATAAAAATTTAGTCAAATCAATAGAGTATTAGGTAAACATATTTGTCACGAAGGCGCTGAGATTTATTTAATGCGAAAGTTCCGTAGACATGTTACAAAGGCTATCATACAACAAACGTCTGTAGGCAATTCGACAGTTCTTAGCCGAGCAAACACCATCGCGGTTTACATCAATATTTATTTGACAAACTACAGAAACAAGCACAGTATGCAAAAGTTTAAACATAAACACTTCTATATTTGAGAACCACTTGCAACGGTCAAAGCTCTGAAAATATAAGCCGGTTTCCTGTCTCCAAATTCAGTAAAATCATAATAGTATGCATACAAATAATGGATACATTACAATTGTATCATACTCACACATCTAAATGCATACAGGGGACCGAAGAAAGGACGTTGCACCATCTGCACTTCACTTGTTGGCCTGACAAAGCCATACCCGACGATGTAACCGCAATGATAGAGTTCCGACAGAGGGTTATGAGTACGCCGAATACTCTAAATGGACCAACCGTTGTGCATTGCAGGTTTGAAGAAATTTCATGTAATATTATTAATATATTAGATTTACGTTAAAGAAAGAAATGCCATTCTGTTGTGTATACTTTTTTTCTTCTCGTGGCCAATGAATAGTTTTGAGTTTATTTGAATAAATTGTTACTCCGTTTTAAACATAAGATGACGTATATATGATTGAAGTGAGAAGAAATACAACAAACTTGGCTGTTAAATAGTTTGAACCTTGGACTGTTTAAAGATGGCGGAAAGTAAATTGTGTACTTCCTAGAACAAAGTATTTCAAAAGGGCTTCTATTTTTAATGAAACAGTGAAAATGTTTACTTATCAGAATATGATAAATACGTTTGTTATCATTGAGTGTAGAGTTTCATTCTGAATAACCATGTTTTTAATGACATTCCGTAACATTTGTATGTTATCATTGCAGCGCTGGTGTAGGAAGAACAGGCACATACATTGCTCTGGACATTCTCACAAAAGAAGGAGAGGCGGAACGAGCCATTGATATCGCGGGATGTGTCCACAAAATGCGCCTGAACAGGCCGAATATGGTTCAGACATTGGTGAGATTTATGGATCAAGTTTAAGCATTTATTGGATTGGATAATGATATTGCAACATGACCACACGAGTACAAAGCATAAACTAGCTACTACTTTAAGTCATGGTTAGATTTTGATTAATGTTTGCTCATTTTATTTGCGAGTCAATGCACAGCACGATCATAAACTTTAACCATACGAATACCTCTTATTGTTGCTAAAAGTAGCATAATTTTTGTATAGTTTTCCATATGTCTCCAAAATGTTCGCTTGTTTAATGCGGGTTCTCTTCCGAGTTTCCTTGATAATTGTGAGCATATTTTAATACTTAACACCGCATGCATTGATGATATACACCTGAGAACATGTCGCCATAATATTCATTTGTAATAAAATCCAAATTTGTGTAATTGAGACTTTTAATTCTTTAAATGTTTTGCTTTTTAAGCCAGTCTTTTCCTTTTCCAAATAAATATGAATTCCATCAGTAAGAATCCTATCGTCTATGCATCCGGTCATTGTATTCAAATGATATTGACTCTTAACACTTTCATTATCTCGTTACAGGAGCAGTACCAGTTTCTGCACACAGCTTTGGTTTACTCGTTGACCTTCGACTGTAAACAAATCAAGGGAGAGAACTTCAACCAGTTCATGAGCAACCATTCTACACAAGAACTGAATAGTCAGTTTAAGGTAGGTATCATTGAATATATTCATTATATTGATAAGTATTATAGTCGATCGCCTGCCATCCAAAAGGTTTCATGTCCGTGTGTACTTCTAGCATTTTCACTTCCCGATATAGAAATTCGAGTGGATGCCGTTCTTTGAACGGGAACAAGTACGATAAAAAGTCTTAGCTTAAAGTCATGTTTTAATAAGCGTAACAGCTGAAATATAAACAAATGAGGGTAGGGGAGTCTTCTGGTTGTCTCTTTTAAGAAACACGTAAATGTACAAGTATAGCGTTTTTTCATTAGCGTTGTGAAAAATGTTAATGCTAGGCATTATGCTCCGAAAGCATTAACATATCGAAATGAAATTTTATCATATCGTCACCCTAAGTTCAGGTAGATTATCGCATTAGATATTTACAATGTCAAAATATATTTTGTATTTGAAATATTAGACATGGCAACCGTATTTCCTTTTGTTTTGAGGTTCACAAACAGCTTGCAAACATAAGCATACCATTTTAAGTGTCGTGTTGTAGTCCTATCTTAAAAACATTATTTCAAGATATTATTCAATTTTGTAGACTGCAATTAAAACATAGTGTGTTTGCCTGAATTGAATTTATTTCATTTTCAGCGACTGCAACACGCAGTCGTAAAACGAACTAAAGACGAAACAATGGCAGTTGAGCGCAATAAACAGCACCTGAGTAAAAACAGAGCAAATGCAGATATTCCGGGTAAATATTGCAGACATGCTCAAAACGTCTATCACAATAACTGCTTTTGTGGTAAAATTATTTCGAATATTCTTTTGGCAATCGATGCTGAATAATACGTATATTAATGTTCCAGTTGCATTGTCTTTATGTACAATGACAGATGTAATGAAAGAATGAAGGTTTTATGTACTTAGTACAATCCATGTCAATTCTTAATGTCTTTGTGATTATGTGTTCGGATTTTGATAGTGCTGCTTTTGCTTAGGTAACGAAAACAGGCCAAGACTTTACCTGAACCTCAAACATGGGGCGTCAGACTACATCAATGCTGTATACATTCACGTAAGCATATCACTATTTCTTAGTTTGCGTTTCTAAAATCAAGTGCATATTCTTAATAGTTACATATAGCCACCTACTAATTACTTTAATTAACATTTCCATCGTCTGCATGTGGTGCAATGGTGTCGATATTTTACCCTTTATATAATGTGGACAAAAACAATATTAAAGACTGTTATTTGTCGCTGCTGGTTCAGATGGTACGAAATAT
This sequence comes from Mya arenaria, assembly GCF_026914265.1. Lineage (NCBI taxonomy): Eukaryota > Metazoa > Mollusca > Bivalvia > Myida > Myidae > Mya > Mya arenaria. The sequence continues at coordinate 41,265,944 of NC_069131.1, forward strand.
GGATGTGTTCTTTGGTCTAATTGTCTTTATATTTATCAAGTAAATTTCATTTAATCAGGGTTCATATTTTAACAAGTCTTCCAACATCGTCTTCATCAGCTGACCTGTTCCAGATCAACAAACAATATCATTGGTCGTAATATATTTTAATTGGTTTGCGTTTTACAGAGCTTCAGAACCAAGAAACGTTACCTGGTAGCACAGACTCCACTTCCAGAGACTGTAATCGACTTTTTGACGCTTGTTGTCCAAGAGAGCTGTTCATGTATCGTCAGCTTCGAAGCTGATATGGACAAACAAAGAGTAACGTTCTCTTTATCATTTAGTTTCAGTAGATATATTATAACCGACAGACACAACGTCAGACGTAGGTACCAGTTGTCAGCCATTTATTAAACAGACCAATGTAGAATTACTATTATATAAATGAATTATAGCCAATAGTTATTTCATCAAATACAATTCTAAACCTTGGATAAACAATCTCGTCCTGACCGGAAGGCCACCTATTATACAGTTGAATGGTTCTGATAAAAATTGTCTTATCAAAATGATGCTTCTAATATTTCAAAACAATACCTTGTAAAACGATTTGATTTTTGAACGCTTTACTAAATCTTATTATTTTCACAGAATATCGGCATATATTACCCAGCGGCAACCCAAGAAGTTCTGAAAGCTGGAACATTTCAAGTCAGATGCTTAAGAGAGGAATGGAAATCGTTCTACGCAGAGCAAACGTTGAAAATACGAAACAAAGGGGTAGGGGAATAACTTACTGTAGTTTCATTGAGATTTAAATGTATGTATCAATTATAATCGTTTTGTCAATAAGCTGTTGAATTCGATTATTTTTCTTCCCATTTATGTATGAGTGTAGTAGACTTTACATAATTCTTTATTAATTGCAATGTCCTTGAAACGGAATTAAACTTCAGACGATTTTAAGAAAACATATATATGTATTCATCCATTATCTATTTTTACAATTAATACATGAGACACATATTTCAATTTGAAGTTTTGCAAACGTGTATGCACGTAGATACGATTGGAAACTGTTTCAAATCAATGATCGTAAAAGTCAACATGTTAATACTTACTTTTCCAGACGAGTACTGATCGAACCATTCCACATCTTCAATTTACCGACTGGGATAAAATGAACAATATTCCAAGGTCAACTATAAACTTTCTGTCATTTCTGAACGTGATAGAGAATGTCACAAAACAGTCAGGTGACGGGCCGATCTTGGTCCATTGCTTGTGAGTACTGATTGGTGAACTTAATGCTGAGAAAACCTGGTTGGATGTTGTTTTTTTTTATATATGACAGGAAAGACTTAGCATTAGTCTCAGATTGAAGTATAGACATCTAACAATGTGTTGCCATCTGCCATCTAGGTCATTACAATCGATTGTCCATAAAAACGAATGGAATATTTTCTTTATTATTGCAAAACAACCAACTAATTGACTATATGTATTGCAACAAATATCCTTAACACAGAGAGGGTGTTAGTTGTATGTTCATCTAGGCCATAACAATCGATTTCACATCTCGTGTCCATGACAAATGTAATAAACTCTTAAACATTGCATAACCATAACTATGTATTGCTAAAATCTACGTGTCATTTACACAGAGATGGTGCGGGCAAAAGCGGTCTATTCTGTGTGGTCTCGTTGCTTCTTCATAAGATGGCCGTGGAACAAGAAGTCAGTGTGCTTAACTCTGTTAGGAAGGTCAAAACTATGAGGAGGTTAGCGATCCCAAACCAGGTAGATAGTTTCAAATTTATTTTTGTCATAGTCATTCTGTCATTGTGCTGTAGTTTAAATGACAAAGTCCGTGTTTCTGTGTCTACATTTTTGTTTTTGTGTTTTAGAACCAATTTGTCTTCTGTCACGGATGTGTTTCTGAGTATCTAAGTTCCTTTGATGTATACGCCAACTTGAACGAAGAAACGGGGAGACTGTGAAGTTCATCGAATATCAAAGTTAGAAAAGGAGATTTTAGAGTATATAGATGACATTGTGCAAACTTATGTTTCATGTTTTTCTTTGCAATATGTTTTATAAATTATTATAGATATCACAAACCGTAAAACATATGTCTTATATCGACTTACTTACAAAACATATTCATGATTTTTTATAGTCAGCTTTGTACATACTTGCCCTTAAGTACGGTTCTATTTCATGGTACATACTCTAATGATCTATTAACTATTTGAACAACCTGTATTTAGCTGCACGTAATATACTATTTATAGCCAGTCAACAACATTGGAAAACACCTATTGAACATTGTGTTATAACAATATTTAATTGGTCTATTAAGTCCATTGTGTTGTGTTTTGGTTTTCTTGTCTTAAGGTTTCCGATGCTCAATTCTGTAAACTAAGGATGTCTTGTAATCTTGTATTTTAAGGTATATTTTGAAAAGGGTCTGTTTGCATTATAAAAAGAATACACGTATGTAAAAAGTAAGACATTTTATTATTCACACCTTTTTGTGAAATGTTAACTCATTTGCCAAACATTAATGTAAACTTATTTATTGCTGGTTCTATCGAACTTAAAAAACTGTTTTGTACTCACATTATCTTATTCTTAAATATATTATACTCATAACTACAGTTTTACTGCTGTCATGGAACATTTTGCACGTGCACTTTTGTATTTATCTCTCTTTGTTTTGCTTTTTTCTGTAAAGTGAACATGATGCTTTAACACTGAACTTGTTTATTATATTATCGGAGTCGTATTTCGTGACGCCAATGTCGTTGAGCATGCTCAGCTTCTTCTGGTACTGCCATATGTGTATTTGAATTTGCTAGTTCATTTTTAATTCCATCGTCAAATTGCGTGTGTTATTAACCATTGAAAAGTATTGATAGGTGTACATTATTTTTGAACCATTACTAATCTTTCAACATTTAGATTATATTGTAAAGTATATTCGCATCCCTGGCATAATTGTTCTATATGACAAAAGTGTATATCACTTCAAACTATAAAGCAACCTTAACTTTTTTATACATAATTGGCTAGATAATTAACAAAGTAACACTTATACATCATGTTATACTATGAACTTTAAAATATAATATTCATCTTATATCATTCATTGTAAGATTTGGATAACCCGTAAATTTAATATTAAGGCAAATCGGTGTACTCTCCCTTAGTTTTATACATAACTTAGTGTGTTTAATAACATGGTTGCTCTAAGCTAAGCCTAAATTAATTTTCTTTACATGTATAATTTAAATGTAGATTATTTGATGTCATTATTATATATTTGGTTTATATTCCTACAATTAAACAAACTTATACTGATGTTATCCTTTTTCTAATGTTTCATTTTGATAACGACCTTTACACAACATCTTGAATACCAAGCGCTTCAGTTCATTTATGTGGTGTTTTGTTTTTATTTTTCAAACATATTTTTCTTGTTGGTTGTTCTTGGATTTCCATATAATTAAGATTATCTACTGTACTGATCGATACTTCTATTTGACATTTCAATCCAAACATACTTAAATATATGCTGCATCAGTTGATCAGAACATAAAAAGGTTTCCAAAGGTTTGAGAAGACGCCACAAACAAATGATGATTTAAGCATGAATTGTTTTATATCAGGATAGTTTCAAAACAGATTTTTGACCTTTTTAAAGATACATTTTAGTAACAAAAATATATTTTGCTGCTCATCCATCTACTGTTCAAACTTATCTGATACCTTAAGTTTTGGTAGAAAAACAATCAAGATAGCATATACATTTGAAAATAGCATGATGGATTTAGTTGAGATTAAACTAAATATATTATTCATTGGTGTCATTGAAGAAAAAACTTAATCATGTTGGTTTGATTTGCAGTGACAATCAAATCTTAATATGCTTTTACGAGACCATGTACACAACATTTATGATTTGGATACATCGTTTAAAGTATACAAATGTTTTATTACTAACAATGACTTATTTATAAAATCATCTACTGATAGGTAAATCGAATTTTACATGATTTTCTTTCAGAAAATATGAATATATCTTTATATATGTTATCACCGTTAATCAGAGAGCTTTATAATAAACGTATAGTATCTTAGTTTGTGTTTCTATTAGTTAATATGCAATGTAATGTTATTAGTATCTGAGCGTTTAATTGATGGTAGACCGTGGCAGCATGCAGAAAATTAGGTACAGTGGCCATCAGAGGACCACGTTACCAGGACATAACACAAAAATAACTTTTACCTTTATTTAGTTCGCATTACTTAACCATAACTCTTTTTGAAGACAGTTTTTATCTAATCTAAAGCGCTCTCGAGTCCGTCCTCTTGTAGAACTTGATGAAGAAGTGCTGAAAAAGCGAAACACCATTTCCATGGTCGAACTCCCTGAACGCTTAACCTCTCTTAGAAAGTCGTACCTCTATACCACTAAGCAACTGTCATCAATTGACCTATATGTAATTATCACAAACGATAGCTTATATGAATAATGCAAGTGGCCATCTTTAAAAAATAAAATGGCAAACGGATTTGTTTTTTCAAAAGCAATTATTTGAAGTCGCTTTTGGTTTTCTACTTCGAATGTTGTATAATTCTGTAACCAGCGTTATCAAGGGGCCAGTATATATTATATCCAAATAATTGTCCGTTGCCAAATGGACAATAAAGTCAGACATTTTCATCGCTATTTCCTCTTTTTTATTTGACCATTCGAAAAGGTAGCATTCAAATTTTCTGAAAGCCCCACTCGTACCACCCTTGTCTCTTAATAGTGGTTGTCAAAATTGCTAAATTACGAAAACAAACAATTATGAGCCTTATGGTTTTTAAGCTGATGAATATGGAAACGATTTAAAACATACATTGTCTGCATACATTTCCACCAACCCGGCTTCAACAACCATGGTGTACCACATACAGGTTCAACCGCACTCCGTTCCGCACGACTCCACAAACTGGTCTATAGCAGGAGCGCACAATGGCGATTTACGTGAAGTCATTACTTGAGAAAAACCTATAATAATACATATCTATGCAAGTTGGTATTTTTTTATTCAAGTTCTATTATTTCATTATGAGCTGGGTCTTTTGCAGAAACATCTGCATTTAGAGTGATAGGGGAATTATAAAGACAAGCATAGTAAAACATAGTAGCCAAAACTTAAAGGGGCTGTGTCACAGATTGGCACCAAAAAAAGTGTTTTTCTGTAACGAATCTCAGGACAATTATCTAATAGAATGTGTTACGCTTTGATATCATAATTGTAAAAAAATGTACCAAAATGTAAAAATTCGAACCCGCGACGCCAAAATTGAAGTCCAGCGTCTAACTCACTGAGCTACAAAGGCTTATTTTAATCGGGTGACATAATTAAGCTATACACCTACCTCGGTAATATCACGTGATAACACAGACTAGCCAGTCACGCATAAGGAATGAATTCTACCTGGTAGACATACCCAGTAATCATTTTTAATGGAAAAAAAGAAATAACTGCTAAACTTAAATAAATTGGAAACTATGTGGTACTTCAGTTAGTAAGTTTCAATTCATTGTACACATCGATGCCAAGTTTATGTCAGTTTTCGACAATTTTCTTTTTTTTCGCTATTTTATCATCCGTGTGACAGCCCCGTTAAGGGGTTGTATCGATTTCCAATTATGTGATAGAATAAGAATAGAGTGCTTGTTTCAAATAAATGAACTATTGAAATACTTACGTGAACTTCCAAATGTCCGATTTAAATTATCGATGTTGTATTATTGGCATGTCGAACAACTATGAAATGACGTAACGGTATTGGTGCATTATAAAAATTACTACTTACTTAGTTATAATTATGTCTGATAGAACAAAATGCTTCACGGCAAAATCGGTCCAAATTATTAACAGAGAGTACATTCATATAAACCTTTAGTGTACAATATGTTAGAGCCAACCTCGATACAAATATATGTTATAACATGTGAATAATAATTATCTGTAATTACAGCATTTGTCCATTCTATAGCCATACATTCCCTATTCTCAATGGCATATTTAATTTTACATTAATTTGTGTTCCGTATTCCATGGTCAATATTGTCTCTCATTTTAACTTTATACTGTGACGTATATTCGCAAATTGTCACTGTCAATATTGTTGAAAATGATGTGTTCCGTCTAGTATGAATTATTGAAATACTCATTTAGTGATTAGTCTGTCAAATCGACTTTAAAATTCTTTTTTATATGTTATCATTACTAATAGAATTATACTAAATAAATGTCTGTTTCTTTCTGTTATTATGAAATGTTTGAGCTATATGGTGTCAAAGGGTAGCTAGCTCAAACAATGGATAAAAACGCCCAAATCAGTTTTATGATAACCAGTTCTCGAAGGGAAGGCAAAACTACCAAATAACATATTCGACAATTAACGATCGCAAAGATCAGAACAAACAAAGACGAAACGAGCAACAGAAAACCCCGATATGGACCTTCGTTGCATGAAAACTAATATTAGGTATAACAATTCTCGGTGAAGCACATTGCCATGATATTACACGAAAAATATTTACCCTAATTCAGCTCGAATAAGTTGTTCTTAACTCGCTGTGGAAACAGCTATATTCTTATCTTAACTACCAATTACACGTATGTGGCAAAATACAACAATTAATGAACATATTTATAGTGGCGCTCCGCGAATCCTAGACCCGTCTGGAAGAATCGTACATCTTCCCCACTAAACCACTCTGACGCCAAAAATTCATTATATAATTACTTGCTGTACTTACAATAGAATATTACTGTAGACAGATGGGGTTTTAATTAGCGGTGACGAAATGCCTGCGATTTCCATTCGAAAATATGGATTTGCTTCCTTCAAAAGGGACATAACCGTTGTACATTGACAATACAGCACAAAGGGGCAGGGGTAAGCATCAAAAACTGCTTCCCTGACACTGATGTTAAGTAATTGAATGCTACAGAAACAATGAAATCGTTTGACTAATAAATGTTGGGCATAAAATCGTAATTTTGTGAAATAAATTTAATTATGTCTGATTTACGATTGTAGTGTAATCATTTGAATAATGTTCTATCAATTGAACCATACATTCGGAAAAAAAATCGATCACCTTTACAGACGATCACTGATCAGACCATTCCACACTTTCAATTTACCGACTGGGATGAAATGAAGAATATTCCAAAGTCAACGACAAATTTTCTGTCGTTTTTGAACGTGATAGAAACTGTCACGACACAACATGATGACGGACCGATATTGGTCCATTGTTTGTACGTTTTCATTCAATTTAAAGTCACATTTAAAATTTCTTTGGATGCCGGTTTATATCAACATCGGTATGATCAGTATTATCAGTTGATCAAATGAAGTTCGAGAAAATAATGTTTTTATGAATCCTATGGCTATTTTTATTGCCGATGTAATTTAAAATAATGATTGGAAATGCTCAACATAAACGTAGGATTTAAGTACTGAATAGAAATACCTGAATAATAATTATCTTACTTGTATGTAAATCAAGGCGATTACTATCTATTACACAGTGATGGTGCGGGCAAAAGCGGTCTTTTCTGTGTGGTTTCGTTCCTTCTCCACAAAATGGCCGTGGAACACGAAGTCAGCGTGCTCAATGCTGTTAGGAAGATCAAAACAATGCGGAGACTAGCAATCCCCAATGAGGTGAATAATTCATCCCTAAAAAATATTAGGGACGGATACCAGTATCGTAGTTAATGATCCGATGCGTAAAAAGTATTTATGATTACAGCATTTATGCGCTAGAAATCATTATGTGTTATTAAACAACATGTTTTCATTTATTTTTCCAGGAACAATTTGTGTTCTGCCATGGATGCGTTTCGGAGTATCTTAGTTCGTTCGACGTTTACGCCAAGTTTAGTGAAAAAACGGGGAACATTTAATGCTCTGGCCTATCGTTACCGCTGAAGATTAAGACACAAGACAGTTTATAAAATATTGGCATTACGAATGCCCGACGAGGGGCATTGTGTGTTTAATTATTTGCAGCACGTCAGATGTAAAGTAAACTATATTTATTTCATTATTGTACATGTACGTAACATAAATGTATTAACTAATCTTCAAAGTGTATTTTATACCGTATTATCTGCAGTTATATTGTATGAGTGTTTTTGAAAATGGATATACAATCAATAAACGATCTCTTATGTAGTCTCAATACTAATAAAAGACTATGTATCGTTGAAAGAGAGTTTCATGTAACCTCATGGCAAACAATTCTTAGTTAAGCATTTGTAAGAACAATATTCGAGTGGTATGTTTTCATTTTCATGATGTTGTTTTTCATATTGTATTCTTTGTATTGGTATCATTTGTAACGTTCGTGATAAATTGTCATTGGTCCTATCAAAGAATCTCGAAACACATCTAAGCTAAAATGAATTACGCGGAAAATGAATACTGCCTAAAGTATATGTGTGTTTGGCTTGTGGTCACCATGTCGAAAAAGTTATTTCACAGTATGCGTACCATCGTGCCAACGAGAACAGTTGATATAACATGGTAAAAACTAGTTTCATTATCATGGTAAAATATATCAGTTTTAAATAACATAAACCTTAACCTATAAACACTTGTTGCATTCGCATTATCGATTTTTTGTTTGTTTTAAACTATGATTGTCTACACTCACAGCAATGTTTGCACTTTTATAATGTTGCACATTGTTTCTATCTTTCTTGCATGCTTCGTGTTAAACAAAATAGTTCATTGATACTTCATAAAAAATAATCACCTACATTTTTTTATATTTAAGTGTTTTACATTATATTATGTATTTGTAATGTTTATAATTATTATATTGAGCATGGCAAAATTGTCAATGTTTGTTCCATGAAGTTTGTTCTAAATAAATTAAAGACCAAATTTTTAACTAGCAGCCACTCATTTATATATTAACAGGGTCACATTTACACACGCTTACAAACCATGAAATTATAAATGATACAAATAATATATTTGGATTAACCGTGATTTTCATGACATTGAAAGGAAATCAATGTACTCTCCATTTATTTTAAACAATATGTAGTGTGTGTGCGTTTGTAAATAACTGAGATTCATGTATATATTCGTATCTTTATTAATCAATTATGTATACTTATGATAATATTACTTATTTTCTGGTTAAAATTGCTCAGACCTAAGACTGTTTACATTCCAATGCATTGTAATATTATCCATTTATTGACTCCCAATATTTACCAGATAGAGAAAAAGACCGTTTGTTTGACTTTAGCTAGTACTTGTTTTATATGATACATAAACAAGCCTAATTTATGTGGATTCCGCTCAAGATATTTGATTTTCTGTTGGTTTAAGGAAAAAAACATTGATGATTCTAAGTCCACATAAAGGGTTTTATTTCGACCAAAAGATATATCTTAAAATCAGATGAACAAACATATTAAGTTAATGTTAATATCGAAACTTGAAGTTTACAAGTTGAAATTTATATTTTTAATGTTTTTACCTAAAAAAATAGAATTTCGCACACTAATATCCGTCTAGTTCTTTTTGGATGGTTAAAGAAATACACTCATATTTAAACTGTTGGTTGTCATTAACGATATTGATTAATGAGTGACCTTTTCATGACATTCGATTACACGTTACAAACAAGCTATAGGTAATGCTTCACCATCTTGTCAAATCAACAAACGGATCTACAAAACTTGCGAAGTGTATTAGGAAAATAGTTTACAAACAAATGATTTGAGCGCATATTGTTTTATATCTAGGTAGTGTTAACAGTTTTGAAGAGTTCATGAGAGCCAATACAATAACAATAAACTATTATTGCTTGTCATCACTATGCTGGTCGAAATAATCTAAATGTCTGGAAGCACAAAACGGTTTAAACTCACTTTTATTTACATTGCAAGATTAACCATTTTATGTCATTGTAAAATGTACTTGCCATTCAATTTTTGTTATTCGCATTGTTTAGGAAGTATAATTGTGTTGGTTTGATATGCAGTGACAACCAAGTATTATCTGGGCTCGTCCCTGTAGCTTATATTGCAGTATGCACACCTGATTTGAAAAACATTGTTTACCGTGTACACATGTCTTGTATATCCAGCTTCCATGTCTTAATAAAATACTCATTTACTGATGTCTCTCGAGTCTAATTGATTTTTCAGAAGATGCTTTAATATGTAACTTATATCAATGTTTAATGAAGAATTTGATATGTGCTATGTATGTAATTATGTCATACTCTCTGTTATTTTGAAATTACTGGTCATAAAAGTGAGTCTGCAGCTTAGCTTGAACAATTAATTCGCAACCTCTTTTATTTATCGGATTCGTATGAAGACACAATACTTTTTATGTTGATATTCGGCGAACAACAATATCAATATTGTCGGTAAGGCCAAGCACTGTCAAAAACACAAGACAAAAATTACAAAATAATCAACAATATCGAACCAGGACGTAGCGTTGTATAGTAAACAACAACAAACGTGTTCGAAGGAAATAATTCAGGACCGGGGCAGCACGAAAAGGAATATTAGGGACAAAGAGCCACAGAGGAACACAATTCCATGGCACGAAATACATTTACATATGTTAAGTTCGTACAAATTGGTCTTATTAAAAGCATCCCCGAGAACGGTTTTCGGCCGAACCTAATGCTTGTACACTTTTTGTCGTGATTGGGCTACGAGATACCTCTTTAAGAGACTTAGCAATTTACCACTTCATTACTCTCAACCGCCGACTATTTTGTTGCATTACAAAACATATCTTATATAATGCAAGTCGCCATTTTCTTGCAATGAATGCAGAAGGTAAAATGTTATTTACATTTAAGACATCCGCCTGACACCGCCGCCTTTCGAAGATTTCTATTTCTAAGCAATTCTTATGGTGGGACATTGTAAACAATTATGCTTGTGGAATAAAAGGTATGCCAACCTTGGACGTTTCGTACTATGAAAGTTTTGTTCCCACCAAAGATATTGTTGACGTTTCTTTCAAATCATACAATATTGTTTTGGACAATTTCAACTCATTTCGAAATCAACATATATACTAGGACGATTACTTAAACTTAATCATTTATGTATTGAACACATATTGCTTTACATTGAACATTACAGATTTGCATATCATACATGTCAATGATACGTTTATAGGGTTTTATACTTAATATTATTGTACTGTACAAAAATCAAAACAAACATTTATTCAATTACTTACAAGTAAATTATACAAAGGGAAGTAATGTGTTTGGCAAGAAAAAAAAGCTAAAAAGTGTATCAATACCATCTTTGAAGTCGCGCTGATCAAGTTCAAGTTAAATACCAAATAACATAAAGTATGTTTTAGTTGCCTTAATCGATGAAGATCGAATATATGTGCCCCTACAAAGAAGATTTTCACTTCATTGTTAGGCGGATTCCACTGCATGGATTACCAGGTAAGCATTCATCTCTATATGCGGAACAAGTCCTTTCCTATATCCTAGCATGAAATAATTGGAGCCACAACATTTTGCTTTGAGTTTATTTTGAGTTTGTTCAGAACCTTTACATTTTACACGACACATAATGTATCCAATGTGGCACTTTAGTCTAAGTTTTTTATCGTATAAACTTAAACACACATACACACACACCCACACACCCACGCACACCCACACGCACACGCACACGCACACACACACACACACACACATACACACACACATATCACAGTTTACCTCATTTACCGATTTTCAAACAACTAGTCCCAGAACGGAAAACGCGTTTGAGGATTTTCAACGCATTAAGAAATGTCGTGGCTCAATTTATTCCCCGCCGTAATATGTTATTGGCCGTGCGCACCCTTTACCGTCTGACATATTCGAAATTGTGAAAATTCGTGAGGATAATACCATCAAACATGACCGCCAGTCTTTAACATGTATACAAAAATATAATGTATTTGTATATAAAAACAGCAACAGAAAATTGATCGATTACTTATAATTTTAAAAGCCGCCTTGATTGTCATTTTACAATATGGCCTCGAGACTGATGTGGTATAAAGTATAAGTACACTCCTAACCACGTGTTTTTTGCAAAAATAGGGGGTGCTACCGCGGGAGAGTTTGCGTCATCGCGGAAAATCGCGGTGATATATTCCGCGGTAGCCAACGGGGTGGTGCGCGTCCATCTGCTATAGCGTTCCACTTCCGAAAACAAGCACGCGGCACATCGCCGCAATGCAGCTTACCGCGATATGCAGGAATTTAACAAGTAAACGTGGTACAAATACAAAAAAAACACATGTAAATTGAATCGTGCTCGCAGAATTGATTTCACTCGATTGCGAGGGTAAACAATCGAATCCCACAAACTTACTATTATGTCGCTCGTATATTGAGCGTTGGTTAAGTATTTTTATACGTAAATTGACTCAAATTGAATATATTATTTGTTTACAATTACACAAATTTAAAGAGAGCATTCGAAATTCAGTTCCTTGGAACAAGGTGACAAGAGTGTCTGAATACTTATTGCAAAGTATACTTTTCAGGGATCAAACAGCGTTTTGAATGCGTACCAAGATTTGTAGATTACGATTCGAGTTTTTCTTTTAGTTTAATAAATCTGACTTGAATTATGTTTGTAGGACGGGAACAAATAAAAAGCTGAGAAAAGACAGCTATCTTAATAACCATTTAATAACACTTCGAAACGCCGCGGTGACTCGACGCGGTGGAACGCGGGGAAAATAAAAGGTTTGAACTTAACGCGGTGGGCATTATGCTTCAATTGCGGCATATAGTAAATTTTAGATTAAAAAGATAACGTCCGCGGTGAGAAAACATCGTGGCAATGTGCTAAATATGCAGAAAAAACGCGTGTTTTTTAGTGTACTGTCATTACAACTGTTTTCAATGAGTATGATGTCTTGTTTAACATCCCAAGAATATGCTCCGAAGGTCATGATTCTTTAAAGCTATTTTACGCTACTGTTTTTGGTCAGTAATATCTTTGATTTAAACAAATGCAATTTTTGAAAGGCCTAATTCTGCCTGTTGTAGATTGTATAAAGCTGTATTGAATTGTACAAATAGTGCATAATCAAATTCCAGGCAGGCAATTAAGTTCTTGGCTCCAGACTTCACACGTTCGCACCACAATAGAATGTGAAGGCTGCCGGTTCTTGTGCATCAAATCCTTCGTTAAACCGCATCTTCACATTGCCTCCGATTGTGTTGATATTACCGACAACGTTTCTGACCGTCAGAATTGATTAAGGGGATCATTCTGAATTTGTATTTCATATATCTGGGTTGTTGGACGAAACAGTGCAATTGCTTTGAAGATTGGTTTCGTGTTTGTTCGAATTCTTGAACCTTTACAAATGTTAACATCAATTATATGTTGAATAAATATTTAAGCGAGGTAACTGTGTTTTAAGTTTAAATAGATGTATTGTTAAACTCGAGTACAGTCCCTTGTACCATGATTGGATTTTCTCACACACTATGTTTTAATTTAAACGACTGAAGTACCATCATGTTTAATTATGGTGAAAACTACTTTTGAGTTACAAGTAAAGCCAATAAATTAAGTACCTTTTTCTTAAGAGGTGTATTAAAAATAAATGAATTGAGGGTTTTTACACGCCTGTCATGTTATCGCATATTCAATTTATTTAATTGAATTATATTTCCAAGCTCTCTTTTGGACAATAAGCTTACAATTTACTTCTCATTTGTTCTTCAAAATAATACATAAGCGTGGCGTACACGATTGAATGTTGCGCTCTAAAGTCTTACAAAGTAAACAATATCATGTTTTATGAGTCAGATGTACTTTGTACGTTTCTGCTATAATTGCATTTCAGCACTATTGAGAGTAATTCAATGAAATGAATTTAAATACGTTTAGGAATAATGTTTGTTTCAGCAAGAAATCATTTCACCTCGTGAACATTGCATATTTGTGGCTGTATTAAATTTTCTACTTTTTTTAAACTTCAAAAATAGAATGACATTACATAGAATCTACCACGTTACTTGTCATTAGAAGTACAAACCAAAACTGAAAGGGTTTCGTTTCATTCTCGGGGCTGCAGATCGCTTTCCGTTGCGTAGTTAGCGGTCCGACTCCAACTTCTTCACTCTAGTGTTTATCAGAAGTAGCCTGATTTCTGGTTTCGTAAAATTGTGGGTCAAGTGTTAAGTGTTCTTATAATGTCAACGAGTAAGGGCGTGTTTCCAGGATAGTGAATTATAATTTGTAGTAAGTAGCGTGTTCTCGTTCACAAATGGTAGGTGCAAATCCGCCTTCTTTACACCATTACCACAATTTAGGGCACGGCCGGAATTCGGATGTTCCATCAGTATCAGACCTTGCCGTGAAACGGGAAAGATATCGGTTTTGAATCAACTTTCCATTTCATTAAATGAGAAACGAAAACCCCTATCTTTATGATTCACATGTTCTAGAAGTTTGCCGTGTCTCCTACCATGCCTGATTTGTGGTACTCCTCCTACTTCACAGCAGTGAACACAATATCCTGACATAATTCGGATTCGGTATAGGTTTATAGTCATGTCCTTTTACACGAATACATGGTGGTGTGTGGGAGTATCCTTATCAAACCTTGTTTATGGTACCCAGCCTGCTTCAGACAAATGAATGCAGACCTATTCGAAAATCGGGTTTTGTACATATTTAGGGCAACAATTACAAAGTATTTTCCAAGGTTTGGAAAATATGTTGATGGAGAAGATTGTGTCTAACATGTCTACAGATGAGGGCCGTTATGAACGTAAATACGCTTTACCATTCGCTAATGTCAATATGATTTCAACCATCTGACAAAAATCGACAAAATCGAAGATGGCTGCATCAATTCCACCCAATTAAGTGACAAGTTTCATAATACAATGGGAAGCGATTTGTTACAGTTTTCAATGATTCATTTTTACGTTAAGGATCAAGCCTATCGTGAATGTAAAATACATAAATGTAATGAAATGTATCAGTACACTAAAACCATTGCCATTACAATCTATTTAATGAAACGAAGTACCCTTTAAAAAACATAAAGACGTAAAAAAGTATATAAGAATGTCTGCTCTCCTAATGCAACTGTTGATGGTACCTTGTATACTTTACTCCAGTGAGTACAAGACTAAGACATATTTTTGAATTTGTACCTGTTTGTGATATGAGTATTCAAAACGTTTAAGAGATTTGAATTTGTGACGACCTAAAAAGGCTAGAAAAAGGGCGTGTCCGCTAAACACCTTAATGGTAGTATCTCAGATTTAACCGGAAAATGTGTTTTGTGGCAATTTATGGCCATATTGACGAGTGATTTAACAACTTAACGGGTTTTCACAGATTGACGACCTATATGTTGTTGTTGGTTGGCAAGCATTTTTCATCATCTATGGTCGAGATCACCCTACTTCACTCTGTTTTTCTTGGCGATTTTTGACCAATTTTGCGCGTGCTTTGATCGAGTTGTGAGTTTTCAAGGAGAGTCAACTTATACAGGATGGTAGGTTGACGTATCCCCTCTACACATTCTAGGCTGTAATACGCTATACACTATTAATTTACCTAGGCTGAAAAAAATATGGTGATTATGGGCCATTTTATCGAGAACTTAAAAAAATTAGATCACAAAGGATAGCAAATTTGTTGGCGATTTTGGGCGAGTGTTTTAAACCAGTAAGAACCAGACCCAGCCAAAGCACTTGTTTTGAGTTGATAAGGGGCACATTTTTTAAGCGTTTGGAACTTACTAACGATTTCCTCATTGTGTTGAACTATATAAGGTGTTAGGTGAGTGTGTCAAATAAAACACGTAGTATGTGGTGCTCCAAATAAACTACTCAAGTCATTACCAGCCACAACCGGAAAACGGGTTTTGTGGCGATTTTGAGCCGTCTTTGCGAGTGCTTTAAAAAACAAAGACTTAAACGAAGAGTGGTGACGTATATGAGACGATAGCCCTATTACACCTGTCATTTTTATCTGTTCACTTCCCTCGTTTATATACCAGACTCAGCCAGAAATTGGGTTTTGTAAAAATTTGGGCCGACTTTGCGAGTGCATTAAAACTTTTTTACATGAGCGATGACCTTTATGGGGTAGTGTGTTGGTGTTTCCTCTACAACACCTATTTTGTTTAATTCCTTCTTCAATCTTAGTAGCAGAACAAGCAGGCAAACGAGTTTTGTATAATTTTTTGCTACTTTTGCTAGAGCATTAAACGATTTTACGAGTTTAAACTGGGTGATCACCCATATGGAGTTGAAGGCCGGGGTGTCTCTTACTACGCCTACTTGCTGGTATTCCACCCACTTCAACCTATTGGGAGACAGATCGAGACCGAGGGTTTTGTTGTGATTTATGGCTCACTTGGCGAGTATTTAAAATTAGTAAACGAACATTTACAGACTACAAGGGATATAGATGGCCGTGTACTATTCAACAAATAATAGACGGTACTATGCCAACTTCACTTATGAGTTCTAAACGCTACAAAAAAGTAGGATTGGGGCCATTTGGGGCAATCTCCTCGAGTGGTTAAAATGAGTAAATGTTGTTGTTTTTCCCAGAGAAGTGACATATATAAGATGGTAGGTGGGCGCGTTCCCTACAACATTTAATGGGCAGTTCTCCGCCTCTTGCTCTCTCGTGAGTGCCAGACCCAGTTGGAAAAGAAGTTTGGTGTCGATCCTTGGTCTAGTTTGCGAGTGCATTTAACGATTTAACAAACTTAACCAGAGTGGTAATCTAAATAGGGTGGTAGGTTGGTGTGTTCTTTACTACACCTACTTAATGGTACTTCGCCCAGTTCACCCTATTTAGAAACAGTTCTAGCCAGAAAGTGGGGTTCGTGTCAATTTGGGGCCAGCATTTCTAGTCTTAACAAACTTGCATATCTAGTTGGTGATACTCCGCCTTTACTGATATTGAGTATTAGACACAGCCCGAAAACGGATATTTGGGCATTTTTTGGCCCGGCTTTAAATGTGTTAACTAGTTTACCAAAAATGGTGCCCTATTTTGTGTGGTAGGTGGACGGGTTATTCTAGGTGGTATTTTGAACCAGTTAAACTCGTAAAGCGAGAAGTTACTTCCGTGTCGCGACTATAGTAAATAAAGAAACAATACTGTTTATTTTGTAAGCCCACTTGATTAACCTTCCTATTGTATGATAAAACAAGGGCTGCAGCGCAAAGTGACTGTAGTTGCGAGGCTCCTACTACCGCTTCAACACACAATGGAGGTTCGCCTGGGAAATGTATAGCTGAAGTATTTCACGGAAACCTTTTCACAGATATTGCTAGAAGATGCTGAATAGACAATACGCTAAACTAATAAAAACGGAAGTGCGAACAGATGCATAAATTGAAACGCTTAATCATACCGATACAATTGTTCCTGCTGAAGGCCACTTAAAGCCCTTAAGATCTACTTATAGCTTCTCATAACTTCTTAGAGATACTAGGACTCTTATATTTATAAATTACCATGAAATGTAAAACTGTAAGGAAATGAATTAATATTACAATATTAAAAATTCAGAAAGGAAGATTACTTTCAATTTCCAATGTATTTAAGAAATTGGTTATGAGATATTCGATCATAGGGGTCTCGATAAAGGCATAATAATATAGATATATGCACAGGCAAAGTTCAACTGAATTTTAAGGATGAATTGAATTTACAGCCTGTTGTATGATAATGATCGATTATAACCCGCAAAATTGTCAAGTATTTTAAATATTGTTAAGATTTCTTGTGTCTTTATACTTATAAAGTAAATGGGTTTGAGTGTTAAAGTTAATTTGGTTTCATCAGGTCCTGATGTTTCCATCCAGTATCAACAATCAACACATCCACTATCAACAATCAACACAGAACTCCGACTACTTTGTTCTAGTGAGTACCAGACCCAGCCAGACTACAAGTTTTTCTTTCGATATTTGACCAATTTGCTATAAACGAGTTAACTAATTTTCCCAGAATGTGACCTATAAAGGGTAAAATTTTAGTGTGTCCCATACACCACATACTATGTAGTACTCCGCCTAATTTACTGCCATGAATATTAGACGAAGCCGGAAAACGGGGTTTGTACAGATAATGGGCCAATTTTGCGGGTGCCCTTAACATGTTAACGGGTTTATGAAGTCGTAGGTGGGTGGGTCACCTATAATACGTAGTCCGTGGTACCCCGCCTTTTTTACTCTTGTGGGAATTAAACCGAGCTTAAAATCTGTTTTGTCGATTTGGCACAAATGTGTAAGTTCGTTATCAATGTTAACTAGTTTTCCCAGAGCCTATTGAGTATATGCGGTAGTTTTTGACGTGTCGTACTCAAAACCATTTAAACCAGTTTAACCTCTTGTAAAATCATATAAAAATAAGCTATCTTTTTAAATGATTAACAATAATAAAAAATAACAATAAAAAGTTTCAATTCTTCGTGTTTCTTTCATGTATTTAAGTATTTTCATATATTGCAATGGCCATATATTTAATTAACAGTATAGAGTAAAGACATACCTCAATTGATTTTAACATAAGTAAAACTGTTTGCGATAGTCAAATGTATGTCAAAACAACACTCATATTAAACAACACTCATATTAATGTTGTGAAATTAAATAGTTTATCAACAAAAAATGTTGACTTTTTTATCTTTTATTTTCCACATCGTGTGCACATTTTTTTTCAAAGTTCGAGTAACAAAACATAAAGAAAAACCAAATAAGCCACCAATGGTCGTCAGGATTGACTAGACATTAAAGCAGTTTTTGTTGCCGATGCTGGTCTTAAGTATTTTATTCATTTCAAGTTTTATATCTAGAAGGGAATTTTACAGAATTTATATATTTTTATTGTTTTATTTTACTTTCATTTTGTTTTTCCTCCTGGTTTGTTCAAAAACAAATTCTATAAAAGTGTACCTAATAAAGCATTTTTACACAATAAAGTTACTTTTGAAACAAATGTTATGTTAGTAAATGACAAATTTAATATGCAACAAATGTATGACATATCTTATGAATTATCAAATACATGTCAGGTGTATGTAAAATGTTCATTGTAACAGTATGAAACAGTATGGTTACGAGGATGAACATTTTTAAGATGGATAATTAGGAATAGCATTACGAATACACATTGATTCCTTGAAATAATTAAAAAAATTAGTAAGTTTCAAACACAGAGAGCCGTATTAGAAGTTGTGGAGTTAGAAAGTGACCCGATTTGAGACATATGCGGCAAAGGAAAACATATCGGGTGAGAGCGACGCTCTTATATAAACAACTATTTTTATCTTGTACATCATCAAATACATACACGAAACTATATTCATTTAGGATCCATAATCAATAACGATCATAACTATACAGTATGAAACAAACCTATTCCAATTAGGATCATCCCGCTTTTTCTTGGTAAACGCTCAAGTGCCTTTATCGTAAAATCTCGCAATCCCTGATCGGTTAATCGCTGATCAACGATTAGTCAGTGATTGAACTCTGAGCTCTGATAAGAATACTTGTTACATGCATATTCAATAGGCGTTCTCTCTTTCTTTTCTTTTTTGGTTAACACAATTCACGTAATAATTTTGCACTTAATCTTAAGAATTAGATGAAGTCAGTCCCTTTTGAAATCTATCAAGAATATATCGTTCACCAGTTTGAGCCCGGGGACCGGCAAAAATACCTCGAGCCTCGGAAAATTCGAGCCAATCGGGAATGCTTACCTTCAGAATAAACGCATCAGTCCTTTAGACCCAGTTCGCGCGAACGAGGAATCCGAGCCAAGCTAGTTCGAGCCAACGAGGAATCCGAGGAAAGCTAGTTCGCGCCAACGGGAATCCGAGCCAAGCTAGTTCAAGCCAACGAGGAATCCTAGCCAAGCTATTTCGCGCCAACGGGGAATCCGAGCCAAGCTAGTTCAAGCCAACGGGGAATCCGAGGGAAGCTAGTTCGCGCCAACGGGGAATCCGAGCCAAGCTAGTTCAAGCCAACGGGGAATCCGAGGAAAGCTATTTCGCGCCAACGGGGAATCCGAGCCAAGCTAGTTCAAGCCAACGGGGAATCCGAGGCAAGCTAGTTCGAGCCAACGAGGAATATGGGGCAAGCTAGTTCGAGTCAACGGGGAATCCGAGGCAAGCTAGTTCGCACCATAGGGGAATCCGAGGCAAGCTTGTTCGAGCCAACGGGGAATCCGAGCCTAGCTAGTTCAAGCCAACGGGGAATCCGAGGAAAGCTAGTTCGAGCCAACGAGGAATATGAGACAAGCTAGTTCGCGCCAACGGGGAATCCGAGGCAAGCTAGTTCGAGCCAACGGGGAATCCCAGGCAAGCTTGTTCGCGCCAACGAGGAATATGAGCCAAGCTTGTTCGCGCCAACGAGGAATATGAGCCAAGCTATTTCGCGCCAACGAGGAATCCGAGGCAAGCTTGTTCGCGCCAACGAGGAATATGAGCCAAGCTTGTTCGCGCCAACGAGGAATATGAGCCAAGCTATTTCGCGCCAACGGGGAATATGAGCCAAGCTAGTTCGAGCCAACGAGGAATCCGAGCCAAGGTAGTTCGAGCCAACGAGGAATCCGAGGCAAGCCAGTTCGCGCCAACGAGGATATGAGCCAAGCTAGTTCGAGCCAACTGGGAATCCTAGCCAAGCTAGTTCGAGCCAACGAGGAATCCGAGGCAAGCCAGTTCGCGCCAACGAGGAATATGAGCCAAGCTAGTTCGCGCCAACGGGAAATCCTAGCCAAGCTAGTTCGAGCCAACGAGGATATGAGCCAAGCTAGTTCGCGCCAACGAGGATATGAGCCAAGCTAGTTCGCGCCAACGGGGAATCCGAGGCAAGATAGTTCGCGCCAACGAGGATATGAGCCAAGCTAGTTCGAGCCAACGGGGAATATAAGCCAAGCTAGTTTTAGCCAACGGGGAATCCGAGGCAAGCTAGTTCGCGCCAACGAGGAATATGAGCCAAGCTAGTTCGTGCCAACGAGGAATATGAGCCAAGGTTGTTCGCGCCAACAGGGAATATGAGCCAAGCTATTTCACACCAACGGGGAATCCGAGGAAAGCTAGCTCGAGCCAACGAGGAATCCGAGGCAAGCTAGTTCGCGCCAACGAGGAATATGAGCCAAGCTAGTTCGACCCAACGGGAAATCCGAGTCAAGATAGTTCGCGCCAACGAGGAATATGAGCCAAGCTAGATCGAGCCAAAGGGGAATCCGAGACAAGATAGTTCGAGCCAACGAGGAATATGAGCCAAGCTAGTTCGCGCCAACAAGGAATATGAGGCAAGCTATTTCGCGCCAACGGGGAATATGAGGCAAGCTAGTTCGCGCCAACGGGGAATCCGAGGAAAGCTATTTCGCGCCAACGGGGAATCCGAGGAAATCTATATCGCGCCAACGAGGAATGTGAGCCAAGCTAGTTCGAGCCAACGGGGAATCAGAGGCAAGCTAGTTCGCGCCAACGAGGAATATGAGCCAAGCTTGTTCGAGCCAACGAGGAATCCGAGGCAAACTAGCTCGCGCCAACGGGGAATCCGAGCCAAGCTAGTTCAAGCCAACGGGGAATCCGAGGCAAGCTATTTCGCGCCAACGGGGAACCCGAGGCAAGCAAGTTCGAGTCAACGAGGAATATGAGCCAAGCTTGTTCGCACCAACGGCGTATCCGGATCAAGCTAGTTCGAGCCAACGGGGTATCCGGATCAAGCTAGTTCTAGCCAACGGGGAATCCGAGGCAAGCTTGTTCGCGCCAACGGGGAATCCGAGGGAAGCTAGTTCGCGCCAACGAGGAATCCGAGGCAAGCTAGTTCGCGCCAACGGGGAATCCGAGGCAAGCTAGTTCGAGTCAACGAGGAATATGGGGCAAGCTAGTTCGAGTCAACGAGGAATATGAGCCAAGCTATTTCGGGCCAACGGGGAATCCGAGGAAAGATAGTTCGCGCCAACGAGGATATGAGCCAAGCTAGTTCGAGCCAACGGGGAATATAAGCCAAGCTAGTTTGAGCCAACGGGGAATCCGAGGCAAGCTAGTTCGCGCCAACGAGGAATATGAGCCAAGCTAGTTCGTGCCAACGAGGAATATGAGCCAAGCTTGTTCGCGCCAACAGGGAATATGAGCCAAGCTATTTCGCGCCAACGGGGAATCCGAGGAAAGCTAGTTCGAGCCAACGAGGAATCCGAGGCAAGCTAGTTCGCGCCAACGAGGAATATGAGCCAAGCTAGTTCGACCCAACGGGAAATCCGAGTCAAGATAGTTCGCGCCAACGAGGAATATGAGCCAAGCTAGATCGAGCCAAAGGGGAATCCTAGGCAAGATAGTTCGAGCCAACGAGGAATATGAGCCAAGCTAGTTCGCGCCAACGAGGAATATGAGGCAAGCTATTTCGCGCCAACGGGGAATATGAGGCAAGCTAGTTCGCGCCAACGGGGAATCCGAGGAAAGCTATTTCGCGCCAACGGGGAATCCGAGGAAATCTATATCGCGCCAACGAGGAATGTGAGCCAAGCTAGTTCGAGCCAACGGGGAATCAGAGGCAAGCTAGTTCGCGCCAACGAGGAATATGAGCCAAGCTTGTTCGAGCCAACGAGGAATCCGAGGCAAACTAGCTCGCGCCAACGGGGAATCCGAGCCAAGCTAGTTCAAGCCAACGGGGAATCCGAGGCAAGCTATTTCGCGCCAACGGGGAACCCGAGGCAAGCAAGTTCGAGTGAACGAGGAATATGAGCCAAGCTTGTTCGCACCAACGGCGTATCCGGATCAAGCTAGTTCGAGCCAACGGGGTATCCGGATCAAGCTAGTTCTAGCCAACGGGGAATCCGAGGCAAGCTTGTTCGCGCCAACGGGGAATCCGAGGGAAGCTAGTTCGCGCCAACGAGGAATCCGAGGCAAGCTAGTTCGCGCCAACGGGGAATCCGAGGCAAGCTAGTTCGAGTCAACGAGGAATATGGGGCAAGCTAGTTCGAGTCAACGAGGAATATGAGCCAAGCTATTTCGGGCCAACGGGGAATCCGAGGAAAGATAGTTCGCGCCAACGAGGATATGAGCCAAGCTAGTTCGAGCCAACGGGGAATATAAGCCAAGCTAGTTTGAGCCAACGGAGAATCCGAGGCAAGCTAGTTCGCGCCAACGAGGAATATGAGCCAAGCTAGTTCGTGCCAACGAGGAATATGAGCCAAGGTGGTTCGCGCCAACGGGGAATCCGAGGAAAGCTAGTTCGAGCCAACAGGAATCCGAGGCAAGCTAGTTCGCGCCAACGAGGAATATGAGCCATGCTAGTTCGACCCAACGGGAAATCCGAGTCAAGATAGTTCGCGCCAACGAGGAATATGAGCCAAGCTAGATCGAGCAAAGGGGAATCCTAGGCAAGATAGTTCGAGCCAACGAGGAATATGAGCCAAGCTAGTTCGCGCCAACGAGGAATATGAGGCAAGCTATTTCGCGCCAACGGGGAATATGAGGCAAGCTAGTTCGCGCCAACGGGGAATCCGAGGAAAGCTATTTCGCGCCAACGGGGAATCCGAGGAAATCTATATCGCGCCAACGAGGAATGTGAGCCAAGCTAGTTCGAGCCAACGGGGAATCAGAGGCAAGCTAGTTCGCGCCAACGAGGAATATGAGCCAAGCTTGTTCGAGCCAACGAGGAATCCGAGGCAAACTAGCTCGCGCCAACGGGGAATCCGAGCCAAGCTAGTTCAAGCCAACGGGGAATCCGAGGCAAGCTATTTCGCGCCAACGGGGAACCCGAGGCAAGCAAGTTCGAGTGAACGAGGAATATGAGCCAAGCTTGTTCGCACCAACGGCGTATCCGGATCAAGCTAGTTCGAGCCAACGGGGTATCCGGATCAAGCTAGTTCTAGCCAACGGGGAATCCGAGGCAAGCTAGTTCGCGCCAACGGGGAATCCGAGGGAAGCTAGTTCGCGCCAACGAGGAATCCGAGGCAAGCTAGTTCGCGCCAACGGGGAATCCGAGGCAAGCTAGTTCGAGTCAACGAGGAATATGGGGCAAGCTAGTTCGAGTCAACGAGGAATTTGAGCCAAGCTATTTCGGGCCAACGGGGAATCCGAGGAAAGCTAGTTCGAACCAACGGGGGTTATGAGCCAAGCTAGTTCGAGCCAACGAGGAATCCGAGGCAAGCTAATTCGAGCCAACGGGGAATCCAAGGCAAGCTAGTTCGAGCCAACGGGGATTCCGAGGCAAGCTAGTTCGAGTCAACGAGGAATATGAGACAAGCTAGTTCGAGTCAACGAGGAATAGGATGCCAAGCTAGTTCGCACCAACGGGGAATCCGAGGCAAGCTAGTTCGCGCCAAAGGGGAATTCGGGGCAAGCTAGTTCGAGCCAACGGAGAATCCGAGGCAAGCTAGTTCGAACCATCGGAGAATCCGAGGCAAGCTAGTTCGAGCCAACGGAGAATCCGAGCCAATCTAGTTCGAGCCAACGAGGAATCCGAGGCAAGCTAGTTCGAGCCAACGGGGAATCCGAGGCAAGCTAGTTCGAGCCAGCAGGGAATCCGAGCCAAGCTAGTTTGAGCCAACGAGGAATCTGAGCCAAGCTAGTTCGAGCCAACGAGGAATCCGAGCCAACTTAGTTCTAGCCAAGGAGAAATCCGAGCCAAGCTAGTTCGAGCCAACGGGGAATCCGAGGCAAGCTAGTTCGCGCCAACGGGGAATATGAGCCAAGCTAGTTCGAGCCAACGGGGAATCCGAGGCAAGCTAGTTCGCTCCAACGAGGAATCCGAGGCAAGCTTGTTCGCGCCAACGAGGAATATGAGCCAAGTTTGTTCGCGCCAACGAGGAATATGAGCCAAGCTATTTCGCGCCAACAGGGAATATGAGCCAAGCTAGTTCGAGCCAACGGGAAATCCTAGCCAAGCTAGTTCTAGCCAACGAGGAATCCGAGGCAAGCTATTTCGCGCCAACGAGGATATGAGCCAAGCTAGTTCGCGCCAACGGGGAATCCTAGCCAAGCTAGTTCGAGCCAACGAGGAATCCGAGGCAAGCTAGTTCGCGCCAACGAGGATATGAGCCCAGCTAGTTCGCGCCAACGGGAAATCCGAGGCAAGATAGTTCGCGCCAACGGGGAATATGAGCCAAGCTAGTTTGAGCCAACGGGGAATATGAGCCAAGCTAGTTCGAGCCAACGAGGAATCCGAGCCAGTTCGCGCCAACGAGGAATATGAGCCAAGCTAGTTCGCGCCAACGGGAAATCCTAGCCAAGCTAGTTCGAGCCAACGAGGAATCCGAGGCAAGCTAGTTCGAGCCAACGGGGAATCCGAGGCAAGCTAGTTCGCGCCAACGAGGAATCCGAGGCAAGCCAGTTCGCACCAACGAGGATATGAGCCAAGCTAGTTCGAGCCAACGGGGAATCCTAGCCAAGCTAGTTCGAGCCAACGAGGAATCCGAGGCAAGCCAGTTCGCGCCAACGAGGAATATGAGCCAAGTTAGTTCGCGCCAACGGGAAATCCTAGCCAAGCTAATTCGAGCCAACGAGGATATGAGCCAAGCTAGTTCGCGCCAACGAGGATATGAGCCAAGCTAGTTCGCGCCAACGAGGATATGAGCCAAGCTAGTTCGAGCCAACGAGGATATGAGCCAAGCTAGTTCGCACCAACGGGGAATATGAGCCAAGCTAGTTTGAGCCAACGGGGAATCCGAGACAAGCTAGTTCGCGCCAACGAGGAATATGAGCCGAGCTAGTTCGCGCCAACGAGGAATATGAGCCAAGCTTGTTCGCGCCAACAGGGAATATGAGCCAAGCTATTTCGCGCCAACGGGAAATCCGAGGAAAGCTAGTTCGAGCCAACGAGGAATCCGAGGCAAGCTAGTTCGCGCCAACGAGGAATATGAGCCAAGCTAGTTCGACCCAACGGGAAATCCGAGGCAAGATAGTTCGCGCCAACAAGGAATATGAGCCAAGCTAGTTCGCGCCAACGAGGAATATGAGCCAAGCTAGTTCGCGCCAACGAGGAATATGAGGCAAGCTATTTCGCGCCAACGGGGAATATGAGGCAAGCTAGTTCGCGCCAACGGGGAATCCGAGGAAAGCTATTTCGCGCCAACGGGGAATCCGAGGAAATCTATATCGCGCCAACAAGGAATGTGAGCCAAGCTAGTTCGAGCCAACGGGGAATCCGAGGCAAGCTAGTTCGCGCCAACGAGGAATATGAGCCAAGCTTGTTCGAGTTAACGAGGAATCCGAGGCAAACTAGTTCGCGCCAACGGGGAATCCGAGCCAAGCTAGTTCAAGCCAACGGGGAATCCGAGGCAAGCTATTTCGCGCCAACTGGGAATCCGAGGCAAGCAAGTTCGAGTCAACGAGGAATATGAGCCAAGCTTGTTCGCACCAACGGGGTATCCGGATCAAGCTAGTTCGAGCCAACGGGGTATCCGGATCAAGCTAGTTCTAGGCAACGGGGAATCCGAGGCAAGCTAGTTCGAGTCAACGAGGAATATGGGGCAAGCTAGTTCGAGTCAACGAGGAATATGAGCCAAGCTATTTCGGGCCAACGGGGAATCCGAGGAAAGCTAGTTCGAGCCAACGGGGAATCCGAAGCAAGCTAGTTCGAGCCAACGGGGATTCCGAGGCAAGCTAGTTCGAGTCAACGAGGAATATGCGACAAGCTAGTTCGAGTCAACGAGGAATAGGATGCCAAGCTAGTTCGCACCAACGGGGAATCCGAGGCAAGCTAGTTCGCGCCAACGGGGAATCCGGGGCAAGCTAGTTCGAGCCAACGGAGAATCCGAGGCAAGCTAGTTCCCGCCAACGAGGAATCCGAGGCAAGCTAGTTCAAGCCAACGGGGAATCCGAGGCAAGCTAGTTCGAGCCAGCAGGGAATCCGAGCCAAGCTAGTTTGAGCCAACGAGGAATCTGAGCCAAGCTAGTTCGAGCCAACGAGGAATCCGAGCCAACTTAGTTCGAGCCAACTTAGTTCTAGCCAAGGAGAAATCCGAGCCAAGCTAGTTCGAGCCAACGAGGAATCCGAGCCAAGCTAGTTCGAGCCAACGAGGAATCCGAGCCAACTTAGTTCGAGCCAACGAGGAATCCGAGCCAAGCTAGTTCGAGCCAACGAGGAATCCGAGCCAAGCTAGTTCGAGCCAACGAGGAATCCGAGCCAACTTAGTTCGAGCCAACGAGGAATCCGAGTCAAGCTTGTTCGAGCCAACGGGGAATCCGAGCCAAGCTTGTTCGAGCCAACGAGGAATCAGTGCCAACTTAGTTCGAGCCAACGAGGAATCCGAGCCAACTTAGTTCGAGCCAACGGGGAATCCGAGCCAAGCTTGTTCGAGCCAACGAGGAATCAGTCCCAACTTAGTTCGAGCCAACGAGGAATCCGGGGCAAGCTAGTTCGAGCCAACTGGGATCGACTGTATAGTAAAAAAAACCTTGGTCACTATCTGTACGATTCTGCATAATATATCAATTTATAATATGTTACATTGTAGGTAAGGTTATCTTTTATTATGCTTTGGTTGTACGCACGCACATTTTAAGTCTTTTAAGAACAACTAATGTTTTGTTTCCTTCTTTTTGAATATCAGCCACGGTTGCATATTGCATTTATCTTAAAAGTGCTGGTTTAAAATGAAATAGCCTGATTGTCTGAGCCATACTTAAGTTTATAAAATAAATCAAACATATATATCAATTGAAAAAACTTTAGAGCTGCACTCTCACAGATTGAACGTTTATCAACTTTATTATTATTTGTCTTGGAACGAGCCAATTTTCGCGAAAATCGAACGGAAATTTGAAAATCTACGATCTGATATTTTTTTCAGCAACCTTATATCATTGGTTTGCAGATATCTACGCATAAAAGTGCACTTTCCAAGACAAAAAAATAAAATGTAAAAATGGTAAGTCTGTGAGAGTGCGGCTTTAAATGAACTCAATACAAAGACATATCCTTAAACTGACTATTCTACATTGATGACAGTGGTCAGTCATGTGTACGATGGAGTTTATTTCTCACTGTTTGGGAACCTGTATTAAATTTGGTTTGTTATTGGTGTAGAAGAGCTGAGGAGATATAAATATGATCATCGAACGTTTTACGGATTTGAAGTGTATGTTCTCCTTTTGCACCAACAAAACTCATTTTGTCATAATTATGATTGGCAAAATTCATAAAGATAGTGACCAATTTCCGAAGTTTCAGTCAGCGAAAAACAGTCAAGTGTTTAAAACTTTGTTGGTGAATATTATGTTTTATAAGTTAATTTAGTTACGTAAATATAGTGTATAATTTTTAAGTAAAATTTGAATCATTTGAAGGTTAAATTTACAAAACATACATAACATAATATTTATTCAGCATTAAATGACATATCATCTATAGCCAAAATGCAAAACATATGAAATAAATCATATGAAACAAATCATCGTGAAGAGCAAAGACATAGTCAATAGAGAAGTATACTATATATCATATCAATTCTCAACATAATTAGGTTCTGATCGTAACAGAAATGCATGATATAGATATTTACTAACACAGTGCATAGTTTTTCCGCACATGTTTTATTACGAACAAATTTATTTCTAGCCTTTTTAAAATGAGCTCTAGCATTAAAACATTCTGCATTAAACCACGGCTTTTTGTTTGGGTGTAATTTTCTTGTAGTTATATTATTTTGTTTTTTGGCAGACATACACGATGACGAATCTTGAAGTATCTGTATGAACGAATTCGTTATACCGTCAATATTTATATTAGTGTTTAATTGTTCTACTAGAAAAGACAATTGATCACTTTTTAGTAACAAATTTCTTTTAAGTTCCTCATTTTTTGATGGATTCCATTTGATTTTATTATCATTATTATTAATAATATTATCATTGGTATTATTTTTCTCAACCCGCTTATTAAAAGAGAAAACGATCCCTGAATGATCTGAAAATTCGTTTGGATCAAGTATTTGAAAGTCCGAGACATGAATGATATCCTGAGGCTTAAGTATTAAAAATCCACTACGCTTGATCCATTCATTGAATGAAATGTATATTCGCCAACACCGTGATCGCTGTGCAGCCGACCATTACCAATAATATAAGATGTGGACTGACATAACTCGATCAGGCGTTTACCGTGTGTATCTAGCACGTGATCTTTTTAATCACGTGGTGAAATGTGAACAAATTTAGTGAAAAAGTCGCCTTCAAAAATTAAGTGCTAATGAGGATATTATTGTGATAATTGTGATAATTCGTCGTTATCATAAGTTCTTTGAGAAAGTCCCTTTAAAACATTAAGTGCGTAACACGGATATAATCATTGATAATGTGTCGAAAATATAAATTCTTTGAGAAAGTCCCTTTTAAATTTAAGTGAGAAACAAGGATATGCTCATCGATAATTTGTCGTTATAAATAGTATAACTTCTTTGAGAAAACCCCTTTTACATTTTAAGAGCAAGGATGTGATTATTTGATATTTTAAGTGCGATGAGTAGTCATATTACATTCACTATGATTTATTTCAATGCAATTGAAAAATATGGAGTACTCTTCATCATCATAATTGTTTAACGGTGACTCAGAAACGTTGGTTTGCGATACAAATACAACTTGATCAGGGCATGCAAACAGAATAACAGTCTTAGCTCGAAATTTGTTTTATTAAATTTGAATTAGGTCACATAACAAAAATGTTATACGGATTTTCAAGAAAAAAATATTCGCGCGAGCAAGCGATAACAAATTAAAATTTTGTACTTATTTTTATTTCAATGATATGACAAAATGGCGAAAGGCGATTTTGAAAAAAAACAACAACACACATTTTAAATGCGTGCGAAAAGCTGTATCTATTATTTACCTTCACATATTTGATGCCAAACTCATTTTACTCTGCTGTAAGCATATTATCATTAATTATACAGAACAGCATAAAATCAAATCACTATAGCAGTAGGCTAAAATTCTACTTTGTATTATAGTTTCATACGTTGCTACATACTAAGTAGATTTCCCATCTGATTTCGTGTTTTTTCGATGTGCTAAGAAGCAGAACATATTTTGAAACTTCTTAATACAATCACACTTTCTGCTTTTAGAGTGCTAATGGTTCCTTTTCTGTGTAGCCTTACGAAATAAAATGGAATATAATCTCCTATTAGTCATGATATGTCAATGAATTCTATGAAATTAAAGTCGGTAAAATTTCTACGTGCAGGCGCAAAATGAAAAAAAAGCCAGTACTTGTAATGCATTTCGGAAAAAGAGGTGCGGTAAATGTAAGAACCAAATTATTAATCTGATGTTGCCTTAAATTCATAACAAACGTGGAGACTGCAGAGACACGCTTGAAAGCAAGTGTGTGTGTGTGTGTGTGTGTGTGCGTGCGTGCGTGCGTGCGTGCGTGCGTGCGTGCGTGCGTGCGTGTGAGTGTGAGTGTGTGTGTGCGTGCGTGTGTGCGTGGGTGCGTGTACGCTCGTGCGTCGGAATGTGTATGTGTGTGCGTGTGTACGTGTGCGTGCGTGCGTGGGCGCGTGCGTTAGTGTGTGCTTGTGTGCTTGCGTGCGTGATCACGTTCTTGTGTGCCTGTGTGCTTGCGTGCGTGCGTTAGTTGTCAGTGATTTATATAGTCAAAAAAGGAAAACATTGTATGAAAGGCACATAAAATTTGATGAAAAGATTGAACATATAAAACTGATTTCCTTTTTAAAATTAATAGCCACGTGGTCACAAACTCCCCCAGTTAAAAAGTGCAAAAATATCGCTTTCTTATTTGTACAACAATAATATTTGCTTTTATAAGATAATGTGGCTTATAATATTCAGTTTATTATTTTAAGCAGAGCTTAACAAATTTCAGTTAATATCAGTCAATTAGTCAATTTATTGTTACGTATATGTTTTGTTTCATAAAATGTCTGCCAGCAAGATCGACAGTTTGTTTTGATCCTGAGTATATATAGTGTCAACAAAACCAAACAAATTTACACAATACGCATCTTAGAAAAGCATTATTATAGTTAAGTAAACTAATGTTTATTGTGTAGTTTAAATATATCTTGGAAACCAATTATAAACGACAAAATTTTGTATAGTTATATGTGTAGGGCAATTAAACAATAACTTAAGCGATATAAGGATAATAGTTTCAAATCAAAATATCTAATTGAAGCTGGAAGTATTGCGCTTTAATTGAATAGACGAATAACTTAAACCACAATCATTGTAACGACGACCAAATACTATGGAAGGCCGGAGTTCACCTTTCCGGAGATCATAATTTTGCCTATATATTTCAATAGAAAAAATATTATCCCCGGGAATTAATTCTCCGGAGATCTTAATTACAATTATCTCCGGGATTTGCACACAAGAATCCCGGAGATCATAATTATAATTATCCCCGGAAAAAGAGTCAGAATTCCGGAGATCATAATAATAATCATCTCCGGGAATTGCAACCAAGAATTCCGGAGATCATAATTTTAATTATCCCCGGAAAAAGAGTCAGAAACCCGGAGATCATAATAATAATCATCAATAAGTGCAACCAAAATTTCCGGAGATCATAATTATTATCCCCGGGAATGAAAAGTCAAAAACCCGGAGATTATAATTATTAGATTTCCCCGGGAATGATTATGCCAAAGTATCGCGGCATTTAGCGAGATTGATTTCTTTTTTAAAGTTCATAGCCGTGGGGACTAAGAGTGTGACAAAATGCGCGTGACAGAAGGTATGTGCATAATTTCATTGTTAAAGCTGTTTTGCATTGTAATATAGAATTGAAAGTGATTTTTAAACGTCATATATCTTTTAATCTTTATAAAAAAAATATGTAATACTCGTTTGTCTTTGGTTTGTGATTTTAAAATTAACGATACTGGAGATCTGATAAGACGATTACTAATTTAGGCAATAATAATTAGATCAATTAACAATTTAGGTTGTTGTGAAACGACCGTTATTGAAGACGGTCTTGACAGCGCTCACGCCTGTTGGTATTCATTTTGAAGCTTTCACCCAAAACCCTTATCATTTTTTAACCAAGACAGAATCCAAACTTCCCATCAAAGATTTAACATGTATATACTCGAGACCATAATCATTCTCATTCATCAGAGGCATGATAATCAGGGGCGTAGTCAGCCTTTACTGAATGTTACGCACGGATGGGGGGTTGGAAGGGCGACTACACCTGTAGCCGAAGGTGCTCGGGGGGGGGGGGTCCCAGGGGACAACAATGAAAATGGAACTAACATGTTGAGCACTGATGTGTATTTGAAGTGATTTATAGGTTCGAGGCCGCTGACTTCGTAGTAACAAAGTGATTGGTTTAGCCACAGTAAGCTATCTAGTACAGAGAATCAATGTTTACTATAGCCTGTTCTTCCCTTTATAATATTTTGATATCAATATTTAGCTATGCCCTCGATTTTGATGCCATTTTTGCGATATATATTTTTTTTTCATTTCTCAAATTGATGTTACGTAAGTGCGTAACGCTGGCTACGCCCCTGATAATGATTAATCTAACGTATTCACTGGTGGGTAAGAATGGACCAAACCAAACTTCATAATAACAACAAAGGACACTGAATTAACAGCTGATTACAACTCAACTCAACTCAATATTCTTTTATTATATCACAGTTTACATTTAAGTAAAAGCATGTGAAAACGCAATATATATATGTCAACACAGGTATAAATATGTGGGTTAATGGCGGCTACATAACAGGTTTAGAGTTTATCATTATACAAAACAAATATAATTAGTAAGTAAGGGGAATGTGGTTAGTTTAAATATTATTATTATTTATTTTTTTATAACAAAACAAATTCATTTATTTGAATTAGGATACAATATGATTGATATAGTTATGAGATATCAAATGAAATACTATAAAATACATGATCAGATTCGTTTAAAGTGATTAACTAAGATTTTAACAAAAATTGCTGTTTTCCTTAAGGTATCCGGGTTCATACAATTTAAAACTTCACTAAAGTGTAAGACACTAGGTCTTGAGTAAAAACGACTACTTATGTATTGTTTTCTGGTAGGATTAAAAAATGGACATGTAAGTAAATAGTGCAGTTCGTCACCGATATCGTTTAGATTACAAAACGTACACTTTCTATTGACATGTGGTACAGCATTCTGTCTCCATCTACCGACTTCGATAGGGAATTTATGATTACTAGTGCGGAAATGCAAGAATGTAAAACGTAGAGATTTGGGTAAAATATTAAGGTACTTCTCAAATTTAATATCAGACTTAAACAGAGAATACATTTTACCCTTAGACGAAAGATTAAATTGTTCAAAACAGTTTTGCTGAAATTGGTCTACAAGGTTAGATTTCACAAGTTTACTGATATGTTTTACAGGTACTCTTGTTTGGTTATGCCAAACGTATGAATAACCCGTTGAATCAAGTATTGACTTGATGTAACTGGTCCAGGCTGAATTATTACTATGTAAAATGCCTTTATATATCAAAAAACTTATTTTCGAGTCATGGGATGAAACGAGTTTACTCCAGTAACTAATCATTCTGGTTTTAACTATGGTGTTAAGGGGGTATCTACCCAGTTCCGAGTAGAGCATGTACCGTGGAGTACTTTTTCTAGTATATGTAATCCGTCGCAAAAAATTACAGTGAAGTTGCTCCAACAGATCAAGGTTTTCAAAACCCCAGACTTCACAACCGTACGTTAGAATCGGGACAATGGTAGAATCAAAAAGCTTCAGTTGTATGTCCAAAGGCAAGTCTAGGTTATTAATTCTAAGAAATAGAGCATACATTGCTTTGTTAGCCTGGCTTATTAAATATTTACGGCAGTATAAAAAGCTACCGGTGGACGAGAAATATACACCTAGGTATTTGTATTCCTTGACTATCTCTAGCGCTTGGTTAGCAATGCTAAAGTTAAATTTCTTTAGATTTCTGGCACCAAAGACAATTATTTTAGTCTTTGAGAGGTTAATATTTAGTTTCCATTGCAAACAGTAGTCTTGGAAACAGTTAAGACTTTTTTGAAAATCACGTTCATTGTCTGCAAAAAGTACAGTGTCATCAGCATACAAGAGAATAAGTAACTGAAGGTACATAATTGTCTCATTAGCATCTACTTCTATAGAAACACTAGAACATGTTCTTTTAAGGAATTCTTCTAAATCGTTTAGGTAAATAGAAAATAAAATCGGAGAAAGATTTTCTTCCTGACGAACTCCACAAAAGCTTGGGAACATAGGAGACAGATGCCCATTGATGGAAACGCATGATTTTATATCACTATACATATTTTTTATGACTGTGAGGATTTTACCTTGTAAGCCAGTTTGCATTAGCTTATGCCACAGGCCAGCTCGCCAGACAGAGTCAAATGCGGCAGAAAAATCAATAAATGAGCAAAACAGTTTCTTTTTCTGGGCCCTTAGTTTACTTATAAGGAAATGCAATGTAAGAATATGATCGCAGGTTGAATAATTTGCGCGAAATCCGGCTTGGTTCTCGTTTAATAAGTTATTATTATAGAGGAATGTGTTGATGCGTTCATTAAGGATAGACGTGAATAATTTGCCTAAACAACTAAGAATGGTAATCGGCCTATAATTTTGGGGGTCGGTAGGAGAACCCTTGTTTTTAAAAATTGGCTTTATTATCCCGATTAGCCATGCATCCGGGAGAATACCAGTTTCAAGAATTATATTGAAAAGTGTACAGAAGGTTGGCACCATATCGGCGCGCGAGGCTTTAAAATATTCATTGACAATATTATCAAACTGCGACGATGTTTTACCATTCTTACTTTTCAGTATCATTTTGTTAATTTCGTCATGTTCTATTGGCCTATTTAACAGATCGGTTTCGGCGCTAGAGAAGCTCGGGTGGTTATTATCCGATATATGATCATTCGCGTCAACGACGTCATTGATTTTTTTGAAATAATGAAAAAAATCGTCTATAGGGGGTGACTCATGTTTAGATACGTTGGTAACCTTGTTCAAGTGGTTCCAGTAATCTTTAGGATGTTTTGAATGGAGTTCTCGAAGTTTGTATTCTGCTGTATGCTTGTGTTTTGCGACATACGTATTCATTGTAACTTTATAATGCTTACTCGCAGTATGTAATTTTTCTTTGTTCGAAGTCGATTTATTCATATTATAAGCTTTCCGTGCTTTATTGTATAGCGACCGCGCCTTCTTGCACTGTAGGCCGAACCACGGCCTTTTCGTGCTATATGTATATTTTATTGGATAGGTGTTATTACTTATTTTTTGAGAGAATGTTTTAAAAGCCGATTCTTTGAACAGATTAGCAATATCTTCAGTAATTGTATTGAGGAATAATCGCGTATTTGACCGTGGGGGATTACGCAACCGGTTATCAATAGATTCTTTGTCGGTACTGTTCAGGTTTAACACGAATTCCTCGTGTTTTTCCTGCTGCCATTTAGGATGACGGGTTGGATTTCGCGAGCTAGAGGTAATGTTTACATTTGTTTGTGTATTGGAAATATCGATAGTGACAATTGTTGACAGTAAGCTATGACCATCCGAAAAAAGTGGATCGACTTCAATTATTTCGAAGTCATTCACCGAACAGAGTAAATGAGATGATGCAATACTATAATCGATAACAGAACTATTACGAAATGTGTAATATCCAGAGTGGGCATCGTTACCAAGACGTCCATTTAATAAAAAAAGATTGTTGGACTTACATATATTTAACAACTTATATCCATGGTTGTTAATTTTACGACATTGTGAATTGCGTGACAATGGCAGATTCAGGTCAGTTAAAACTCGTGATGTATTAAGAGAACTTAATGTTTCTTCGTCTAATCTGAAGTGCTTTGATAGAAAATCATCAAAATCTTCAAAATCGGGCATATTAGATGTGTATGCATTACAGTCTCCTGTCAGGAAAATCTTTTTGTATGTTATACACTTGTCAGAGACATCATTTTGAAATTCTGAAAATTCGTCTTCGTTAAAAAATCTAGACTGATCGGGTGGGACATAGATGTTGCCTATTATTATACAATCGTTATTTGATAAGCTTAACTTTAGCCAATGAACATATTCATTATTAGATTGGATAATTTCCACTTTATGATTTAAACTATTGTGAACAAAGAAACCGAGACCCCCGGATTTCCGGAGATACTTTTGTGACCTTGGTTTAGAATAAAAGTGATAATTATCCAAACTTATGATATCAAAATTGTCAATTTTAGTCTCCTGGACACAGAAAATATTAAAATTCTTAATTAGATCAACAAATTCTGGATAGTTAAGCCTTGTCTTTAGGCCACACACGTTGAGTGAACCAATATTTAAATCTAAAGCATCATAACAGAGGTCATTCGACAAATTATTATTTCTATTTTCAGGATGCTGTATACTACGAGAATCACTTTTCATCGTTTCGTTATGGGAATTAATCAAAGATTGGAATTCTTCAGAAGAGATATGGGCACAATGAAGTTTCGAAGATGAGCACGGGCGTGTTACACAAACGTCACAGAATGCCACACTCCCCGCGCAACCCTAGAGCTTGGAGCTCTCCGTATGAGGAATACTGTTAGGTTGAGCCAACTCGATGTCGGGGGAGCCATTGGGGTTCGAACCGGAAGTGATACTTGGTGCTTTACTTTTGAGGCCCGTCTCCGTGGGGTTGGATACATGCGACGTGGACACTTTGCTCCCCTGTGTGTTCATGGCTGGATGGACATTAAGGAGATAGCCGGGGGCTGTAAGGACAGGACTTGTGCCGTCGCGAGGCATCGCACGTCTAGTAGTACCTCCCTGCGGGTCAAGGTCAACTTCGCATCCTGTTTCGTCGCCTGAACTGCTGTCCACATCGGATGTCACTCGTGAAGACTCCATCGGCGGTTTAGGGGTGGGCTGGGACGCATACGATGTCGCCAACCTGACTTGTCGCTGCACAGACTCGATCTTGAGGGCGGACAGACGCTCACCGACACGAGCAACATTGTTGGCATTCCTCGATCCACGAAGAATATCATACCAGCCAGGAAATAAATCACGAACGACATCTCCATTGACCTTAAGAGCGGCAGGGAAAAGCAATTGGACATTTCTAGGACCACATCTTTTCTGTGCGTCCTTAAAATCCGGCCAAAGCTGCTGCCTGGCAGTGCGAATTTCAAGCGGGTAGTCCCGTATGACACTGTAGGGGGAGCCCTTGAGTTTCCCAACGTTGCTCATAATAAAATTGACATCACAGAGGTCTGAAAATGTTACAAGCACACCTCTTGGGCGAGATCCCGGGCCACCACGCCGGCGGCCGATTCTGTTCGCCTGCACTATTCCGATTTTAGAAACGTCCTCAAACAATCGTTCACTAAGGAACTTACGGATGGTGTCAACACAGTTCTCGGCCCCGTTTGGGTCGGCAATGCCATTGAAAATTAAGTTCCCTTTCAACATCCTGGCCTCGTTATCTATACTTTTGTACTCCAAAAGGCGAAGGCGGCTCTCAATGACATCGGTGGTAGCCTTTGTGTGAAACAAACATTGCTCAATATTATCCAATTTATTGTGAATTGGACTTGTGTAAGTGATGAGGTCAAATAAACAGTCGAGTTTGTTGTCCAACGACATACAAGTAAACTCCCTACGCGGTGGTGCCGTCTCAGGGAATACAGATGGGGTGCCACGTCCACCATGATGACCACGCTGGCCATCATACTGGCCGATATCCGGACACGTGTCCGGACATGATGAAGCACTTGTCCCTCTACGTTTGCGCTTCTTTTCATTTTGCCACAAAGGAGAAAACCTGTTAGAAGTGCTGGCCATTGTGTTATAAATCCACACACAAAAAAAAACACTAGAATAATCCTGTTGTACACTAAGTAATTAAAAATTGCTTAGAGTAAAAAAGCACGTGCCCGCCATTAACCAAGGGCGATAATCCATACATACATATAAGCATAAAATATATAATACATAAGTAACATAATTATAATTCTTGGTAATGTTTTGTAGGTAATATATAATACTCGGTATACAGTATACCAAGAGTGAGCTATATATAATATTATTTAATAAAACTATTCGCAAATAAAAAATTGTAATCGATTAAATGATGCATCATGGCAATGTCCAATCAAGGAAGCTGTGTTCAACATCCTCCGACGAATTTGAACCAAGCAATAATTTATACTCAAAATTACGCTTAAGCCATGTGTAATACACAAAGTCAAGTGTAGTTACTTAGACTATTCAGAGCTTGAAGTAATTTTCATTAAAAACTGGATTAATTTACAGTAAACCGTGAGCACAGGGAATAAACTTTTACATGCAATACAAATTCGCGGCTTTCCTGTCATAATCAGATCTATTTGTGTCATTAGAGAAATATAGAAATCTCTACGTAAAATTTGCACAGAGTTATGCATGAGTCTGCTAACTTAATGTAGCCAAATGTATAAAGTTGTGCAAATGCACCTAATTCAAGAAAATGATGGCGTAACTCTAAACATTTGCGAGGTATGTAAAACTACATTGTTTAATTTGCCGCATACATCATTATTACACGAGCTCCAAACTTGCATAGATCTGTTGCTGAAGCGGGTCAAAAGACAAATTCAAAATGTGTTGCACACTTATTTTTTAATTCCTTCTACCAAACTATGAATAAATTACATTTCTGGATCACTCCTGGTATGCACGGTATACTTAGTATTTATTTACTGTCACTGTAGTCTTCTGATAATTTACAGATATAAAGGAGCATATCCGACAATACCATCACTTGGGTTACAACTATAGGTTGATACACCATCTTCTAGAAACCAGACATGAGTGTACCATAAGGTAAGAATCATGTATTCTAGAAATTAATTGCTGAGTTAGCGAAGGTATACTGATAAAATGTAATCAGTAATTTCATCAAATTCACTTTTTTGCCAATTTGACAAACGCAGATTACATTTATGAATAAAAAGGCAATGAAATTCTTGAAAAAGAGACAAAATCTTGACAAGACTAAGTCTTTCACCTTATAATGTTTGTAAAAATAATTTTAAAAAATGTAAAATTGCCATTATCATAGCTATTTTGGCCTGATTTTGTATTTTAAGTTGACTTTTTATCTAAATTTTCAAGGCACTGGCGGTGAATATAATTCCAAAATTATTATGTGGTCTGTCTATCCAGGCAGCACATAAACTTAAAGAGATTTGAGTCAATTATTTAATATGTCTGAAATTGTTTAACCTTGAAATTTGAAAAGAATGTTTAATCTGCTTAATGCACCAGTCAATTGTAACCACTGCCCCCATCCCCCCCCCCCCAAGGTCCGGGGGATAGCCGGGGACATGGGCCGTGTATTTACCTTTCAGGTGGCCCCGCAGTGCCGGGTGAATGCGGTGGTTTTAACTTTGGGCAAAATATAGCGGTGGATTTGCCTTACCTAGTCTCCCTGGGGTGCGTGGGAATTTGGCGGGGTTTTACCATCAGTCCGATCCCGGAGGGCGGAGATTTTACCCGGGGTTTGCTGGACCGAAAGTCAAAGTCCCGGCTATTCCCGGACCTGGGGGGGGGGGCGTGATTACAATTGAATGACTGGTGCATAACTTGTATTGAGATGAAATTGTTAAACACTTATATTTTGATAACCATTTATATCAATTTTCACTATTTGTATGTACAAAATACTTTGCATCAGATATTTATGTTACACTTTAAGATAATTTATGTCAAATGGTTAATAGCATTTAATTGTATTTTATGTAACGTGTTTGTAGTTTCAGTTATCTGCAAAGGAAGCTGATACCGTCTCTCGGGTTGCGGAGAAGAGGACAACTTGATGATAATGTGGTCAACATTATTAATCAAGCCACGGTAACACAAAACATAGTTAATTTGCTTATTGGATCAAATTGTCAAACACTGACTATGTTTAAAAACTCAACTTATAAGAATAATCTTGCATTTTAAAGGGATTTAGTTAACATATCAAATTAAAGGTGGATGCAACTTAGATGTAAGGATTAATGTTTGAGGAACATTATAAATAGAAGTAATGTGAGAAGCATATATAAGCATATATAACAGAAACAGAATTATGTATTGCAGCATTTGTTCCTTATCCGCTTTTCTTTTTTTTAATATTAATAATACAATTATATTTTTCAGAGTGAAATTAGTAATGGTGTTGCTGGGTCAGAGCAGCTACGAAGGACGTTGTCAGTAAAGCACAATATGAGAATAACAAGGTAATATAATTGTTCTCACACCTACTAAACACTCTCACTGTTTTTTTTCTATAGTACCTACAGGTCTGACTATCCGACACATTCCCAAAGCAAAATATGTGATATTTGTCTCAATTTTAAGAAAAAAAATCCAAATCAAAATTAAAAAAATAAATAAAAAATGGCGAAAGTATTGTTACATGTACTGGTTCAATCAACCTCCTAAAAACATTATGTGATGTAAAGTTTGGGGATACTTGAATTCAGAAATCATTGATTTTCATCACAATCAGAGATCAGTATTAAATATTATCCGCCATGAATTATTGCAATTGTGATGACTACACCACAAGGATTGATCTTTCAGCTTGTTTGGGTCTTTTTTAAGGGGAAATTGTTTTAAATAATTTCTTCATTCGTAGGAGACTAGAACACTTTTTATTTTTAACTGTTAAATTTCACAATTTGATGCAAATTTTCAGAAATGTCTAGTGTCTTTTTCCAAAACTGGGCAGAAAAGCCCTGGCTATATTTATATATATTATAAGTTCTTAGAGTGGTAACCTTTCAACAAAATCAGCATTATAATAGCATACATGTTTGATACAAGAGCTACACAAATGTAAAACTTTTTTCATCTATAGCACAAAAGTTAGAGCTAAGATATTTGTTACAAGGCATTTTCTAGTGGTCTTCATCCAGTTTTCTTTAAATAGTGACATGGGGGTAAAAACTTTTTTATTTTTTTATTTTACTGCATAAAAACTTCACATTCATTGATGACTGGAAGAACATATTACTCAGGTGAGTGGAACAGAGTCATCTTGGTCCAATGGCTACATTAAATGTTAAATTGGTTTAAAGTTGTAATGATGTAAACTATTTAGTATACTGTAGTTTAAACAGGTCACAGACATTAACGACCATGGGCATTAGCTACCAGACATAACAGACATTGGTGACATTACAGACCATATTTCAGGACATTACAGACCATGTATTAAACTATATTATCTATACAAACTATTCTGGTGAAGGTCACATTCTAAGCTATTAAGGCACTGCACTACACCCTGGGTAGAACACTATTGTTTGATTGATTTTGATATATGTCTGTTTAGTTTAACATTCACTTTTCTTTGTTGGGCGATTTGCAGGTATTCTTGATATACTTTTCAGGGAACTAAGCAGAGAACTAGTTCGAATAATTGACCCAGAGGGAGTGGAAAGACGAAAACGCCATAGACTGAGACGCCGCCAATACATTTCGAGGGTAAGCTAATAAAATGCAAATTCCAAAAGATTTAAGGAATTTTGAACATAAGCAGTTTCAATGAGAACATTCCAATTATTGAAACATTTTTTTACCCATTTAAAGCTTACCTGTCAGAGCACTTAATGCTTGAGGTAAAATATTATGATCAGTAATTGATAACATTAAATTTATGCACAAAATTATATTATATATTTAAAACTAATTTTGTAAGACTTTTTATTTAGTTTCACCAATAATCATTTGTCATCAAACTTTTTACTCAATAAGTCACAGAGCCCATCAACACGCCAACATCTTTAAGGAAACTTATTACACTTAAGGTCATGCCATATTTTTGAAGACATGCTTGATGGGCGACCCTGTTTGATGTGACGAATGCTTATGATTATGATAAGGTTTCATTTAGATATTCCAATAAAGGATCAGAAATACTTGTATTTATTTTGAATGTGTCAAAATTGTTCTTAGTCCATGAAATATTGAGATGAAACATATTTCTGTTGCAGGGCCCAAACTATGTATGGCATTTGGGTATGTTCAAGTATTTTAGTTCTTGTTTTTTTAAATAGAAAAAACTAAATTTGTCAAACCATCTGTTATGTATGTAAATATATTAAGAAAGGTGGTTCCAGTAAGCAAAAGTACTTTTACAGCATTAAACACAAAATAAATGCACATAATTAGTATTGTTTTGCCTTAAAAAGGTTGTAAATTTCTAGCAAATCATTGAGACGAATTCAGTTTTTCTGACGTCAGTTTGTCTTTCCGTTCATTTGTTCTCTGGCGGAACATAAAATAGTAAGGGAATGGCCAAGAAATCATCTGTTTTCATACAATCCAGTAACTGTTCATGTCTGTTGTGTCATGTGTTATTTCTTATTTTAAGAAATAATGGCAATAACACATTTCATATCAATATATATATGACCAATTGAGAGAGTTTGTTGGTTCTATTTTTTTAAAACATGCCATTTGAAGTAAATAATTGTGTATGTTTTTTAATTCTGTTTCAGATGGATATGACAAGCTTGCTCCCTATGGGATCTATATACATGGATGCATAGATGGGTAATTGTTATTTTTCATTTTTAGCTCGACTATTCGAAGAATAAGGAGAGCTATACTACTCACCCAAGCATCAGCGTCGGCTTCAGTGTCACCCCTTGGTTAATCACCCCTTGGTTAAGGTTTTGCGTGCAAGCACACATATGTTAATAACTCTGCAACTACTTGAGGTCTTGCATTGAGACTTTATACAATGGTATTAAACCACACAACCTAATTGAATAATCAAGTAAGATAACTGTCTGTCTTTTGCAAATAATGGCCCTTTATTATTGCACAAAATTTTGCATGTAACCACATTAAATTTTATGTTATTATCTCCGTACATCATGTATTGCATTGAAATCTAATCAAACAGTGATCCATGCATGTTTCACCAAAACTTTTCAATCCTTACACTGAAAGCGGCAGAATAGTCGAGCGTGACAGCTCTTGTTATGTCCAGAATTAAAACTCTTTTTTTAAAACAACACAGCTATTACAAAAACTTTACAAAAAAAATGAACATGAGGTCGTAAATGACTTGAATCAGTTCATTAAAAAAGAGAATTAATATTTGTAGTTTGTAGTTGTAAAAAAAACAAAACAAGTCTCAATTCTAGGATACTATTTATATAAATACTGCTATTTAAGATTTAAGCTATTGAACATACTTCATGCATTTACTTGCAATTTGCATTTGAAATTTCTGCAGTGTGATGAGTTTTGATAATATTGTTGTATATATCAAATAACACCTATCATGAAATCAATTAGTTTCAGCAGGAAGGTGATGTGGTTAAAGGCAGGAATTACAAACAAAAGACCAGAAGTTATTGCATCATACTTCATAGAAGCAGTCAACCAAGAAGGTGGTAAGTACACATATTTGTATAGTATCTTGTTGATGGTTTGATACATTTTGTATATAATAACAGGAGAAAAATGTCTGTGTTATTGTGTGAATCAATACAATTATTGTCCTGATGTTCTGAGTGGATTAAATATGTCAATCTAATGTTTAATTCGAAGGGTTCCCTCTAAGAGTCCGAGGTGACAGAGGCACTGAAAATGGAGCAGTGGCAGCAGTTCAAAGAGCTCTTAGGGACAGTGAACGAGCTTTTTTATATGGACGATCCACATCTAATCAGGTATTGAATTTTGATTTAAAACAGTATCAACAATTTAAAAGCCCTGTACTGGACTGGAGAGGACTTTTGGTTTTCCTCCAGTCTGTCCGACCATCCAGTCAATCAGTCATCCATCCTCAATTTAAGACTGTATCAAACCAACCTACAAGTTATCATCATCATTAAACTCTGTGATGATTGCAGATCTGTTAACTCTACATGAATTTTAGCATAATTGTGCCCATTTGGATTTTAGACTGTGTTCTCTGATACTTGGTAGAATCTTGTTTAAGCATAGTTTGATCTTATTTTAACTTTTGAATTATATGTTACAGCGCATTGAGAGATGGTGGGGTTACTTGAGAAATGCACGGGCAGACTACTGGATGAATGAAATCAAGGTTGGTATCATAATAATTTACAAGGATTAATATTCCTTGCCTATAATGCACATGTAGGAAAACACTCAAGTTAAAAAAAATATTTTTTTAAAGATATGTGAATACTGAAACTTTAAAAAGTAATACTAAAACCTAAATTCCAAAATCAAAATCTACCAGTTATCCTGAAATAAAATAATATTTCTATTTACTATTTCAGCTGTTGGAGAGGGACAATAGATTGGAAAGGGCAGATCCTATACAAAGGTAGGTAAAACATATCAACATACCAGTGAATTATCTATGGTTAAACATGATAATCTCTGAAAGATTTGATAATGCTGTTTTCACTCGAGCGCTGTACAAGATGTGATGAAAAAAAACATAAAAAAATGTCCTTGTTTTTCAGTCACAGCACCTCTTAATAATCATAGTTAAAGTCAAATCTTAAGATATTGATTCAGTTCATACTTTTCAGATTATGCCTGCAATATGCACTCCTGCCATTTATTGGAAGGCAGCTGGATGAAATTAAGCATCTCTGGAACACCCATTCTATTCGCAA
Organism: Mya arenaria; assembly: GCF_026914265.1. Lineage (NCBI taxonomy): Eukaryota > Metazoa > Mollusca > Bivalvia > Myida > Myidae > Mya > Mya arenaria. The sequence continues at coordinate 41,310,650 of NC_069131.1, forward strand.
TCAAAGAGTGGGGGATACACTTCCTGGCATTCCGGACATTCTGCATACACAAGTAGAATTATATGGTAAACTTTTTATATGTTTGTATGTTTAAAAAAAAGTTAAAGATTTTACCATAAAACACTTGGATGCTTTGATAGGTAAATTGAAATTTAATTTTATTGCGCAAATAGTTTTCCCTTGGTAAGTACAAGAAAGATCTCGACTTAATCCTCGTCAGGTTTTGCTCTAATCTGCTTAAGCCTTGGTTTGGGGCCAAGATATAGGATTGGTAAGGAAATTCAGAAACAAATATTTAAGGCCAGAGTACATAATAGAAGTCGCTTTTGTATCTGAGTTAAGATATTTTAATGAGAAAAAAAAATAGCCTTATTATTATGAACTATTTTAAAATCAAGATAGCCTTTTTGAGCGTTTGTGTGTATACTGGGGTAATGATAAAGAATGCTTGTTGTTTTTAGCTCAACTATTCTAAGAATAAGGAGAGCTATCCTAGTCACCTGAGCGTCGGCGTAACCTCTTATGTTAAAGTTTGCGTACCACCTCAAATATTTTCAAAGTCCATATGGCTTTGAAACTTTGCACGCTTTTTCACCATCATGCCCCTAACCTGTCACAGAAGGGGGTAACTCTATCAAGCATTTTAACAAAATTATGCCCCTTTTATCACTTAGAAATTACCTGAAAACTTTTCCAATTCAATTTATGTAAATATCTCAGCACATCATGTATTGCACTGAAATCTAATCTAACAGTGATCCATGCATGTATCACCAAAACCTGTCAATCCATACACCGAAAAGCGGTGGAATAGTCGAGCGCGCTGTCTCTGTGACAGCTCTTGTTTAAATTTACCATTGTTTTGCATAATTGGCAACGCAGTTTGACTTTGCAAGTGATAATTTTATTTTGCAGGTGTGGAAGATTACAAAAACGCCTGCTCGATGCAAGAAATGCAATATCTGCACCAGGAATATGAAAATGATTTTTTAAATTTAGATGGAGAATTTTTAGAGATAGTGGAGCAGGTCAGAGAAATAAACAATCTACCAGATCCAGTACAAATTTCCCACTTTCAGGAGGCCAAAGATCTCTATGTACAGCTGTCTTCTTACATAAATAACTTGTAATGTTTTTTCTTTAGAAAAAACTGTACCTTGTTCATTATTTTATATCTGTGTCTTGGTAATTGTTGAAGTATTTTGTATGAAATCATATACATGTATCTTCGAAATATATTTAAATATATATATATACCTACCAAGAAACTGTTGACTTGCTAATGACAATTGATAAAAAGCTTGTGTACTTTTAGGTTTCAAATTCAGTTTTCATTTTTAATCACCTACACAAAGGAAGCTGGGTCATCATCCTTATGGTGAAAATTTATGCAAATGTATTTGTTTAAATATACATTATTTTGGTAAAATCAGTTTTCATTGCTTAAATTGATCCATTCCCGTGTTACCAGAGAGGCGTTAAGGTGGCCGCCCACTTTTGAGCAAATGCTGAAGGATGATTAAATATATGTTGGAAAAAAATTGTTATGTTACATGTGGCCAAATTTAAAGTAAAACTTAGATGACACGAAGAAAGATCTTAATTAAAATTGGTGAAGTGAGAGTAGCAAAATAGCCCTATCTTAATCATAAACTTAAATTATTTCCTAGAGGCATCTTACTGACTTAGAATACATCCACATTGGCTGACACATTGAACATAACAAAATCTGATGCAGAGATTGTTTATCAGGTGAGTTCCAGGACCTTTGAACAGATGCGTAGGTTGAAAATCAGCCTAGAACTTGCCTATCTGCACTTTGATATGCTGAGAATATAGATTGTTTTCCTCCAACAATGGCTATTGCTGAGGTGTGACCCAGTTTTCTATCACCTGGCCCAGATTTAAATATGTCAAAGAGTTCATCGAGGAAAACATTTTGATTAAGTTTCATGAATAATTGGCCATGTATAATGCCTTAAGTGTGTTCCAAAGATTTTTCTAAGATTTAACTTAGTGATCTTTCTGACCCCATGTGACCCACTTTTACAAGTGACAAGGTTTGATCATGAGGAACATTCTGACCAATTTTAATCATTTTCTTATCAATACCTACCAAAATATGATTCCAGATGGACAGAATGACAGTAAACGCCAAAACAATATTCCCATCCCAAAACCTTTCAATTCTGTGGGATTATAAACCTTGACTTCCAATTGATTTTGACTTCATAGTTAAGAAACATATATTACATGGGTAAAACACCTTTCCATGGTGCTCATTTAATCTGTGCAGTATGAATTGAATAAATGACTGAATAAATTTTGCAACTAATGGAATGACAGACACGTGTAAAGTATGAGCAAGAGTTGTGGAGGGTGTATGTTATTCTTCAGTATTTAAACCTGCACTCTTACGGAATGAACGTTTTGACAACTTATAGCCAATTTTTGCAAAAATCCATGGAAACCAGTAATACAAGACTGCTGACCAAGAAATGAATCACAGATTTAATATTCAAAGCTGCACTCTCACAGATTTAATGTTTTGACACTTTTTTTATTTTTTTGTCTTAAAAAAAGCCAAGTTTTACGAAAATCCATTGAAACTAATTATATAAGACTGCTGACAAAAAATGGGTTGTTTTTTTATATTGAAGTTCAAGAAATGTTTTTTAATCCATTTTTCTTAAACCCTTTGTAACGGTATAAGCCATAAAACATAATTTTTTGAATGGAAATATGAAAATCTGTGATATGATCTTTTGTAAGCAATCTCTTATAATTGGTTTGCAGATATTCATGCAAAAACGTGCTCTTTCCATGATTTTTTTTTTTAAAAAGTTGTAAAAATGGTAAATCTGTGAGAGTGCAGCTTTAAGTTCAGAAATTGATGTTTTATGCTGTTTTCTTGAACCATAAGTAAGTTTAATCAATACGACATTGAAAATTTTGAATGGAAATATGAAAATCTGTGATCCTATTTTTTGTCAGCAATATTTATCATTGATTTGCAGATATTTACACAAAACGTTACTATCTCCAATTGAAAGAAATAGTTGTAAAAATGGTATATCTGTGAGAGTGCAGCTTTAATATGATAAACAAGAATATTGAATCTGACCCTGACAGCAAGGTTCCAGAAAATGTAATTTACATATGTTGGGTCATTTTTTCTCAGTCAAGCCAGTGATTTAAAGTTCAATAGTGTGGTAAGAAGACATCCCAGAATATGCGGATATTATATCCCCAAAAGGGTAAATTTGCTTCCAAAAGGTTGTGGCATAATTTAAGTGTCTTCCAGCCGGGGGTTATATGGTTGAATAGAAAAGCTCTATGCAACATCCCGTAATAAAGCCATTACTTCCAGTACCTTTGAACATACAGGTAGAGAGTAATGTAAGTCTACTTAGGTAAAAAAAAATCACCCTTGTTTTGGAAATTGTCTTTTAATGCAGCTTCCTGTGATGTTTACACAAAGTTCCCATAGATGCTGAAGAGATACATATACGTTTTAAGCAAGAATTAAATTTAATCATATGATTTGAAACAGCAACATATAAGACCTGATTATTGACAAGTCAAACATCAGACTTTGGGCTCTTAGCAATTGGTCAATGTACCTTAATAGTCATCAAAGAAAATTTACATGGAAATTTAAGAAAAAATGGTGAGGTAGTCTTTTTAATTTAGTGAAACAAGATGTCAGCCATTTTGTGTTATTTTGGTTAAAGTGCATCACTTCATATTTTGTTTCAAAGTTTTAATTCATTTTCCAATTTCAAAGAATTGTTTTGAACACATTTGACACAAATACACGAGACATACAATGACTGATTGGAATATTTAACGATATTAGGCTTCCCTAAAATGATCTGCTTTGACATAAATACAGTGCTTAGCTCAATTTCAGAGGCAGGTCAAGGACTTTCTAAATGGGGGGGCACAACTTATTATTATGGGGGGGGGGCACAAATTATAATAAACATAATTATAGAACTTTTTTGGAATACATAATTTTAATATGGAACGAACATTTGTTTTTGCTGTCAATGGAGTTTGGCAGAACAATTTTATTAAAAAGATAGCTTGAAGTGATATAAGTTAAACTTTTCATAAAAGAAAATATATCATGCCAGTGAGAAGAATCGTACCGGGGTCGCCGGGATTGGAACTGTAGTAAAACAGTAAACTTACACATATAACTGCAGCCATAGTTGTTTACTTTTAATCAGCTGTCTGTGTGAAATGTGGCACCTATTTATCATTATCGAATGTTCGGGCCCTGATGTCATTTTCAAGAGATTCGTGTCGTAAACTAAACAGTATTAAATATATTTTGAAATTGGCATACCATAAACACTGGAACACGAACATCAGATTCAATTGTTTTCTTGCTCAAAGCGCTATAAACTTTAAATTGTGAAAAAACTTATCTGTACAGTTAAATCAATAAAGATGTGCCGACAAAAACCATAACTTGCCAGCTAGCTGGGGGTGGGTGGGGGGGGTGGGTGGCACGGCCCCTCCGTGACCCCCGGTAGACTTGCCACTGAATTTGTGTATATGGTAAACATTGAAATGATTCTTGAAAAGAATATAAGATGTCAGAGAACTTTTCAGAATAGCTCGCTCATGCCACTGCAGGTCAAAAGCAATGTGAAACCTGCTTATATATTTCTTTATTTGACCATGACCTTCCCTTTAAAGGTAAGGCTCAAGGGTTGCATTACACCAATAATGAGACATTTCATGATCATTTGTTTATCAAGGAGGTTCTAGAATAACAAACAAGGAAACTTTTTTAAAGATATAATTTCTGCAAGTCAGATATCATAAGTAATAAAGACACAAACGTTTAACTCAACATAAAGCAAAAAACAACATGAAGACACATTTTTGTTCTTAGAAAATCTGTTGTATTTTTTAACAAAAAGTTTAACAAGATTCCGGATGCAAACAAAGAATATTTGTCTCAAAAGTAAAATTATAGCTATTAAGGTTGCTTTTGTTAGGTTAATTTAAGACATAATTTGTGAACTTCGGTCTTCTTCCAGGTATATTGTTTTGTTGAAATGCATAAAAAACACATAAATTCTGTCAAATATTCCAGCAGAAATATGCCTTGTATGGTTGTAAGATGTGATTATCTTGATCTTAATGTTGGTTGGGTCATGTGACTGTTGTCCTTATGACTTTATGTTCAAAGTTTGATGTTGAAACATGAAGAAATAAAGTTTAGACTAATAACTTCAATGAAATGTTTCTAGAACTAAGTACTTGCTTTCTGAGTTGTTCATATTTTTTACCATTTAAACTAGGGATGCAAACGAATATTCGAATATTCGATCGAACGTTTGGTATTCGAATGTCAAAATAGGTATTCGAATATTCGATGTTTTTGTTGAATTAATTTAATAAACATTTTGCCTAAAACTGTCATCTTCGTCTGTCTTGTTTTTACAACGATGGACCCGTTATGCCAGAGGTGTGAACTTATGACACTATACACGCGCCATATCGGATATATCGCCGGGAACTATAAACAGTCCCCGTAATTTTGTATTTACTGACTGTTAGACAAGTGAAATCAGACACATTCCAATTATTTTTCGAACATTTAAGATCGGCCTTTATACCAATGTGTTGTCTTCACTGCTAATCAAGCTTGGCGATATTGCGCAAATCGCCTTGATGATTCGAAGGACATGTGCTAGTTATGTGCTTTAAACTGTTTTCCATGTTTCGTTACAACGCTCTTGCGTTGAAAAGTAATTGTATGGTTTAACGTTTAAGTATATTTGTCCTGTATTTATGTAAAATACATCAGTCAAAATCGACGTTTGGGCATGGTTGGTGTCGTTTTCTATAAATATATTTCGTAAACATCAATCCCAGAACGAGGCTGCAAGTACCACGTTGGCGCATATTGTCATTTAACCGGGAAAAAACGAAATTCCCCGATCTTATTTTGCAATGTTTACAAAAGTAAACGCAGAGGAATTGATATAGTTCGTTTTTTTCTTTAAAATATATCGCTTTTTCTTGGGATATATTCTGAAAAGGGGGAAATTCAGAGGCTAATTTGTGGAATAATAGGTGTCCGTCGCGTGTACCGAATACGACAAAGAAGGGTACCAGGGCCCTGGCTATTACGTAAGTGAATATTAGTTTACTACAATTCTCAAAGGATCATTTTGGTATTCGAATATTCGATCGAAAGAATTACCGAATATTCGAATATCAATTTTGTCATTCGTTTGCATCCCTAATTTAAACAAACATTAAAATAATGCACCATTTGTTACGAAAATATGGCATCAGACAGTTGACAAATAACTCACTCTATACACAAAGGATTTATTAATAAAAATGGAACTTATACAAAAAGTTATAAGTGTGTTTTTCAACATGAGCAATAAGAGAATTTTAAGTGACACCAACACATATTGGTTAAAAACATATCAGATTAAGTTGCTTCCTCTATCTGAAGCAAACAATAAGATATAGTCCTATGTCAATTAAATCCTTAATGAGTGTTAATAAAGCATTCTTAAGCAAGACAAATGCAAAATAAACTGCACAATAACTATCAGTAAATAATAATGTCAGAAAAGGTTTCAAGATAAAAAAAAATGTTATTATTATTAAATGTTATTCTTTTATCAAAATAAAGCTAATTTTAAATTGCCTGAATTTCAGAGTAAAACTTCAATGTTTAATGCTACAAAAACTGCTGCATTCAATACTTATTTTACACTAGCAAGATTAAAATATCTTGATAATTGGAATGAAATCGATCAATTGCATAAAACTTATGTATAGCGTTCTGACAGATGCTCAAAGAGTTGTGTTAAATAATAAGGCACAAAAATGCCAAGACTATTTTCACACCATTTCTATATTTTAGTCACTCAATCTCCAGTGTGTGTATACCACGTGTAAAATTACATCAAATATTATTACGTCAGAAGGCAACATTTTGCATAAAATAAAGACTTCAATCAAAGATAATTTTAAATAAGACAAAGGAGAGTCTATGCCACTTAAAGAGCCTGGCCTTCGTTTTATTACCGAAGTTTGATAAGAAGATTACTTTCTTCAAACACTCGAACAAATCTGTTTCCATAATTATGTTTTGTCAGTGCTCCGTCAGACTGATGTATTGTGAATAAAGGTTTTTCGAGGTGTTTGAAGAACCTAAACTCTCAATCAAACTCTGGTAAAACACCGATGAAGGGGCTCTGTAAGCGGCGTAGACTGCGCTATGTTTCATATAAATGAAGAAATAGTGAAGGTATTAGAAGCAAAATCTTGCCTTCAGACGTAGCATTTATGACGCAATTTATCACGTGGTACACACACTGATCTCATAACATACTCTTTTGAATTGGAATAATAATCATTTATATCATTTTGACTGAATTAGTATGTTGGAATATTGTCAAATAATTTACCATCGAAATGTAATTCTGTGTGAAAATCTACTGATTTAATAAGCATGATATCAGCTTGAACAAAATGTTAATATTCTCATGACTTTAGAAATGTTCAAAAAAAACACCACTAAAAATAAGTGCATTTATTACAGAACTTAAAATTTTCATGGCCTGGAAATAATTGTCATCAGTTCAAAAGTCAATATATCATATCATGCACCTAATGATACACAAGAGATATGTCACAGAAATAACAACACAACGCTGATCATATACACTTAATTTCAATAAAATATCTTGGTTAAATACATCAAATAGGTAATTATAGTCTAATAGACTAATACATGCCTGAGACTTACTTTTAATTATTATAAAACAGTAGACCTTCAATCTGCCCTTCTTCGACAGATGAGGATCCACTGTCTGGTTGTTGAAATAAAATGTTTGCAACACCAATGTCCATTACTATTGATACAGAACGAACACAATATCTACCATAAAAAGTGTTCATATGATTATTTTTTAGCACAATTGTATACTGCGTATTCTGAATGATAGGCAAACTCTTTTTTAAAGGAACGTGCATTGAATATTGGTTTTCTTGGAAAATTACACGACCTTCAGTTTGTGCAAGTAAACATTTTGATGCAGTCTCATAAATGGAAAGTGAAATAAAAAGTTCAGCCTCAGGCACACCATAAACACGGACAGCTTTTAATTTTAGTTTTCTATCTGACATAAACAAAACTCTATCCCCATTCAGAGCATCTGTATGCCAGGTGCTGCCTTCAGACCTCCGAACAGACCTTCTAGCAAATAGGTCAGAATTTGTATTAATGGTACGTGGGGAAGTACATAAACCTATGTCAGACAAAGTAGAAATGTGTATATCAGGCGAAGATAAATATATCAAAACCTTATTTTGAACATCAGAAGACAAAATACCGATCCTTACACAATTACATATAAAATATTCTAAAGTCATACAGAAAAATCTAATAAACCTTACAATCAAAGTCCAATCAAAATGTTCAACACTGTCAGAATAATGAATTAAGCAATCAAACAAAAACTCCTCTTGAACACCAAGTGAAGAACGCTGAATTATTTGAGTGATAACTTCAGGTGATAGCGAAAAAAAATCATCAGAAGCTGCCATAGACTCTTCAAAATTCGAGTCCAAAAATGTTAAACAAAGTATTTTGACATTATCAAGTGAATTAGTACAAGATAAACTAAGAAATCTGAAAACAGTTTGAGAATTGAGATTTTCCATTAGAAATTCTTTGCACAATGTTGTTAACGAATCAACCCCATAAAAAACTGAGCACATTATAAAACTTTCAATATTTGTAAGTGACAAAGTACAATTAATTCCATACATGAATTTTACTACACCTATGACAATCTCATCTTTAAATTCTATGCACATGATCCTAGGTTCTGCTGAGTTACCAGACCAATTTTTGCTAAGTTTTGCTGAAAAATAAAATGAATTTAAACTTAAGATAATATCATGACAAAAAAATTCTTCTCCAGACTGCAATTGGAGTACAACATTGCACTGGACCTTGTCATTTAAAGCTACTTGCAAAGTAGTTGCAATGTCACTCATATTGAATAAGTATATAAAATATAAAATAAAATTGAACTTCAAACTAACTGTTTAACAGGTCGCAAAGCAACAATAGAGCAAGACATATACTTAAGTTAAAAACTAAGTTTTAATGTTCTTGTTTTCACATCCTTGATGTTCTCATGTAGTGTCTGAATACAGTTCAACACAAATATCTACTTGGATATTCAATCAGCTTTTTAAACTGTTTATCTTTTCAATTTTTGAAAACTACGCACATCAGTTTTTCCAAGGAATATCACACCATTCCGTTTTCAAAATTAACACAATTTTTACCTTAATTCAGTTTGTATATAATAACACTTTATACACTAAATGCTATTATTTTGTTTTATCAATATTGAAAAATCTATTTTCTGTTGTTTCAAGATCCATGAACAATGTAGCTTCTTCTGGACTAAGGGAATAGATTTCTGCTTTAGTGGCAATCTGACTTCGGTTTCCTCCACAACACAAGACGACACTCAGATTCATCTGTGCCATCAAGAGTGATGAATAATTTTGTAATAACTTGTTTCACAATGGCTGTAGAATGAATAAGTGAACTAACTGAAGTACTCTCAGTTTTTCCTCATTCACGTTTGTAAATGCATGAACACATTATGTTTGGTTGTGTGTTAAATGTGTCAACTTAAAATACTTTGTTTCTCCGAGTGGCTACTGGCAAAGTTAATTCACGGTCCACAAAACTTCGTTGTAGTTGGTGACTGTTTCATTCATTGTATAATCCTGAAAAACATCAATACATCGTTTTAAAAAAACACAAGAAGACATTTTCTAATAACTGAAGATATGTTTATGGTTCTTGCACACATGATTTCTGCATGGTGCCCCTTTATCTTGGTTTCAAGATCATTAAAAATCCTAAAAGTAGTTTTTCAAGTATCATTATTTAGGATAAATGTGCTTGTCAAAAGCAATAAAAAACAAATTAGAAAATAAACAAGAACTCTTGATGATAAAAAACAACTGGTTTTTAATGATTGGCTGAAGAGATTCCATTTCAACTGCTTTTTTTTTTTGTAATAGTGACCATAATCATAAGGGCCACAAACACAATCCCATGGAAGACCTCCATACCATCTTCCTACAAATCGGAACCAAAAATTAATCTATTTTTAGTAACAATGACCCTAGGGGGCTAAAAGGCAGTCCAATGAAAGCTCTCCATAACCTTGTCCTACTATATACCAAGTTTGGTCACACTAATTCAATCCTTACTTGAAGATATTTAGTACTAACCATTCTTCTATTTTTAGCAACAGTAACCGTGACCATGACCATATCCCTTTGTGAAAACCTGATTTAGTATATTAAAGTATACCTGTCAAAAAAATAAGAATAAAATTTAAAAAAGTCAATCAAGAAATATACTTTGCATTTAGAGTTAAAATCCCAACTTGTCTTGTAACTTTAATCTGCCCTTATATTAAACCAAAAGTTCCAAAGTCAATCAAGGGCAATAACTTGTATGAAAGATAATATGGAGTTATTAAACCTTATTGTGTGATGGTCATGAACATTTTTGTTGAGTATTAAGTCAGTTGAAAGAAAGGTATTGAAGTTATTTATAAATTTCCCAACAAACCTGCCCTAAAACTTTACCAAAGTTTCATAGTGAATCAGGGGCCATAATTTGTACAAAAGATAATATGGAGTTACCTAACCTATTATGAGATGATCTCGAACAAATTTGTGAAGTATTAAATGAATTGAAAAAGGGTTCTGGAGTTATAAGTGAAATCTCAACCTGTTCTATAACCTTAAACAGACCTGGATGCTAATGTTGCGGCAAGTAGTATGGCCCTCCTTATTCTTCAAATAGTCAAGCTAAAAAAGCTCACACCACTTTTGGACGCAAAACAAACAACAACTAAATATGCAAGTGTATCCAAAAATATGAACAAGAGGGCCATGATGGCCCTGTATCGCTCACCTGTAGCTTTGCTAAATAAAGTGAACATTCTGACCTATTATCATAAAGATCCAATGAAAAGTATGGCCCCTAGAGGCCACTTGACCCGGGTTGACCCAATATCGAACCTGACCTAGCATATGTTAAGATGATCATTCTGTCCAAGTTTCATTAAGATTAGGCTAAAATTGTGATCTCTATTGTGTTCACAAGGTTTTTCTACTAATTGACCTAGTGACCTAGTTATTGACCGCGGATGACCCAATATCGAACTTGACCTAAATTTTATAGAGATGATCATTCTGACCAAGTTGCATTGAGATTAGGCTAAAATTGTGACCTCTAATGTGTTCACAAGGTATTTCTACTAATTGACCTACTGACCTAGTTTTTGACCCCAGATGACCCAATATCGAACTTGACCTAGATTTTATAGAGATGATCAGTCTGACCAAGTTTCATAAAGATTAGGTCAAAATTGTGACCTCTATTGTGTTCACAAGCAATTGTGAACGGACGGACGGACGGACGACGGACGAAGAGTGATCACAAAAGCTCACCTTGTCACTACGTGACAGGTGAGCTAAAAACATTCAAAATTTTACCTCTTCTACAATTGTCAAAATTTCAGGCAATTTTGAGGTAGTGATGGGACTTCTCTGTGGATAAATTTCCCCATCCTCAATGTTGGCCAGTTGAAATTTTGGCGGCAGAATCTCCCCGGCAAATGCACTACATGCAAAATCATATATGACCTGAAAGATATCAATTGTTTGATTGCATTCATTAGGATATGGAACTCTTGCCTGTCACCATTTGTAATTGTTTGCTTCACAGACTTTTTATTTCTATGTTAATGAATCAAATTATAACTAGTCACACAGCTTAATTTGACCATTTATTTATTTTCAAGCATGTTGCAATAAATATATCCATTTTCACCACATGTAACAACACTGAACACACACGTAATTTCAATGAAACCAAATTTGTTCATTTACAAAAGTTTTAAGCACAGTCAATACTGCGCCTATTGAAGAAAAATGGAAATCATAAGTCCTTTAAGTCCTTAAAGGGACTGTCTCACAGATGATAAAATTGCGGAAAAAAATGAAATTGTCGAATAATGACATAAACTTGGCATCGATGTGTACAATGCATTGAAACTTACTAATTGAAGTACCACATAGTTTACAATTTATTTAAGTTTTGCAGTTATTTCATATTTTTCCTTTAAAAAAGATTACTAGGTATGTCTACCTGGTGATTGGCTAGTCGGTGTTATCACGTGATATTACCAAGGTAGGTTTATAGGTTAATTATGCCACCCGTTTAGTGTAAGTCTTGATAGCTCAGTAGGGAAGACGCTGGTCTTCAATTTTGGCGACGCGAGTTCGAACCCGGTCTCCGACACAATTTTTTTTTAATTTGGTACCTTTTTTTTACAATTATGATATCAAAGCGTAACACATTTTATTAGCTAAATGTCCTAAGATTCGTTACATAAAAAAACTTTTTTTGGTGCAAATCTGTGAGACAGTCCCTTTGATGTCTTTTATCAAGGTGATCATTGTACAAATCTGCCTCAAAATGGTCAAAAAGTCGTAACACGAGTTTTACTGAATTTTATTAATTTTTGGAATTTCATACCTGTATGTTGTCATCCTCCGACGAAACAAACGAGGCACTTTTTCCCCCATGGGCCTCATGTACAATTGTTATAATTCTTCCCCTGCTGGTTGGTACTTTTCTGTGTCGAAATCTTTTTTCAGCCAGCTGTAAAACATATATGTTGAGTTAATTACTGAAGCAGATTGGGAAAAACATCCCGATAATCTTTCAAATATATATTTATTATTGAATTTATTATTTTAATTTCTTGTGAATTTTAGTGATTTTGCCATACATATTTTTGGAGATATGAAAGACAAAATTTTGGACTGAAAAAGGCCAGATGGACAAGGTCAAATTTTTATGCTTTTCAACACTTCAGTGAAAGGGTCTAAAATGCATAGACAGAATAATTGAAACATAAATCAGGTTTGAACAGTTATATCATTGACAATTGAATAAAATATTTACTTTATGCCTTTCTTCAAGTTTACTCTGCAGCTGAAATAGTAAAAACGTAATGCATTCTCGATTGCTGTGGACTATTTCAATACTTGAATTATATAATATGACAAAGGTAGTATTTGGTCAAAGTTCTACTAAATACAGCATGTTTTTCTTTTGCCATGAATGCAAACTTCGAGGCTCAGCAAAATAACTATTTTGGTCATGGAGTTGAGCAACAAGAAAAATTAAGATATTCAAGATTCCAAATGAAACATATCAGTGATATACTTTTTGTCTCATTAATAATCTAATTCTGTAATATTAAAAAAATTATGATACATTGTATGGTAATGATTTCCGAATGCAAATCACTGGTATATTACTATTAAAGTATATCAGGATTTGCACATTTTCAAAATGTTTGTACAAAACAAAATCAACTATCTAATAATCTGCTCATACACAATTGTCACTTCACATCATTTTGGTCATCTTGTACTTATTTTAGTAGCTGTTTGGCAAAATGACTGAACATATGCTCAACCAGAAGGGTCATAAGACAGCACGCTCGACTATGCCACTTTGACTTACAAGTAATGATGTATGTGCCTGTCAAAAGCAACAAAAATCTAATTGAAAAGTCAACAGTTACCATAACTTTCAGGGGCCCAAAACACAATTTCATGAAATGTCTCTATAACTCAGCATATAAACCAAGTTTGCTTGCAATGTGTTGGCCCTATATTCAATACCAACCATTTTTCTATTCATTTAAGCATTGACCTTGACCTTGATCCCATTGGTCTCAAACGCAATCCCATTAAAGGTCTTCATAAACTCTTCCTATATACCAAGTTTGGTCACTAGATGTCAAACCTAGCACAAATTAACCAATGAGGTTGACCCTGCCCTCCCACCAGCCAGCCCAAGCAATGATAAAAGTCATATTCAAAATTTGTTTTCCTTTTGAGAAAATCTGATTAAGCAATATGTAAAAAAATGTCCTTGTCAAAAAAAAGAAAAGAGTCAAACAAAGTTTAGATGGAGTTATGTAACCTTATTTGTAAGATGGTCATCATTGGTTGTGTTAAGTAAAAAGTCAATTGAATGAAGGGTATAAATTTGTTTTAATTAAAATCCAAACTTGCCATAAAATTTTAACCGAAGTTCCATAGTCAATCAGGGCCTACAATTTGTATAAAGGATAATATGTAGCTATTTAATTTCATTATGTGATGGCCAACAACAACTGTTTAAAGTATTCACGGAATTGATCGAATGGTATTGGACAAGTGAAAATCCCAACTTGTCCTAAAACTTGAACAAACAGTGATACTGGGTAGTATAGCCCTCCTTATTCTTGGAACTAAAAACATAAGCATTTATGTTGTTTTCTGAGATTGTAATTCGAGGGCTGAATGCGAAAAGGTTCTAAGTGACATTAAGAAGCAGATAGAACCTTTTCGCATTCAGCCCTCAAATTGTTCAGGGCAGGTAAACTAGGAGACAGACATACAGACAGGTGAAGACTCTGACTGAATTTTTCTTTTTACTACAACATGATCATCATGCATATTCAGTCAGAGAATAATGAAATGAAACATTAATCTCTTTACCTTAAAGAAGTCTTGCATATCCCTTTCTGCTTGGACCTGATGAGGCTAAAACAGAACAAATAAAAGTTAACGACTTAAAATTTATCATAGGGATCATCTTTATTATCATAATTATGACTGTTTATAACTGAAAATAACATAAAATCAACTTAAACATAAATACTTAAAGCATGCAACGCAGTTCATGTATTAACGCACCAATATTGGATGCAAAATCCCTTCTACATTAAATTATTTATAGGATACCAGAACTTTTTCTATAGTACCCACAGGCCAATTTGCCCTAAGTGTCTAGGGTATGCTTCCCAAAATGGCCAGAAAAAGCCCTGGATACAGTTTTTTCTAAGTCATCATATACCATGCTTCCTTCATATCACTTTTGGGTACATTACTTTAAGTAAAGAAAATGTGCTGAAACAGTTTGATGCTGTGCACATGCAACAAACTCCATAACAACATATTTCATTTTAATGACCAGAATTCAACTTTGTTTGAAAGCAGTTAACAAGATCGAGAAAAAAATTATGTTCTACAATATGACTATATAAAACCAGTGACAAAACGTGAATGAATGTTGCAATACAAACTTACCTGACAAGGGGATGAACAGCTTGGTGTTGAAAAATGGTTGTCTGGAAGTGTCTGTTGTCTGTCTTGTGTTGTGAGTGTTGGTGCTTGTGTGGTATTAATTTCAAAGAAATCTGTTGGGGGTGATGATGATATATTGTCAAGTTCAAGTGAAATGGTGTGAGTTGGTTGTCCAAAGTGTTGCAATGTGTTGTGTCTGTCAGGTGCGGTAGTTTTATTTTTGAGTGCTGGTGCTTGTGTGGTGTTAGTGTTGTATTCTGTTGTGGGTGATGATGATGTGTTGTTAAGTTCGAGTGAAATGGTGTGAGTGGGTTGTCCAAAGTGTTGCAATGTGTTGTGTCTGTCTTGTGCTGTAGTTTTCTTTTTGAGTGTTGGTGCTTGTGAGGTGTTGATGTTGTAATCTGTGAAATCTGTTGTGGGTGATGATGTGTTGTCAAGTTCGAGTGAAATGGTGTGAGAGCGTTGTCCAAAGTGTTGCAATGTTTGTGTCTGTCTTGTGCTGTAGTTTTCTTTTTGAGTGTTGGTGCTTGTGTGGTGTTAATGTTGTATTCTGTTGTGGGTAATGATGATGTGTTGTCAAGTTCAAGTGAAATGGTGTGAGAGCGTTGTCCAAAGTGTTGCAATGTGTTGTGTCTGTCTTGTGCTGTAGTTTTCTTTTCGAGTGTTGGCGCTTGTATGGTGTTGGTGATGAAATCTGTGAAATCTGTTGTGGGTGATGATGATGTGTTGTCAAGTTCGAGTGAAATGGTGTGAGTGGGTTGTCCAAAGTGTTGCAATGTGTTGTGTCTGTCAGGTGCGGTAGTTTTATTTTTGAGTGCTGGTGCTTGTGTGGTGTTAGTGTTGTATTCTGTTGTGGGTGATGATGATGTGTTGTCAAGTTCGAGTGAAATGGTGTGAGTGGGTTGTCCAAAGTGTTGCAATGTGTTGTGTCTGTCTTGTGCTGTAGTTTTCTTTTTGAGTGTTGGTGCTTGTGTGGTGTTAATGTTGTATTCTGTTGTGGGTAATGATGATGTGTTGTCAAGTTCAAGTGAAATGGTGTGAGTGGGTTGTCCAAAGTGTTGCAATGTGTTGTGTCTGTCTTTTGCTGTGGTTTTCTTTTTGAGTGTTGGTGCTTGTGAGGTGTTGATGTTGTAATCTGTGAAATCTGTTGAGGGTGATGATGATGTGTGGTCAATTTCGAGTGAAACGGTGTGAGAGCGCTGTCTAAAGTGTTGCAATGTGTTGTGTATGTCTTGTGCTGTAGTTTTCTTTTTGAGTGTTGGTGCTTGTGTGGTGTTGGTGTTGTAATCTGTGAAATCTGTTGTGGGTGATGACGATGATGATGTGTTGTCAAGTTCAAGTGAAATGGTGTGAGTGGGTTGTCTAATACATTGCAATGTGTGATGTGTGTCTTGTGCTGTGGGTTTTCTTTTGAGTGTTTGTGGCTGTTGTATTGTGTTGCTGTCGCATTCAGTGTTTGTTGAGGGTGATGATGGGGGGCTGTGTTGTTGAAGTGAAATGGTGTGAGTAGTTTGCCTTTCCTGAAATACGTAATGTATCAAATGAGTTTCTTTTGAACATATTAAAGTTTAGCCATGATAATTACTGGAAAGAGATTTTTAAAATACATATTTTTCTCCAAGCCTATTTTTTTAATAACAGGTGAGATAACTATGCTATTAAATGACCCAGAGGAATTGTCTTTGAAAAGTGCAAAAATTCACATCAATGTCTCTATATGTTTCAAGTTTAAATCAAATTCTTCAAGTAGTTTTTAAGTGAGATGCCAGGACAAAATTCTGTAATAAAAGAACAAATAAGGGAAAATAGCCGAGAAACAATTAGCCCAAGAGTTATTATTAAGGCACACAACTTCAAATTGCTTTACTCTATGTACTATGTTTCAATCTTATGGAGTGTTTTTCAGTCAATGCCATGACAAAATTTACCTTAAATAAATGACAAATGGGAAAAGTAACCAAGACTTAAAAATCTAGTTCTATAACTTCACAAGGCTATATTATCTATGTATAATGTTTCTGTATTATTTTTAAAGAAAAGATATTTCGGAATAAGCGCCAATCCAAAATTTACATTAAAAAAAACAAAAAATCATGAGGAGAGATAACTCTGAAATTAAGTGCCCAGACAATTATTATTCATGCAAATAGGCACAACTTTGTTTCTATGTATGTTCCAAGTTCCAATCAATTCCTCTGTCTAGTTTTTTTGTTATGCTCCAAACAAAATTTGGTTCAAGAAAAATGACTGATACTAGCACATTAAAATAACAAGAGGCCCAAAAGGGCCTATGCTCTCCTGTCTGGGTTTGTGTGGTCAACATCACTGTTTTCGAAAAGAACCAACCCCTTATGGGTATTTGAATACCCAAAACTGAAGACTGTATCATGTTCGCAAGCATTTATTACACAATAGCATTCTTTTATACTATCAAGGCCCATAATCTAATCATTTCAAGGCCCATAATCTAATCATTTCAATAATCTAATCATTTCAAGGCCAATAATCTAATCATTTCAAGGCCCATAATCTAATCATTTCAAGGCCCAGAATCTAGGCATGCATGGGCAGATCTAGTTGGTTTTCGAAAGGAACCGAGCTCTTATGGATATGTAGATACTGTACAAGTTTCTTTGAGATACAATCAAAACTGAAGGCTGTATCGTGTTAACGAGCAACTGTTTACTGACACACAGATTTTTTCATACTATCAAGGCCCATAA
Organism: Mya arenaria; assembly: GCF_026914265.1. NCBI lineage: Eukaryota > Metazoa > Mollusca > Bivalvia > Myida > Myidae > Mya > Mya arenaria. Next base: position 41,328,625 of record NC_069131.1, read on the forward strand.
TCAAGGCATGCATGGGCGGTTATGGCTGGTTTTCGAAAGGAACCGAGCTCTCATGGATATGTAGATACCATACAGGTTTAATCAAGATACAATCAAAACTGAAGGCTGTATCGTGTTAACGAAGAATTATTTACTGACATACTGATTTTTTTAACTATCAAGGCCCATAATCTAGGCATGAATGGGCGGATCAAGATACAATCAAAACTGAAGGCTGTATCGTTTTAACATGACTTGTTTACAGACACACGGACGCACATACTACGTACACATTACCATCGCATAAGCTCTTCTGGCCTTTGGCCAGTAAAGATTAAAATGTCAAGAAATAAAGCCCACTGTGGACAATAAATTATAATATAAAATTGATAATTAACGCACTAAATGTAATGTGCAAGATTAGTAATTTATGTTGACATTAAAGCATCAGAGACTGATATACTTTTTCTCATTACAAGTAATAAATTAGGTGCAAGGTTAATGTAAACAATAAAACAGAAACACAAACAGAACTAGAAACATTAAAATGAGGTGTGACAAATCATAGTAATTGTTAAAATTGAAAACATCATTTTTTAAAAACAAAATTTTCATGCTTTGTAGTTGCATGATTGGTTGATTGACATTATCTTTTCATGTTAGTATAGTCAAGATGTTAAAATATCCGCTTCTTTTATTTAATTTTTCATGGTATAGTGGTTCAGCTGCTTAACTATTAATTATTTTTCTTTACTTAACCAGCCCTGGTATGCACCTTACTAAAACCAACATTGTTTTAAAGGATATGAAAATTTCCTAATGATGTGGTCCATGCTAAATTCAGCTTATACTGAAATTATTTGTTTGGTATCTTACCCTATGTACTTGCATTTTTATATTAAAAGGGGAAAAGAAACTATTTTTTAACAATTTCCTCTCTGCAGGAGACTGATTATTTTGTTTTTGTAAATGTCATGGGTCTTTTTCTTAAAATGGAAAGAAAAAGCCCTGATATTAAAGTGTTCATCCAAAATACAGATTTAAATGTTAGTTTATTCTGGCAGGGCCAAAATTTTTCACACCAACATGTTCACACTGTTTAGTGCATTTCAAAATTAAATCACAATGAAATTTAAAAGAAGACTGATCATAAAGCATTACACTGTATATATATATTTATTGCAACTGTGCTGAGATGGATGCATAAACACTCAAAAAAGATTTTCAAACCTTTCCCAATTTAAGTTTACCAAACCTGTTAATCCTAGGCGTTGCCAGTAATGACCAAAGGTGCATAACTTTAACTAACATTCACAACCAACTTTGTTAAGATGAATGCGCGATCTACAGACACTTAGAGCTAAAAAATGGCTTGTGGGCTTTAAACAAGAACAAGGCAGAAACAGGTTTTCCAAAGGAACCAAGCTCTAATTGGTATCTTAATACTGTGCAAGTTTCATCAAGATACAATCAAAACTGAAGGCTGTATCCCGTTAACAAGAAATTGTTAACAGACGCATGGACGCACATACTACGTACACATTACCATCGCATAAGATTTTCTGGCCTTTGGCCAGTGGAGCTAAAAACAACATTTGTCAACTTTTAACCGGATTCTTCTAAACATAAACATGGGTTGGTCATTCAGCCAATAATAAAGTAAAACAATATTTGCTCAAAATGTTTATGCATTATTTGCTCATATATATTTATATCATAAACAACAAATATGTAAACCGTTTGGTTTGCCTATCATTAAGTTATTTAACTGGAAATTTTCTGCAAACCATTGATGAATCTATATAAAAAATAATATAAGATTTGCATAAAAGAATTCATTGTGTCAAATTCCTTTCATCAAAACAATATCATTTTGCTGAATGACCTTCAACAATAACTGTTCTGTAACAAAGTGTAACAAATTAGTACTGTTTCATTTCTGAAGGCCTTGATTAGTTCATTCCTGTCTGAAACAACATATAGGCAAATTTCTTTAAATTATGGTTAAATTGATTTAAAGGTTACTACTCAGTAATGTTAGGAGTACCTTTGTAAACTAAATTCATGTTCATGATCTCCGTACAAAACCAATTTTAAAAGCAAACATATATGGTACTTTATGGTCAGAACTTTCTGGTATCTGGACAAGTATTCATATAAGTATCATGTGTTTCCGGTACGGATCGAAAAATCCAACCCGAGGGCACGCGCATAAGCCGATAACGAGGCTTGCCGAGTTATCGGTCACGCAGCGTGCCATTGGGTCGGATTTTTCGATCCGGACCGGAAAAACATGATTGATATTTTTTCTTGCATACCTAAAAACATGATTTTGTGAAAAAATTGACGTAGAAAACGCACTTTTGTACATTTCACCAAAAAGCGCGTGCTGACGTCATAAAGCGCAGTGATTTTAAATCACCATCGACGTCAGATAGTTCCTACAAAAATCTCGCTTTTACAATTATTAATTATTTATCTTCAATTTTAATTAAAAGTATTGTATACTATTTTTGATTCCGCTTTATAGAAATTGCGTAATATACTTTTCATAAACTATACAATAAAAGAAATAAGAAGTGGCACGTTGTTGCGCGTGACTCATCTTATGGCCGGAAACACACATCCGGTATGCAAGAAAAGTTGATCTCATCCTTGTCCATAGTACTGCCTCATTGTTTTTTTCATACTTTTGGTCAGCTAAAGAAACTTGCAAATAAAAACACTTAAGTTTTACTGAAATTTTAGTTTTATCTTGCGTATCTTATAAATAAATAAAATAATGGCCCCAAATGACATGTCTGCATTTCTTGTTGAACAGAGTTCAACTATCAGTAATGAATTGGGAGACTGATGTCACTATACGGGTATGAACACAGTTTGAGTGGTTAAAGTGTGTCGAGTCAAGAAGACTCCACACATTCTTTGACCAGTCCAATTGCAGTTTTTATTATATGAGTAAAAAGATTTAATATCGTTCTTTGAGCCATATATATAGTTCTCATAACATACTGTTAACATATTGGAATTACTTTGGAAGATTATATATTTGGTAAAAGAAAAAAGAAATATATATTTATTTTCTAGTTTGTATCTAAATTTGTCCTGGTAGTTTAAGACATTCAACATAATGCTGAATATTACTTTAATAGCAGTGATTTTTGGGCTAATTGTAGGGCCAAATATCGGCCCTTTCTCATCGCCAAAAAGCCTCCATTTTTCCAAATAAATTGCCAGTTTTTCCCAAAAAACAGAATTCAGTTTTCCCCCTTTTTCCGGAGTTTCTTTTTAATAACAATTTTAACCTGCAAAATAATTTCCCATTTCATTGAAGCTACTTCTATTTCATACATTTTTTACAGAACTTAAAGAGTTACCTTTTGTGTCGGCTTGAACATAGATACGAAGAAGCTTGTAGTGTTTAGCCTTCTTTAAATCCCTCACAAATTCCAGCCCAACTGGTTGTTCAATGGCCTGGAATCCACATCCAGATGGTGTACATAGGGTGAATGAAGTGTTTATGAACTTGCTGCTAATTGCCTTCAACCAGTCACTTGAATTAGAATTTTCACTGACAGAAATTGTCAAAGTCCCAGTCGGTCCAGTTGGTGAAGGGAAAAGTCTTTTAAGGATGTGGTGACCACCGTCCAGAAATAAGACGCTAAGCTCCTGAATATGTGAATACAAAACATAATTTAGTCTGTTACAACTTTTATATACATAGTTTATACACACCCTTTTAACATGCAGACATACATAACATTGATAATTGATATTCACAAGTATCAGTGTGTACTTGTTTACCCTACAAGATAGATTTTAGTGTAAAATAAGATGTCCTCAAATTCATATTTAAATTTAATTGCTCAATCACAGACGGAAGTATTTCAAAGAGTGTAAAGTAGGGTTTTTAGGGCTGCAGTGTTTGGCACTAACGGGGTCCTGGGATCCCGGGGACACCAATTTTTCGGGAGGGTCACCTGAACTTCGAAGTCCGGAATTCCGTCGGGACACTTATTTTTGACTGATAAAAGCTGATCAATTAATAAATAGCGTTTTATTTATCTATTGCTTAATTTGGGGTCCCTCAATTTCTTAAAAGGTAATGTAAAAATTATATTATTATTAATACGTTGCACACACTAAAGCGAAAGTATGGCTGACGTTTTTTTACTATAGTTACGTCATCAATCTATAAATAAACAGATAATTTCACAGTGCGCATGCGGGATAACGCTCCGGTTTTGTTTTTAACCCTTACCATGCTGCAATGTTTTAAGTGTAGTTCAGTTCTCACTGCTGAGTTGTTTTGAGTGAATGTTAAATATATCACCCATTGACTTTAAAGGAATTCAATTTGAATAATACTTGTTCTACAGCATTCAAACTTTCAGCCAGTGATATTGAAATGTTAAAGTTTTAATTAAGCTATCAGTAATTGAAATTGATTCCACGGTAACCATGGAGACAATTTTTTCTCTAAAAATTATACTTTTATTTTGCATATGCTATTGTTTTTCATAAAAACACATTTGTGTTCATCAATAAAATCCACCAATTGAAGAATTTTTGGGTAAATGAAGATTCACACTGATATTAAACGCAATTAAATGAAAACTTATGTTATTGTTTATTTTGGACAACATTTGTTATATGGCGTGTGCTACAATATAATTGAAAAACAGCTGTTTATTGGAGAGAAACAAGCAAATATGTCAATGGTCATTCATTTGTTTTTTCTAGCTTTAGTGTTCAGATCAAGAATACAATACTATGAAGCAACAAAAACCTTTGTTAGAAAGTTATTCTGCATGTTCCCATGGCAACCAATCTTCTTTATTTGATATTCATACCAAAGTTAAAGAATTTGACCAATGTTCAGGTTTTTTATTGACTACATTACCATTATTTTATGCATATTTATCTGCTTTATCTAATTTAATGTCATAATAAATAATTTTCAGCAAATAAAAATTTACATTACGGTATTTTAGTGATACTTAACTATGGAAAGAAGAACAGTTAACAATATACTAATGGCACAGACCTGATACCCTGTTTAAAGGATCACAAAACAATAGTCCAGTATGAAATTGATATTACAATATTACTGAATGGGAGCATGATTGATAAATAAACATTCCACAATTATGTATCTTTCAGTCATTTCATTTCAATTTTAAAAGGTTGCTATGGAAACATCAACTATGTTTTTTTTAAAAGTACAGTATACTAATAAGATACGTTTCTTAAGTTGTAGTCATTTGAGACTGCATAAACACAACATGAGACAATGAATCAAAACTATGCTTTTGACCAGTATTAATTAAATATTATAAGTACAATCATGTTTCTTAAAGGAAACAAATGTTTATATTTGTTATTTCCAACCAGTGACTGAACTAGTCTTCTTTAGTAGCAGTACTCAAGACTTGGTTATAAGGACAGTATCAAAATGCATATGGTATATAATTAAATGAGCTTTAAAATAGTAAAAAAGAAGTTTATCGCATCTTCTAATGTACATGTACTGAATAAACAATAACAAGCAGTTACTTTAGATTGACAGGATAGAACCAATACTTAAAAACAAGTTGCCCATTGTACCCACTGACTGCACTAGAGGGGGATGTGCACCAGGCAACGCCCCTCACATTGTTCAAATTTACTTCTTCTATATCAGAGAAATAAGATAAAAAGTAATTTTATACATTCAAAATGCAACATCTCATACTACAAATTGCTTACATTTTTTTGGTGGGGTGGGGGGAAGAACCCATTTTATGCCATCCACCCTGGTACCATTGTAAGTAGTTAATTTTGTAACTTTATGAATTCATAAAGGGAGCATTAGTTAAAACTTATTTTTTTTCACAACAATTGTGAAATAAGTTTTTGCAACTCTCATTGGCACAATGATACCAGAGAGTGTGGTCTTGTAAGAATTTGATATAAGGCATCACTGCACATTCAAAATTTGAAAAATGCCTATTGATGCATCAAGGATTAAATTTATTCTGTGATAATAAGATAAATAGTTAATAGTTGATGGGAAATAGTAACATAATCAAAGGCCCTTATTTTTGACAACCTGACCGAAATTGCCTGCTTATATGCTTTATCTCCTTTTGGAACTGAGGCTTTTCAATTAAGTCATGTTTGATTTTTGTTAGTGGTTATTAAAATGAGTTGGGACAAGAACAATGCTTTAATTAGAGTCTAATTATGTGACTTGGTAAAAATGGTTTCCAGAAAGATCTGTAGAAACCCGGTCAGTTGCTATGGAGAACTATTCCTGAGAAAAATGGGTTTATATGCACTCCTCTTCAGCTTTTGGTACAATAAATTGCAATAAGTTGAATACTAAAAGTAAAGTCAACTTACAAATTTCCCTTTCTTTACAATGCCAGTAGTGTGAGTGGACTCTTTCCTTCCTCTTTTGGTGTTACTTTGTAGAGGACGCTGCTTCATTCTGAAGACTTCGAGCCTTTCTTTCAAACTCAAAGCTGAAATAATTCATGTTGTTTTTAAGGGTTAATAGTGGTTTAGATTAAGATATAAACAGATACTCAAATTTTTGATTGATCGTTTGGTATTTGAATGTCCAAATCACTATACAAATATTTGATGTGTTTTTTATTGTATAAATAAGATAATAAACCTTTCGCCTGATCTGTTCATACAACAATTTTCCCTAATGCCATAGGCGTGAATGTTATGCACCAGTTAATTGTAACCACGGTCCCCCCAGGTCTGGGGATAGCCAGGGAAATGGGCCATTTTGTTTACCTTTCAGTTGGTCCCTCAGTGTGGGGTGAATAATGTGGGTTTGTCTTTGCCTTAAATATAGAGGGGGATGGGCCTTACCTAGGGTCCCCGGAGTGCGGGGGCATTTGGCGGGAATTTTACCATCTGTTTGTCCCCGCAGGGGATTTTAGCCGGGGTTGGCTGGACCGAAAGTCAAAGTTCCCGCTATTCCCAAGACCTGGGGAAGGGTGGGCGTGATAACAATTGACTGGTGCATTATGACACAGTATAAACGCATCTTATGCATATGGTCGGGTATTATAAACAGACCCAGTAATCATACAATAACTGGCTATAAGACAAGTGAAACCAAACAAGTTTCAAATATTTTCAGGGAAATATAAATGACCTGGCCAATTAAGGAAGAAGAGTTCCAATTAAGTTTTGCAATAGAATTCAAATCGCAGTGACGATATGAACGCAATGTGCTACTTACATACATGTGCTTGCCACTGTTTTCTGCGTGTCAATATATCGTTTGTGCTTAGAAACGTTACTGTATGGTATAGCACTTTATTAAATATATTTCCTGTATTGTTATAAAAAAGGAGTCAAAAGCCACTTTTGTTTTCAATTGAATTTTTTAAGCAACTGTGCACCATATGAATTTGCAAGAAAAAATTGTTGAAAAGTGACAAACTTTGTATTAATGTGTACAATGCATTAAAACTCACAAACTGAAGTACCACATAGTTTACAATATATTTTTTTTTTTTTGCAGTTTCATCTTATTTTGCATTAAAAAGATAATGGGTACGTCTTCCTTGTAGAATTCATTCCTTATGCGCAAATTGCGAAAAAAATGTTGAAAACAGACATTAACTTGGTATTAATGTGTACAATGCATTGAAACTCACCAACTGATGTACCACATAGTTTACAATTTATTTATTTTTCCCAGTTCTATCGTATTTTCCATTAAAAAGATTAAGGATATGTCTACCTTGTAGAATTCATTCCTTATGCGTGAATGGCTAGTCGATGTTTTCACGCGATATTACCAAGTTAGGTATATAGCTAAAATATACGGCTCATCTGTAGTAAGCCTTCGTAGCCCAGTTGATACAACACTGGACTGCAATTTTGGCGACACGGGTTCAAACCCGATTATATTAAATAACTGTCCTGAGATTCTTTACAGAAAAAAACTTTTTTGGTGCCAATCTGGTGTACAGTCGCTTTAAAAGTTCCCTTGTTGGTTTTGTTTTTCCATAGTTATATTAATTGGTTTTGATTTTCCAGTTATATTTAGTAAAGGTCAATCCCAAACGAGGCTGCTCGTCCTATAGAAAACCCCTCTGTTATCAATTAGCGTCATTTAATCATCCCTGGTCAGATCTCGCATTGTTTACAAAGAGGAATGCAGTGGACATGAGATTGTTCGTTTTTCTGTTCAAAATGAATTGCGTTTTGTTGGGATAGGGAAATTAAAAAGAATAATCAGGATCAGAATCTGTTGTGTGAACTGCAAAAACAAAGAAGGGTAAAATGCCTGGCTTTAGCGAATAGTTATAGTTTACTAGATCTTTTAATATATTCCGATTCATTTCGATTACGGAATATTTCTTCAAAACAATTACCCAATATTGGAGTATAAATTTTGCCATTTGTTTGCATCAATTTTGCCATTCATTTCCTAGTTCAGATTCAAAGAATATTTATTTGGTTATAGAGACCTTGGATCTAGGAGCATGGTCATTGCATGTGCCATATCATCTCATGAGGTGTGAACATGTAGCAATTATGCATGTTAATGAGTACCTGTAATGGGGCACCCTAGGGTTCCTTATTTGAGAACAATTGATCATTCCTATACACTTAATGACAATACTTGCATATTTATTTGAAAATTGTAGTGCTGTTGTGCTTGTTGTAAATAAAACAAGCCTATCAGCCATGCATTAGTAAAGTATCTTCTGGGCTTGATAAAACACCATATAGCATGGCTTGTTAAAAAATTTGATGCCAAGCAATATAGTAAAAGAATTAGGTCTTGTTCATCTGAACGTCCAATTTCGATGACTTATGCTAGAGAGCATATTAAAATATTTGGCTACCCAGTGCAGTATTCTATTTAAAAACATTGGAGACTTATTCATGGCCCATCCTGGTCCTATAAACTACAAGAAATATAGAAAAATATCTTAAAATGTGTGTCATTTCTGGTCCAATGGTTCTTCACACTATTTAAAATGAAATTGTTATCTGAACTGGTTGTTACACTAAATCTTACTTGGTTCTTGCTCTGAGCATGTACTCGGTCGCCTCTCCTTCACTGACCCTGAATCCCCTGCAGCAATGTCTTAAAAAAAATATGAAACACATTAATTTCAAATTGATGCATTTAAAATAATTTAGTTAAGATAAGACAAGGTATTTCAGAGAACTGTTATGTATTTCTTGTCTGGCACTCAATACTTAATAATAATGAAGTCTTACCTCATTAATTTAGTATGTAGCTGCTAATACATATCTAAATGCAATACATGATGTATTTACTGAGATATTAGCTTAAATGTACTTCCATGCAAAACCTGAACGAGAATTTCTTAGTTGAATAAAAAAGCATATTTTTTTTAATTAAATGCAACCTTGAGTTACCTAACTTGGCTAATTAAGTAAGTTGGATGGTTGAGCACCATTGTATTAAGACTCAATGCAATACATCAAGTAGTTGCTGAGATATTATCCTATGTAAGCTCAAATGCAGAACCTCAAACAGAATTCTAATTAATAAAGGCCCATTATTTGCATTATATATTCAAATAAGAGTTATCTAACTTCATTGATTTAGTAGTTTAGATAGTTGGGAATACATATCCAAAGTTTTAATGCAGAGATAATAAATGATGTTTTCAACTGAGATGACAACTTTAAGCTGCACTTTCACAGATTGAACGTTTTGACAACTTTTTTTTTTATTACTTTTTTGTCTTTGAATGAGCAAATTTCTGCGAAAACCTACAGAAACCAGTCATACAAGTTTGCTGACAAAAAATTAGATCGCATATTTTTTTATATTAAGTTCAAATATTGATCTTTTTATGGTTTTTCTTTTTTCTTCATTCTGATCTGTTTTCGGCAATCTTTTGTCATTAGTTTGCAGATTATTATCATATTTATGCAAAATTTGCTCTTTAAGTCTTGAGTATTAGCAGGAATTTAATATTTTCATGTCAGAATTCCAGAGATTAGGGGGAAGAAAGATTCAAACCCTTTAAATGTGTATAATAGACAATACAGTTAGTTTGAACTATCAGAGAAGGTTTACAATTGCATACCATCAAGCTTGGTCCCACAGCTTGCACAAAACTGGGCATCTCCACGTCTTTCCTTTCCACATATGTGGCAATACATCTTTCTGAAAAGTAATAAACAATGTTCTACAATTTTAGTAATGGAATGTAGTTTATTTCAGCTCTAAAATATAAACTTAATAATTTGGATGAACGTTTTTTCTTCGCCAATTTGTTTAGTTATCCTTTATCTTTTAATTTTGAAATACTATCTTTGTCTAGAGTAACAAGTTTTGATTGGTTAAAATCATTGTTTTAATTTTTGGCATAACCCAAATATGTTTGACTATTTTTGGTTTACATATCTTCATTGGGTATTTGATTTAAAAGAGGATTACATCGTTAATTTGAGAAAAAAAATTATATAATTCTACACAAGCAACCAAAAAATAATAGCAATGACTCGAGTACATGCATGTCACACAAAAATATATAGGTACAATAAACAATAAACCTTTTGCATACCTGTGCACATGATTAAAATATGTATATATTAGAATAATGCTTAGGTTTCCTTATGTATTACCTTCAATTGTTAAATGATCACCTGGCCTAATGGTGCACAATTATTTGCCAAAGACTAACCATTAATTTTTTTATGGGTTACAGCAACAGATACTTAAATGTGACTCATGGATCATCTCCTTTATTGGAGAACCTCTTGCAGGTCGTGCCAGTTACGCAGACGCAGTAAATCACCCACATATCATGGTATACCATATCTGGCTGAGGGAAACCTATTATAAAGCGCAAAATCAGGTTTGCTACTTTCCACTTTCGAAGTTCGACTTGTGAAAAGGAGGTCCTGTGTTGACATTTTTTTTACCCTAAAGAAAAATGACAGCAAAGTGTAAATTATGATCTGCGCAGCTTAATTTTTGGTCATGTACTGATCAACTTTCTTGCTAATTGTTCATGCCCAATTTAATTTTAAGTCACATCGGGTGACTCATCCAGCTTAATTTGTATCCCTTTACTTGAAATTGTTATACTTTACTTGAAATTTTTATACTTTCTATCATAAACCAAAGATAGTCTAAAATAATAGACGTGTTATAAGGGATTCTTCCAATCCCTGTGAAGGATTTGCCATATCAAAAATCTAAAAAAAAATCCGTCCACGTACAATTATTTGGACTAAAACCAAAGACAACAGACTGGCCAGAAATTCTGTAAATATAATGACAAAACCCAAAAAGTAGGACATTGCAGCTTATACCAGCTCAGGGCTTTTTCTGCCCATTTTGGGAAAAAGACCCTAGACATTTTGGGAAATTTCACGTCGTGAAAATGCCAAAATTGGGAAATTTTACAGTTAAAAGAAAAAGCTGTCTAGTCTCCAGCGAATAAAGAAATGATTTAATATTAGTTTATTTTCCCTTTGAAAGAACCAAAAAAGATCAATCCTTGGGGTGTAAATATGTATTGCAATAAATCATGACAGATAATAGTTCATACTGATCTCTGAATGTGATGAAAATGAACGATTTTCAAGTTCGAATTTCATAAATTTAGTCTTATTTTTTCACAATATGTTTTTAGCATGCTTGAAGTCATGGTTATCATGTCATGCACTAAAGTATCATTAATTGAAGCAATAATTATGTATATTTTTCCCTAGTTATTGTAAAAAAAACTCCTCTTTTCGTAAATAAAAAAGACGAAAAGCTAGTAAATAGATATGGATATGCCATTGGACAGGAAGGTGGCTTAGTATAAATATATCAAGTCCTCCCACCCCCATCCAAAAAAAGGAACAGCTGATCACGTAAGATAACAAAGGTTTAATTTCAAAATTGTTGCCACAAGGATTCTCTGCACAAGGACCGTTCGCTACTTTTAGCTGGGATGGTTGAAGTCATTAGTCTGCCATAATAAAACAAAAGCATCAAAAGAGTCGTTGAGGGCCATTAAGGTTGACTAACATGCCCCACCCCCCATGTCTGTGAGTATACCAGTGAAAGCTTGAGAAATTGGGCTGTGTTTTTACCTTCCAGGTGGCCCTGCAGTGCGGGGTATTTGGCAATGATTGCACCTTACCTAGGGGCATCTTACGCAGATTTTACCAGCATTTTGTCCCTGCAGGACGGGGATTTACCCGGGCTTGGCTGTACTGAAAGTCAAAGTTCATGCTGTTTCCTGGGCCGGGGGGGGGGGGGGGGGGGGGGGGAGGCTGTGGTTACAATTAACTGGTGCATAGACAGAATGACCCTTATAAATGACAATCTAGCACTTAGCAGCAAATGTAAGAGAAAGAGAAAGTTATTTTATTTCAAGAATATTCCATTATCTAAAATATAAAACCTACAGTACAGACCGCTGTACACACAAAAATCACCATCTAAACCACGTGTTGGATCTGAGACTGAGAGACAATTAATAAAACTAGTTTGCAAAAGCATAGTCATTCTAAAATGCCGTCCAGGCTTTTTTTTTTAATGATGGTTAGCCTGGAACGTCATTCATAACAAAATTCGTAAACATGTAAAAACTGTCTATGAAATGAAATGGTCTTCATTTGTATTCTGTTGCTTAAGACTGCCAATAAATACATTAATTCTTATCAATAACCATATCCATTTTGCAAATTCACAAGCTATTTCTTCAAAAAAGTAATTTAAATACCTGATTTCAGTTGACAGGAGCTTTCTTACTGCTAAAAAGAAAAAAGGTTACACACAACTATACTTTAAGGTTTCAATCTGAAGTAGTATTTTTAGTATGGATTACCTTCCCCTAACACTATCATTATCAGTTACCACACTTTTGTACTTAATGAATTTGAAAAACATTTATCGTCACATACAGGATTCAAGATGTATTTACAAACTATTCTATGGGCAATGTGGACAATGCATACTATTATACACATGTATTTAAAATAAGACTAAATATTTAAAAAAAAACATGTATATCAACGGCATTGTTACACTAAGTGAATCAAAATGTTATATTGTGTAACCTATTAATCAAAATTTGACTTCAACACGACAATCCAAGTTTACAATAATCAGAGATTTTGCTGACTTATCAATTTATTATGTGTATATAGTTTCGCTAGAAAAGATGTTTCATGATGATATTTATATTAACAAATACCTTATTCCTCACATCAGAAAACCTATGCAAAACTCAACTAAAGGGAATCTTCAGGAAATTACTATTTTTAAAGGAATTGATAGAAAAACATAATTACAGAACATTGTTGTTTGCTGTTTTTCTGACTAGAGTGTGTTTTATCGTCAAGCTTAAAGCTTATAGGAAAACAACTAGAGTTAGAATGGTTGTGTGTTTTTTTAAAGAACTATATTGGTAAACAGAAGTAACGCTTATGTGTTTAAGGGGTTAAAGTATGACAAAGCCGGGACTCTGTGTGAGAATTGGCCTTCATGCTCTTATAGAATATGCCTCGGGTTGTTATGGGACATTTGTGCAATCTTCGCCGACTTTACATTTAAAATGTCATCTTATAGAAGGTCATATGCCCAGTTTGTGACATGAACGCGCCAGCGGTTCAAAGAGACGCTATACACTTTAACAAAGCTTATAAAGGCAAACCGGTAATTTTACCCAGTATTCTAATTTCTGTCATACAAAGTAAAAGCACACATATAGTATTTATAATGTATGGTCGTTTTTAGACAGGAGGCTAGGTGCGTGTGGGAAAGGGGAAAGAAATGTAGAAATGTTTTTATGTCAAAAGATGGCAATCAAAAACCTCCAAATAATTGCAGAATTTCAAACCGTCATGGCAGGTTTTTGTCAACATACATACAAATGGTCGTTCACTGGGGAACACCAGAAAACTTACTCGCCTACTGGTAGGAAAAAGGTAGGGAGGAGAGAGCTCGTACAATCACCAGTTGGTACCTGAGGTTGCTCTTACCACAAGTTTGTGACAAGTAGTACTTAAAAAAGTTTTTTTGTTGTGTGTCAGAATCTGGATGCTTTAAAGAAACCAAACAAAGGAATATTAAGCATACAAAAGTTCAAAGACATCCAAGTGAGCGCAAATGAGGGGTAAATTACAAGAATAGAAAATAATGATACAAACTGAAAAAAATGCCATGCATGCAAATGAAAATTCTTCCCATACTTTGCATGATAACATTCCACAAACTTAATGATATTGCTATTTGATTCATTTTGCAAAAACTAAATGTCCTTGTTCCAATATGCTAACAAAAGTAATAAAAAAATTTAAACACTTCATTCTTAATTTATTTTGAATAATTTACAGGTTTACAATATGTTACCTTAACAAAACTACTGCCAATGACACTACAGCTCGTACTAAGCTGTACTAAAGTAACTAATAGTCATGTGTAACCTTAAGCAGAGAAAAGAAAATGCATTTGGATATTCTCGGCTACATTCGTTAACAAAACCAATGGTGTTTGGTGAATTTTGATGGTGTTTGAAAATGTATGTTGTTTTAACAATTCGGAACGTGATTATTTTATAATATATAGTGCAATTGATGTAAAAAGGATTAGTTTCAACAGGTAAAGTGTTCTTTTTTTGTTTTAATAGACTAAATTGGAATAATTTCAATAAATTTGCGACCAAATTCTGATCGGCATTTTGAACATGTTTACGAATTTTATTATGAATGACGTCCAGGCTAACCATCATTAAAAAAAAAGCCTGGACGGCATTTTAGAATGACTAGCAAAAGCAATGCTATGTTCCAACTCTTTTAAACCTGAAAAGCATTAAGTCGTGCATAGAATTGTAGTAAACAAGATTACCTTCTAATAAACTTCACAATCAAAACTCTTTCTCTTAACTCAGTAACTGTTTAATAAATCAACCTTTCGCTTCTAAGTGTTCGGCAGGAATGGGATGGAAATGCTTCTGAAACTGCCGCTTACATCATTTCCGGTACTTCAAAGGTCAATTATGTCCGGGATTGCAGAAAGGTCAAATAAAATCACCGGAAAAATATAACTGAGCGGCGGGTTATAAATAACTCCGGAGTAGGTCAAATAAGTCCGGACTAGGTCAATAATTATCCCCGGAAAAATCTAATTATTACGATCTCCGGAATTCTTGGTTGCAATTCCCGGAGATGATTATTCTTATGATCTCCGGGTTTCTGACTAAAGAGTTATTATGATCTCCGGGATTCTTGTATGAAAATCCCGGAGATAATCATAATTATGACCTCCGGGATTCTTGTGTGCAAATCCCGGAGATAATTGTAATTATGATCTCCGGAGAATTAATTCCCGGGGATAATATTTTTTCTATTGAAATATATAGGCAAAATTATGATCTCCGGAAAGGTGAACTCCGGCCTTCCATAAAATACGTTTCTTTTACAATGCAACTATTATAATGCGATATATAAGTCTTTCAATTTAGAAATATTAAATATTGCAGGTACATAGCATAATTTACATTATAACGCATAAAAGCACAGTGGATTTCAAAACGGCGAATATTCATAAACCTTGAGTAGTTTTTCAAATATTTAAATGGAGTATCATGTTTCAGTGGTGTATTCAGCCCATTGCATGCGGCTAAATACCAGTGTCGAAATAGTGTAAGGTGGATAGGATTGACAATGGTTGGGATTTTTTCTTCCTGTTTGAGAAATATTAATATAATATGACAGTCGTGACTAAGGATTGTTATGATTAAAAGTAAGGTGAGTGCCTATCAATTTGGACTTATGTTATTGCCGCGTAATGCAATGTACAACGTATTTTACTTACTTATTTTGGCATAATTAAAAAGTTAAAATATCTTAAATAACATTGAATTGAGTATCATTTTATTTTGACTAAAGTGCCAATTCGACCAACGATAGTCTACATGAATTATTGTCAAATTAAAATAATGGGACTAACTTCTTCATTATCTTATCTCAAAACTGTACACTTCAGAAACATTGATATGTCATTAAAATCAATGTATTTAAGTACATGTACGTGAATTAATTAATGAACAGATAAGAATTGTTATTGTTCTGTGTAATCATCTTTATATTGATAAACTTAATTCTACATCAAATATCTTACATGCTTTTAGTTTATTTAATATCAAAGGAGTCATTTTATACTAATTATTAGCAATCATTAATATTTGTTTTTGAAAATTATTCAACCATAGTTTAATGCTACAATGGAAATTACAGGAACCAAACGACAATGAATAAGAAACACAACATATTTAAACAACATAGATAAATAAAAACACCAAAATCAAACCTCGCACACATCAAAATAGCCGCTAAATGATGGGATTACCGCCTTGGAATGGTCAGTGAAACACGAGTCTACAGGTCTCATTTTCGGTTGTGCATTGCTTCCAATATGTATCAATAATTTCAAAACTAAAAAATATAAGTTGGTACGTTATTTGAAATCATACAACGTTGATCTTGTGCTATTTTAGGTTGTGTATCAAGTATAAATATAAGCAATAATTAGCTGTTAAATAAAATGATCTTCCTCAATTAACATCGCACACATGCTAATGCTGAATATTAAAACTCATGTTCATTTAATGGCAATCATAGTTATAAAAAAAACTCCAAAGGAAGAATCTAGCAAGTTAATGCAGGTTTAATACCGAATGTATGTAAATCAATATTTCTATTTTTTCCGACACAGATAACAAAGCCGAGCCAGGATGATAATACAGATTTTTGCTGTACTGTTCGTCGCACAAACGTGTATGGCAGGTAGGTGTTTTTATTACATAACACGCTATAAATACTATGGCATATAGCTTTAAGTGTTTCATACCTTACGTTTTTTAAACATAGGAACATTTGATTGAAGTAATTTACAAATGAATTATTCAAACAAATTTCTTTCAGCGACTGCAATTATAGACGGGAAGGAGGTTGACTGTGGACCGAGATGTGTGTGCTGTAAAGGAGGAGCAGATAACTGTCAACCTAATGACTTTTGTAGTCAAGGGTGTGTTGATACCATTTATGGTCAAAGATGTCTTAATCCTTGTCCTGGTAACTGCTCTACATGCTCCCAGGAAACCGGCATACCATGTTACACTTGTAACGTTACATTTTATGATCTAAACACCAAATGTAGCAAGAAGTGCCCAGTTAGTTGTGAAGGAGGAGTTTGTAATGATTATGGAGCATGTGAATCATGTATAGGAAACTTCGAAGGAACAAAATGCGACACTTGCAAGCAAGGGTTTACTGGACCCTCTTGCACCGCATGCTCTTCTGGTTATTATGGACCTGACTGTGAAATATGCCCAAGCGGATGTAAATATCAAAATTGTATGAATAATGGAACATGTTTCCAATGTATTGATAACTTCTACGGGATGTACTGTGACCTGCCTTGTTCAGTAGGTTGCAAAAGTGGAAATTGTAAACAAGATGGTTCTTGTACCTGCAAAGAACACTTTAATGGTTCAAAATGTGAAACTTGTATAGAAGGAAAATACGGAAACGATTGTCAGCAAACATGTAGTGAAGGCTGTGTAACATCGACATGTGACCGTAACACCGGCTTCTGTGTTTGTCGACCTTATTTTACCGGCGCTACATGCGAGCAATGCAATGAAGGCTCTTACGGAAAATATTGTGATTTACATTGCTCGAGTAATTGCAACACACGGATATGTTCGCGAAATAATGGAAAATGCACATCATGTGTTGATGGATATTCGGGTGACAATTGTACGACCGTTTGTGATTCGAGATGCGCGACGTGTAAACAGTCTGATAAATCAGTTTGCCTATCGTGTTTAAATGAACATACTGGGCCTACTTGCAGTTGTCCTCCTAACTGTTACTGTAGCGGAGATAGTGATTTCTGCAGTTATTGTAATAATCAGTGGAAAAATTCTGATTATCAGTGTAAATGCCATGCGAAGTATTGCCATGTTGATGATTGCAATAAATGTCTAAACAATACATTCTTTGTTGACAGCAGCGTTTCTGCATGTTGTGAGTGTCCTGCAAATTGTAAAGGTGGTTCCTGCACGACAGGACCCCGATGTACAGTTGGATGTAAAGATGGGTTTTATGGCACGAACTGTTCTCTAAGATGTACAACTATGAATGTTGAATGTGAAAAGTGTAGTCAGGTTGATGGAAAGTGTCTGAAATGTAAGGACGGACATTATCCGCATGTAAATGGAAGTTGCGTTAAGTGCAATAACAAATGTAGGGATATGCTTTGTAGTTCAGAAAATGGCACTTGTCTAAGTGGTTGTACTGGAAAGGTTTGGGGGGACAAGTGTGAAAGTCAGTGCAATCCTAACTGTGAAACATGTCTGCAAGACTCCGGAATCTGTGATACATGTACAGATAACACCTTCTATGGTTCGTACTGCAACAAATCATGCAGCCTATCATGCTCTGAAAGCAAGTGTGATCAAAACAGCCATTGTCTGTTTGGATGCAAAGGCGATTTCTTCGGGGATCAGTGTCAAACAAACTGCCCTCATAATTGTCAGAAAAGTGGTACAGAAACCATATGTAAAAGCGATGGAAACTGCAAATTTGGCTGCGTCGATGGCTACGAAGGCGATGACTGCACAAGTAAGAATATGATATCTAGTATTCGTAATAACCTATTATTCTAATGCTTTAATCAAGGAAATATACTGTTATTGTTTTTAACGTAACGATATATTAATAATTTGTATTTCATTTTATTTTCGGTTGTGCATTGCTAAATTATTCATACTTTATATGTTAAAAGTATGTCGTTAGTTTTAAATCAACATTTAAAAACGATACAACAATAGAAAGCAAATGCTCATACAATGAAACAAACTTCGGTAACTATATCTCAACACCATAACTGATTGTTGATACAGAGAATACTAGGATTGTTTTGGATACAATTTAATCACGCTATGCTTAGAAAATGAAAAGTTCGAGCCTAGGCAAGTTCTTTGGGCGGAGCATGTTACGCTTCTTTTATATTCAACACTAACATTGTATTCAATATATTATTTCATTGGACCTATTTACTAAATTTCAAAATATGAAAAAGACAGGCTTATTTTTAATACTTCATTAAGCGCTTAGATTTGTGGTAATTTTAAAACATGTGCATGCGCGTCATATTACGCACATCTACATAAAACGTTTACTGCATTTGCAGACATTTAATGTTACAGAATTTTAGTTTTTGTTTAAATATTGATGGTCAGATACTTATCTTACTATATGTTAACACAAAGGGGAAGTGGTTAATCGTGACGTAAGTTAAACACGAACAAGAAAATTGCAATCTCTTTAACAGGAACCAAAAACAGTCTCATTCTTATATTTTTCTGCGTCAATGAGTAGAGTAATTTTATTTCGATAACATTTTTAATTGGTTGTTTGTTTTATTATTGAATATCATTGAGTATTTTACTGTGGAAATGAAACATTTTCAAAGCGTAATGACGTGAAGAACGTTAACCATGTATGATGGCTTTATAATTTTATGTTTTTCATGTTGAACAAACCTACTTATCCAACCAATAGTATATAGTTTTGTTTTATTAAGCTATTTGTTATATTCGATGTTATATACTAGTCTTTTGTATAAAATAGAGCTTCAGGAAAAAGTTCGCTATTAGAAATAAACGATGGCATATATTTTTGCGATTATGGGTTGAACCTGCATGCTCAATAATTCAAATTCATAGTTAAAGAAGAGAAAGTAACAGCTGGACCACCAGTAGGAGCTATTGCTGGAGGTGTTAGTGGTGGAATTGTAGTCATCATTGCAGTAGCTGTTGCATTAGTCTTCTTTCGACGAAGGTATATGGTCTTGTTGTTGTTTTTAAAATTACGTGCTTTAATTCCATCTTTGTTCAGCACCTGATGTGTATGTATAATAAGTAGGTTCTTATCAGTTACTGGAAACAGCCATTTACCAACATCGTGTATACTGATAATTGATATGAAAAAAATGATATGAGTGTCATGCAATCACAAATAGAATGTGCTCAGATTGAATCACGATATAAATAATATTAACTGATAACATTGTTTTGGTAACAAACTTCACTTTTAACAGATCCACTCGCCTTCCTGCCTCGCGCCAAACCAAGGGAAATGGTAATAAAACGTTCCAAGCTAACATTACCGACGAAAGGAATAAAGAAAGTAAGTAACTAACATATTTGCTATAGCTCAAGTGAATACGATATATGATCCGTAAATTACTCAGAAAATATCCCGAAAAACTAAGATTTTGATTATATTAACCGAATTAAAGGGGGCAAAACACCAAGAGTGACAATTGCAAGAAGGCAAAGAAATTTGTTAAAAACTTACATAAAATTGATATCGTTGTGCCCAACGCATAGAATCTTATTTATTGGTGTATTACATCGCGTATAGCCCATGTATCTTTCGCAGTTTTTGCGTAATTAGCCAATTCGAAATTCACTTGATTTGTCTTCCACGCAAATACCATAAGTTTTAGAAATAGCATCAATATAGCTATTTGTACTAATCACGTGACTTTTACAGGCTAAATATACACAATATTAACTTTGAAACCAGTATGCGATATATTCAAAAGGGTACACTGAGCTGAGGCAACGACAAAATAGTCTTTAAATCATCTAAATTGATTTTGTATCGTCCTCATATTAGCTCAACTTGACTATTCCACGCTTGTTTTGATGAAATACTGTATTTGCCGAGTCTGGGACCATCTGGTGTCTTGTCTTTTTTTATAACAAGAACAATTCTTATATCTACCTTGAATGACTTGTTTTCATCAGCACAAGATCGGACATACTATAATGAAGGACAGGTCAAAAGAGAATCAACGAAACCAATTCCAACGATTTCCCGGCCACCAGCAAACAAACCCAATGCTGCCAAGCAGCAAGTATCTGCACATGAGGAAACTGCATTTGAAAGCGAGATTGACCTGGAGATAGGTACGCTTTACAACAAGTTTAGTAAGATATTAGTTTCAGTCAAGGTATGGTCTAAATTGTACACTCTGTCGACAAATCTCAAAACATTTGTGTAAGTCGGTCCATTGTTTTACTTCGCACTGTACATGTTTAATTAATTATGTGACATTGCCTTTATATTCACACGTTTTAATAAGTGCATTGTGTAATGTAGATAACGAGAGCAATGGGGCTCTTGGGAATTTTTCAAAGGATGATCAGACGTACTACAATGAACTAGGACCATCAACTAATAAGTCAAAAGTACACATAAATCAACTCCTCAAGTATGTGGACGGAAAGACTCATGATGCGTTTAGTGCAGAATTTGAGGTAAATGTTAAGGTTGATCGTATTACATGTACCACGGTTATAAGTAGAATGCATAAGAATGACATTGACATACTGATAATTCATAGTTCTAATGATATATTCCTGAAAATAGTTCAAAACTGATCTATTTATGAGGAATAAATTTAAGAAAGTACCCTACGGGAACATTCAACTATAATATTAATATTTCTAAAATTTTGATTTAAGTCATAATATACTCATTATTTGTTTCACTTACACATGTGAAAGTTCATTTTACACTTGCTTACAGAAATTTTCTCTCGGTCTTGTGAAGCCATATGTGGAATCGCAAAAGAGGGAGAACATGACTAAGAATCGATACAAAGGCATTTATCCATGTAAGTGATAATCATTGTTATTTCATATTGTTTGTGTCTAGTATGATAGTCGTACACAATAGTAACGATTTAGGACGTTTTGATCTTTGATGTTAAGGTAAATGAAAATGAATAATACTTATGTAGTTACCGTTGTTTTTCGTGTTAAACTCCTGTACTCATTAACAAATATTTAACTTCCAGAATGGGAATACTTTGATTAAATAACATTACTTGACTTATTTTTTTTCTTTGCGACCTTTAGACGATGATTCAAGGGTCAAGGTCACAGGCAGTGGTGGATCAGACTACATAAATGCCAGCTTTATTGACGTATGTAGCTATGCCATTATAGTAATAACATTATAAGCTCGTCTGGTTTTCTGAGAGGAAAAAAGAAGTATTGTCTTGGCCTTGGTGTCATTGGAGTCGTCGGCTGTAAATGTTTAACATTGGCCATAATTCGATCACAGTTCAAAATATTCAACTTGGGACTCATATTGTCGTTGACAATAAGCGCAATATGTATTTAAGGCCCATAATTTTGACTTTTATAATCCATGAGTTATGCCTCTTATTCAAATGAAAAACAACCACATTTGTGTTCGCTCCTCGGCGCTCTTACTTTAAATGTTTTAATAATCTAAAAGCAGAATCTAAGGCAACTTATTTAATCTACGGTAATTGTGCGATGCGATGGTTTCTACAGACAAATATTCAAGGAACACTTTACTGAAATTTTTATTTACGTGCTATTTTGTGCCTCTGTAAATAAATAATGGTATTTTTTTTACACTTTCTTGTTACATGTTTTATCCTACAGGGAGATTCTATTTACACGCTGTCATCGTTTCTAAAGTTTGAGGAAAGAGTAAATAGATTATAATCAACGCATTTATTGATACCCTTTCAGGGATATAAAAAGCCGAAGCAGTACATCGCTACATTAGGTAAGGAGGAAAATGACATGTGATACTCACGGATTATGGTTATTTTGTTAGATAGAGTGTCATTATTAAAGTGCATACAATTCATTGTACTGACGTAACGTTCACTGGTGATACGCGTAAGCGTCACGTCGGAAACTGACGTTGCGAACAAAAAAACGTTGTTATCATGCATGTTTACGTTTATTACCGTTTCCTTTGCAAATTATGGACATGCATAACATAAATGCATTCATGACAATATTGAAAAAGCTTTTAATATACAGTAGAAATCAGCATTTTATTACGATGCTTAGGCTACTAAATAATATATTGAGACGGTGTTAAAATTATAAGTTTTAAAGAAAAATAAACTCAATAATACTGATAACACAAGCACACTTTGAAATTCATTTACACTATGAACAACGCATAAAACATACAAATGATTACAATGTCGCAATTTGTTTGAGTTTGCACGTTATTATTTCTTATAATTACTGTTCGAGGCTTGCCAGTATTGACATATGGACAGTTTCTGGCAATGTGACAGTTGCTGCACTTTTGCAATTCAGCTCGGAACAAATATAAACAACGGAATATGCTGGCACCAAAGGTTTGTGTAACTTGTCAATTTTAAAATTGAGAATCGAACGTCCTCTTCTACAGAAATAATTTCCCATGATCACCCGTGTTCCAGCTTCCTAAGTAGTTCTAAAATCATCTGTTTCCGTACTCAGTAATGTATACATTGCCTGTGCAACACGCAGAAGGTAATAATCGGTATCAACAGCTTTAACAGCAATAACATCCCCGCTGCTTACTAAGTCATAGATAGGCGTATGTTCGTACCCGTTATATTCAGTCTCAATGTTTGCGGTGTTACGTTGTATTGTTAGCTTTATGTTGTCAATTTGCCCAACATTGTTCCTGTTTTCACATTGCGAATAGTTACCGGTTATGCATTCGTCACAGTAGCACGAGAGGTCACGTACAGTCATTTGTGTACCACAAGTTAAAATTATTTGGTGTATTGTTCTCACACGACTTACAGGCTGGAAGTACTTTACCGTGTTCCTTGGTATTTCTTCGACGAATTTGAAAATTCGTTTACTGCATTTTGCGTTTGAAGATGGAATTTGTAATGTGTTACAAGCAAAATTGTAAAAATCTTCTGCTGATTGTATAACTACTTGACCTCTCAACACAGCCATATCAGCAGTCTGTTTAAGCAACCCACCTGCTGCGTCTTGTGGTCCCTTGGCGTGTGCAGTCTCGTAATAGTTTCTTATAAAGGGAACACCAAGTCCTTGGTGACAACGTTTAAACTGCCGAAACAATGGCGGCTTTTATATTGGGAAGCACATCCGTCAGTAAATTCATGCACTGTCTTTAAAGGATAGTTAATACTTTTCAAGTATTCGATTACGGATTGCTGGACGTAATATGTGAAGTGGTGATCATGTTTCAAATCTGGTGATATAACGAAAAACTGTTCTTGAATTTTTCGATCCAGATCCAATTTTCCGTCCTGCACATGATGCCTGTGTAATATAGTTACATGAATTGTCACTTCCGTTTTTTGAAAGTAAGTGCTTTGAATTTCTTTTTGCGTTGTGCATCGATAGTTTTCGGAAAAGTCATGTATTGCTATCACGTCGCCTTCTGGTATGTGTTCCATTATAAACTTTGCCTGCTTGTTCTGCCATTCTGAATTAAATTGATGACGAGGGTAAGACTTCAGAAGCTCAAGTATGTGCTTAAACAATGAACCAACTTTAGTAGTTTTCTTGACAAGAATAAGCTTCCGATTTAACACATTTGATTTACTTTTAACTGTTTGATATTCGTAGCGCTCCCACTCGATCTCAGGAGCCTGCTCACTTTCGTCCATCTCGTTTGGCGAGAACAGATATTGTGGAACGCCACACTCAACACACTTTCTATCCAGACAGGCCTTTCCGGGCTGTTCACAGAGTGTTCTTGCAATCATGTCAGCACTGCGTTCGAAAACCGGATATCCACCGTTTAACTGTTCACTGTTTGTATAAGTCATTTTTCTGAACTGCATACATTTTTTAAATGCATGGTTAAATTCAATGTGGTACCTGCAACAACATTTTGTTTTATCTTTAGGCCTGACAGGCTTCACAAAAAATGGTTTAAGCTTTTCGAATGCACGTTGAGAAATTGTACAACTTGGATGAGTTTGTAAAAACTCTTCATAAACATCGGTTTGTGTCTTTTCCAGTATATGAATGGGGTGGGATAAGTAACACTTTGGACCAGTTCTATGCCTTTTGACATCTTGCTTATTTCCTGTTGGTCTCGATATGCCGGGTGACATCCAGAATTCATAAATGAGTTTCTTGTTTTCATCACTAATTTTGTCCGATCTTGTCTTCTTTTTCGTGTAAAACCAGCAAGATTTGTCAGAAGTCAATACTTTCCCACGTTGAACACCTGAAATTCTTCTGACGCTTACTCCTAAGCGCTTCGCCAAATTTGTTTTTGCTTTTGACTGGCTAATATTTTCACCACTCACAGACGCTATGATAGTGTGCATTTCAACACTTTTTTCATCAGAACGTTTGATTTTTGATCTTGAAATTGCATCATAAAGATTATCAAGAACTTGCGGCCCCTAATTCATTGTCTTTTCTTTCTTTCAATGATGTCACAATATTTTGTGCCTTCAGACATTGCACTGTTGGAGATTTATGGTGATCTAAATAGGCGGCGACAGTTGCACATCGCTTTATGGGCGTACATGGCAATGCATCCTGTAGTTTCTCAATGGCTCTTTTCTTTTCCATTCTATGACTGAACTTGGTTATCTGGCCGTCTGCAGCTTCTTGGGTCGCCATATTCTTTCTCAAACGTTATTTTCTTTTTCTCTCCCTTATAGATAGATAGATAAATAAATAGATTTGTTTATCATAAAATGCATGAATATACACAAGGCATTGGACATTTAAAACAACATACCAACATATCATTAATACATAAACGCGTATGGTTACAAATGAAACTTTGGCCTTGCCATTTTACACCATATGACAAGGATAACGCAAAAAGAGTAATTATCATGTTTCCATTGCGGTCCTTGAAATGTAGTGCAGTGCGACATAGGAATATATACATACATTACAATATGCATGTATATTTAAAAGACAACAAAACATTAAGAAATTCACAAGAGTATAAAACAAATTTAAAATATGATGGGTTATGAAATATATATAATTGTCACAGATTACTAGGGACATTATATAAATCCAATATATTACTGTAAAAATACTTGTACCTGTACCAAAGTGAAAAATACATGTAAATAATAAAGATATACATCTCAAGTTGTAAAATACCTTGCTTTGATTCTCCGTTCCTCAGCATCAATCGCCTTGCGTATTCGTCTTTGATGTCGTTCAGAGTAGCACATGATGTTACTTGCATCTAATTTTATAAAAATGGAAATGCATGTATATGAAGCAACAGGTTCGTGGTTATTGAATGTACATATGTCCCGCAGACATGTAAGAATGCATTTAATAGGAGATTTAAATTGTATAGATGTTCGGTATAACTGTCCGTAATAAACTTTGAGACACACAATTCATTTTTATGTAGAATGTCCTTAAATCAGCGTAAATAATTCAGCCTCAACATGATAAAATGATTATTACGGATTTGCGAACAACATTAGCCAGCCAACCAGTTCGAAAACGCGTGGTCTGTTTTGCAGTAGATTGGTTGTTTCAACACTATCATTCAAAGCCCTTGATCTAACGGTTAACATTTACCATAGCTATTTATATAAGGAAGTAACCAAATAGCCTGACTTTACTAATGTACATTTTTTTATATAAAAACAAACAATATTTTTATATAAAATGTACCTTTCACAATATGTTGTTGAAGTTTATGTTGTTTCTTTTTTGATAATTCTTGTTGATGTTTTCGTCTCAATTGCTTTTTCTGCTAATACCATTGTGTTCTTTCCGAGTTACTCGCAAACGCCGGTGGTTTGTCGAAATCTGAAACAAATTATACAATGTTCCTTTTAGTGATTTAATCACGCACATAGATAACGATGCTATTTATATGATAAGCCTACTGTTCGTATCCATAATTATTAAGACACGTTTTATTGACGCAGTGTGACGTTACATAAAATTTGGGCAAATTCGAGCCAGTGCGACACAGTATTTGTTATGTTAAACACTCACTTTCTGTTGAAAACGGCTGATAATTGGCAATTTAATTCCTAAATAAATTTACAAAATTACGGTACAAAATCAAATAATATTCCTATTGAATGTTCATATGAAATATGACTTAAGATTTAGCTCTGCCTTCGTACATTGTCATTAATTTGAACGTTTTCGTACCGTTTTGCGACATGCGTTTTGAATTGTCATTCAATAGTTAGCGTTATGTTATACAAATTAAATATATCACGATAATCCTACTTAAAATTACAATCACAATATCTAATTTTTAAACTTAGAACTTAACTGGTTAGATTACAAATACGCCAAGTTTATCCGTTTTTCGATATTCAAACATCGCATAAATCTAGAGCGGACATTTAGGTGTGTTTAACAAAACCATGATTTATGAAGGTGTTTCTTCAAATAATAGAACAAAGAAACAATAGGCTTGAAACGGAATGATTCACGGTTTCAATATTGAAAATTATTTTGTTAATGCTTATCATAAAAAGGCGTAGATAATAAAATAATATTCAACCGTTTAGAGCAAAACCATACAAACGACGTTAGCGGACATCTGTAAATTAGAAACAAAAACTATAATTGTTTGATTATAAAGATATAAAAGTACAAAAATAATTGTGGAATTTTCGACACAAATGTCTATTTTAGAGGTGTGCAAACGAACTTACCCATTGTCATACGTATATACTAGTTCTTCTGTATCAAATTCGTTAGCTCGTGCCGCCTATTTCAAATGTGACATCTTGGCATCTGTGCTTTTTACCCTGCTGGCAAATGCGACATGCGTGCGACCGCATCGAAAAAACAACCAGTAAGACCGGAAATGACGTCGGTAACGTCTGCTACAAAATTTTGTCGTTTGCATTTTCCCACGTAAATATTGTAGAGGAATATAATGAAAAATGACCCTGTTGTTGTGACGCTGTGACACGTTAAAATTAGCGTCATACCAAACACTAAATATGTTTTGCATAATTGAAATCAAAATATATTTCTGGCAATGCATTGACACATTAAAGCGCATTTTTTTGCTGTGTCCAATGGTATACAACATGCCAGGGTCCCAAAAATAACAACAAGTCTACAAGTATTACATTACAATACGGTTGTCTAATTTTGTCAGATGTATCACCAGTGAACGTTACGTCACTGCGTTTGCAAAAACAGCAGAAATTTTGAATGCAATTGACAGACGTTAAAAAGCAATTATTTGAATTTAAGTTTATATTTGATAGTGAACTTTCGCCCCGAAATATTGAAAAGGGATTTAATTTATCAAACAGAAAATAAAACAATAGAATAAAAGCCATTTGAGTCCAGTAAATTATTAGAATTAAACTAAACGACAGCAAGAAGCATTCAGCGTGCGTCCGTTTTATTAGTTATAAATTAATTTAACAAGTAATTTAGCCATAAATGTATTATCGCTGGTAACGCACTTCCAATATAAGTATTTTAAAAATATATAGACGAATTTGCGTTATGGCATATTTCCATTTCAGGTCCAATGTCCCAACAACTGGACGATTTCAGCTTGTTTTGGAAAATGATTTGGCAACAAAGGGTTGAGAAAGTTGTTATGGTTACCAATCTCATTGAACATGGAGTAAGTGCAAATAAACATTGATCATTTATGGTAATCATAAGATTCAGTCACTGTATACAATTTGATACAAAAATAACGTTATTACCATGGAACTGTAAAAGACATACTAAGGCTACAGTTCGCACACTTTTGGAACGACGTCGTGCTGATAATTGAGTGAAAAAGGTTATTAAAACAGTCAAATTTGTTCCTTTCTGATTAATGTACATTATAAGAAACTTCAGTGATCAGTGTAGAGTTTGGATCTCATCGTAGTCCTGTTCTGGTAAAGACAAACTATTCTATTTAAAATACTTATGGTATGATAATTCAACGTAGAGTTATCATCATTTTTTGGTGTGCTAATTCAGTCCCCTAAATGCGAGCAATACTGGCCAAACCCTGGGGCCAGTAGGATGTATGGTGAAATAAAGGTGGAGAGCCGCTCGGAGGATGAGTATGCTGAGTTTACAAGGCGAGCCTTAACGATGACCATGGTATGAAACTGAACAATGAAAGTTCATGCTTTTCCAAATATATTTCTACTTAGTTGGTGTTGTGTCTTTATTAAATCGATTCTGATATGTTCATTGTTTGTAGCACTGTAGCGTTAAATAAAGTTTTATTAAGGTTTATTATTAGGTTTATTCAAGTTTTATGTTTAAACGTACAATCCACCCAAATTTTGGTCTCTTGTTTGTTTGCAATGATTGTAAAGTACATTAACGTAAAGGTTGAAAGTAGAGAGTACCATGCGAAATATCATCTTATACAAAAACGATTAGTTTCACATTTAAGACACGTTCATGAATAACCAGACTTCTGATAGGACTTAATTTATTTCATTAATAGTGTTTATCGTCAGCTAGAAGCATTTTGCAAAGGGCTATCGAATTTATAAAGGTTTACTGTCAATATTGTCCGCAATGCTTCAGTGAGCTCATTGTAAACTAGTATACTTTAAACTTAAGCAGCTTAACAGGCAAGCCGATTTTTATTCTTCCGGGTTTAAAAAGACAAATTACAACCCGCTCATTGTAACAGAAGCCTTTTGTGACATGGCCAGTGCATAATAATTAGCCATATTATTTTGCTCTGCTAGATTTAGTTTTTAAGTTGAATTTATGTTCAAAGTGTTCGCATGAATTGTTAAATATGTTTTGACACGCATCTGATTTAATCAATTTAAGATTAAGATGATATTTTCTTTTGATTCAAGAAAATGATTTCTTTATTTACCTTCTGTACAAAGTTTTAGCAGTTCTACCACACAGTAAACTGACACGAGCGTAAACAATTAGTGTTAGGATGATCACAATATGCGCCTCAATGACTGGATACAATACATTTTACTCACTGAACATTGTTATTTTAACTGCCTACATTCAACCCCGCCCCCGCCCCTAAAAAAACAAAAAAGCAACAACAACAACAACAACAACATACTCCCAGCCGTTTAAATCCCGCAATTGAGTACTGGGAAAGCCTTATTAAAATTATCAACTATGGATTACCTAAATGACAGACTTTGCACGGTTTGGAAAATATGTACTCTAAATTGCATTTCATCGTCTGCAGATAGGGTTGGAATCCCTAAATTCATTGAAGTTCTTGAGGAAACTCTATTGAGCCAGATTGTAAAGGTTTGACGGTTGGATGACCCTCAATTGTCAAGTATCCTCTCCTCGAAATAAAAGTTTGGTATACTCTATACATTATTAGGAATACATATTGCTCACGGAGGCTCTGAGATTTTTTTACGCAATTTGACAGTTCTTAGCAGAGCAAAATATTATGCATACAACTAATGCATGCAATACAATACATGCGCCTACAGGGGACCGAAGAAAGGACGTTGCACCATCTGCACTTCACGTGTTGGCCTGACAAAGCGATACCCGACGATGTAACCGCGATGATAGAGTTCCGACAGAGGGTTCAGAGTACGCCGAGTACTCTAAATGGACCAACGGTTGTGCATTGCAGGTTTGTTCAATTTCCAAATTATTCAAAATCTACGTTACTAAAATGCTCAGCTCCTAACGTCTTTTTCTCCTCATGGCCCTTGAATAGTGTTGAGATTATTTGATTGAATTATTACTCTATAATAATACGTTTTAAACATAAAATACAACAATGTTGGCTCTTAAAAGGTTAGAACCTTGGTCAATGAATGTTTCAAGATGGCGGAAAGTTAATATCGAACTTCCTGGAAAAGGGTATTGCAAAAGGGCTTCACATTATAATGAACAAGTGGAAATGTACCCTTACAAAAGTGTGAGAAATACGTTTGTAATTATCAAGTGTAGGTGTTCATTCTGAATAAATTATAATTTTGTTTGATGCCACAGTAAATTATGTCTGTAACAAATACAGTGCTGGTGTCGGCAGAACAGGCACATACATTGCTCTGGACATCCTGACAAAAGAAGGTGAGGCGGAACGAGCCATTGATATAGCGGGATGTGTCCACAAAATGCGCCTGAACAGGCCGAATATGGTTCAGACAGTGGTGAGATTTTAGGATGAGGTTTCATCATTGATTAGATTGGAGAATGCTATTACAATCAAACAATTGCAGAATTACCGTGCGAGTACAAAGCATAAACTAACTATGACTTTAAATCAGGATTGTATTTTGATAAATATTTGCTCATGTATTCTGCGATTCAATGCGTTGCACGATCATAACTTTTAACCATAAGAATACGAATTATTGTTGCTCAAAGTAGCATGTAATTTTCAAAAATGTTCATTTGCTTGGTGCGCGTTCTCTTCCGTGTTTCCTTGATATTTGTGAGCATATATTAATACTTAAAACCGCATGTTTTGATGATATATACATAATAGCATGTCGACATAATATTCTTTTGTAATTTAAACCAAAATTGTGTATTTGAGACCTTTTATCTCCTCTAAATATTTCGTTTTTGTTAACATGAGCTAAGACAGTATTTTCGTTTACCAAATAAATATAAATACCATCGGTAAGTATCAAGTATCCTTTCGTCTATGCATCCAGGCGTTGTATTCAAATGACATTGACTATTATTACTTTCAATATCTCGTTACAGGAGCAGTATCAGTTTCTGCACACAGCTGTGGTTTACTCGTTGACCTTCGACTGCAAACAAATCAAGGGAGAGAACTTCGACCAGTTCATGAAACAACACACTTCACAAGAACTGAATAGTCAGTTTAAGGTGGGTATCCTTGAACATAGGCATTCTGTTGATAAGTAGTATAGTTAATCGCCTGTCATCCAAAAAGTTTACTGTCCGTGTATACCGTGTAGAATTTTAAATAAAGAAACTCCAGTGGATGCCTTGAACGGGAACATGTACGATAAGGGAGTCTTCAGGTTGTCTCTCTTAAGGAAAACCTAAATGTACAAGTATAGCCTTTGTGTGTTCATAAGCGTTGTGAAAAATGATGATGATGACCATTTTGCACAAAAAGCATTAAACATATCAAAATGAATTTTGAATTGTATTTGAAATAATGGCCATGGCAACTGCGTTTTCATTTGTGTGAATGTTTATACCAAAACAAGATGTGCTGTACAAACATATGCATTTCATGTAAAGTATCTTATTGTAGTTCTACCTTAAACAGATATTTTTCAAGATGTGATTCAATTGTAAAGCCTACAATTTAAATATAGTATCTTTGCGTGAATTGCATTTATTTATTTTCAGCGACTGCAACACACCGTCGAAAAACGAACGAAAGACGAAGCAATTGCAGTTGAGCGCAATAAGCAGCACCTGAGTAAAAACAGAGCAAATGCAGATATTCCGGGTAAATATTGCTAACATGCTCAAAATGTCACAATTAATGGGGTTTTTTTTGTAAAATTGTTTTGAATATTTTTTTGGCAATCGATGCTGAATAAAGCTTAACGTTTCCAGTTGTATTGTCTTTATATACAGAGCCAAATGAAGTGAAAGAATAAAGGTGTCTTTGTGATTATGTATTCGGATTTTGATAGTGCTGCTTTTGTTTAGGTAACGAAAACAGGCCAAGACTTTACCTGAACCTCAAACATGGGGCGTCAGACTACATCAATGCTGTATACATTCACGTAAGCATGGTCCTATTTTTTTAGTTTGCATTTCTAAAATCAAACAAGAAGTGCATATTCATAATAGTTACCACCTACTAATCAAATTACTTTAATAAGCATTTCATTCGTCTGCATGTGATGCAATGGAGTTGATAATTTACCCTTTATGCAACTAATTCAAAACATTTGTTTAAAACTGTACTTTATCGCTGCTGGTTCAGATTTACGAAACACGGAATTGTACTTTGGTCAGATTGACTTTATTTTTATCAAGTATACATATATTCATTTTATCAGCGTTCATACTTTAACGAATCATCCAACATCGTCTTCATCAGCTCACCTGTTCTAGAACAACAAACAATCTCATTGGTCGTAATATGTTTTCATTGGTTTGCGTTTCACAGAGCTTCAGAATCAAAAAACGTTACCTGGTAGCACAGACTCCACTTCCAGAGACTGTAATCGACTTTTTGACGCTTGTTGTCCAAGAGAGCTGTTCATGTATCGTCAGCTTCGAAGCTGATATGGACAAACAAAGGGTAAAGTTCTTTTTTAATTTGGTTTTAGAAAATATATTACAACCGACAGACACATATACAACGTCAGAGATAGGAACCAGATGTCAGCCATTTTTTAAACTGACCACCGTGTAAATTATATTATATATATAATAATTAAAGCCAATAGTTAGTTCAGCAAAAAAAATCCAAAACTTGGATTAACAATCTCGCCCTGACCAAAGACCATCTATCAAACTGTTGGATGATTCAAGTAAAGAATTGACTTATCAAAATGAAGCTTATAACAATTCAATACAATACCATGTATATTCGATTTGTTTTTCGAGCACTTTACATAATCATAGTATCTACACAGAATATCGGCATATATTACCCAGCGGCAAACCAAGAAGTTTTGAAACAGGGAACGTTTCAAGTGAGTTGCTCAAGAGAGGAAAAGAAAACGTTTTACGCAGAGCGAACATTGAAAATTCAACACAAAGGAGTAGGGGTAAAGAAATTAGATAGTTATATAATTCTAGGAATCAATACAACAAAAATATGTCCATAAACTACTGAATTTGAACATGTCCCTTCCCCTTCAAGTATGAGTGTAGTAGACTTTACAGAAATTCTTAATAATATTATTAATGTCCTTGCAACGGAAATGAACTGAAGTCGATTTTAAGAAAAAGATGTATGTTTAGATTATGTGTTTAAACAATTTATACATGAGACATATTCAGTCTGAAACTTTGCAAGTGCGCATGCACTAATGTTCTAGTGGTAACTATTTTCCCTCAAGAACAATATCGATCATAAATGTCAATGTATTAATACGTACTAACTTCTCCAGACGAGCACTGAACGAACCATTCCACATCTTCAATTTACCGACTGGGATGAAACGAACAACATTCCAAGATCAACAACAAACTTTCTCTCATTTCTGAACGTGATAGAGAATGTCACAAAACAGTCAGGTGACGGGCCGATCTTGGTACATTGCTTGTGAGTACTGATTGGTTACCTTTGCACCTTATTGCTTTACATTTGAAAACTGGTTGGATACGTGGTTGAATATCAACTTGAATAAGTACTATTAGTAGGTGCAATATCGTTCAAGAAAAAATAGTTTTTATGTATCAAATAGTCATATTTATTATCGATGTTATTTCATATATGACAGGAAATTGTTAGCATCAGCCTCAGATTAAAGTTAAAACATCTTAAAATGTGTTGTCATATGTCATCTAGGTTATTACAATTGATTGCCCTGTCAAATGGAATATTTTGTTACTATGCTTAATCACACTTATTTTTAATACAATGCATTGCTTGAAATCTACATGTCAATAACACAGAGATGGTGCGGGCAAAAGCGGTCTATTCTGTGTCGTTTCGTTGCTTCTCCACAAGATGGCCGTGGAACACGAAGTCAGTGTGCTTAACTCTGTTAGGAAGATCAAAACCATGAGGAGGTTAGCGATCCCGAACCAGGTAAATAATTTCTCAAATAATGTCCGTTATAGTCATTTTATCATTGTGCTGTTATTGAATGGTCAACGTCCGCGTTTTTGTGCCCATGCTTATGTTATTTGTGTTTTCAGGAACAATTTAGCTTCTGTCACGGATGTGTTTCTGAGTATCTAAGTTCCTTTGATGTATACGCCAACTTCAACGAAGAAACGGGAAGACTGTAAGATTCATCGAATTTAAAGTTTAAAAGAAACATTCAGAGTGTAAATATGACATTGTGCAAACTTATTTTGTTATTTTGTGTTAAGTTTTTTTTATTTTCAATATGTTTTATAAATAATGATAGAAATCACGAACCGTAAAGCATATATTTTATATCCAGTTACTAACACAGCATATTCAGTATTTTTTATATTCAGCTTTGTACATACTTGTCCTTAAGTATTGTTCTATTTCATGGTGCACTCAAGTGATCTATGAACTATTTAAAAAGCCTTTATTAAGTGTACTGTTTAATGCCAGTCAACAACTTGGAGAACAGAGCTTTCTTAAACTTTATGCAAATTCATTTTTTGCTGATTCTTTAACTTTAAAAACTGTTGTTTTCATTCACATTATCTCATTAATTATATTTTTTATGACTACAGTTTTTCTAATGTCATAGAACATTTTCACTTTTTTGTATTTGCCATCATTTTAAGTGATGTGATTTATAAATGAAATCGGTGTCAATAATTTTTTAATGTCATAGTTGCACGGGAGCTGTTCAAAGCGTATAAAGGGACTCAATAATGTTTTGGCATTAAATTTTGTTTTCCCGGTATTGCATCTGAAAACACTTGTATTATAACTATTTCACTCTTTGATACTGAACGAAATGACACCTACACTTATTAGAGTGTAAACAAATGTTCTGGTGTTAATAGAGAGCGAACCCACGCCGGTAGGGTCAAGAAACATGCACGCACACAAGAACGCATAAGGATAACATTTGTTAAAGAATTCAAGCCATCAGTATTTCAAAAAACTGCATTTTACAAAATCATGAGCGATATCCTTAAAGCTACGGGGATGGGCTGTTTATTTATTTAGGTTTGTTTACTTAAAAATCGATTATTTAACTATTTTATAAGTTTTTGAAGAAAATCATCGTTGTAATGATGTAAGGGAAACTACAAGGACAAACATGGTATCATATCCTTCAAAGAGTTGTATTGGTTTACAAATTGTATGATAGACTGAGAAACGTTAGTGCCCTTTTTTAAATCAATGAATTAAGAAAGCATTACGTGGACTTCCAAATGTCCACTTTATGTTATCAACGTTTGAATTTTACGTGTATGTCAAATAACTATGAAATAACGTGACGGCATCGGGTGCCCATACTACTAGCAGAAAGTACCTTCATACTAAAAAACGCTTTATTCATGACAAAATACCCAGATTAACACGCATTGTCTATATTGACGCCGATTTTACAATATTCTTTGGAGTTTTATAAACTTAACGAAGAAAGCAATACGCAATGAGGTTGAATGTTCTTACGTAATGTGCACCTATTGTGTACTTATCTCTCTTTGTGTAGCTTTTATTCTTAAAGTAAATGCTGAACATGATGCTTTAACAATGAATGTGTTTATTATATTATCAGAGTCATATTTCATGACGCCAATGTCGTTGAGCATGTTCAGCTTCTTCTGGTACTGCCATATGTGTAGTTGAATTTGCTAGTTTATTATTAATGCAATCGTCAAATTGCGTGTGTTATTAACCATTGAAAAGTATTATTATGTGTACATCATTTTAGAGCCATTACTTATCCTTTCATATTTGGATTATATTGTAAAGTATATTCGCAAGTAGTCCCTTGAAATATTGTTCTATATGAAAATCAAGATTTGTTTCGTATGTAAAAAATCGTATGCATGTATGTATATAAATGTACAAGTAGGCTATCACAAATACATCATAACGAAAAAGACTCACACAACGACAAAAGCGTTTATCACTTATTACTATAAAGAAACCTTAAAATTAGCATACACGATTGGTTAGATAATTAACAAAGTAACACTTATACATCATGTTATACTATGAACTATAAAATATAATATTCATCTTAAATCATTCATTGTTAGATTTGGATAGCCCGTAAATTTCATATAAAGGCAAATCAGTGTACTAAGTTTTAAACACAATGTAGCGTGATTATTTATATGGTTGAACTAAGCTAAGCCTAAAAAATCATCTTAGCATGTATAATTTAGATGTAGATTATCAGATGTCATTATTATATACATTTGGTTTATATTCCTACAATTTAACAAACTTAAACATATCTGTGGTTACTGATGCCTTTTCTTCTAATGTTAAAAGTATATAACGATATTCACACTACACCTGCAATACAAATCGCTTGATTCATTTATGTGATGTTTTATTTTAATTTTTTGAAAGAACGTTCTTGTTGGTTGTTTTTCATATTCTGATATTGATAACTATCTATTGTAGTGAACCATACTTCTGTTTAACATTTTAATCCAGACATTCTTAAATATATCCTGCATCAGTTGGTCAGAACAGCAGAAAGGTTTCCAAAGGTTTGAGAAGACGCCACAAACAAATAATGATTTAAGCATGCATTGTTTAAAATCAGGATAGTTTGAAAACAGATTTTTGAGATTTTTATAGGTATTTTTTGTAACAAAAGTATCATGCTGCTGCTCATCCATCTACTGGTCGAAATTATCTGATACCAATAGTTTTCTGTAGCAAAACAATCGAGATAGAATACAGTATAAATTTTGAAAATAGCTTGATGGATTAAGTTAAGATTTAACAATATATGTTTTTATTGTTTTCATTGTATAAAAGGCTTAATCGGATTGGTATGATTCGTAGGGACAATCAAATATTGATATGCATGTACGAGAACATGTTGACAACATTTATGTTTTGGATTCATTGTTTAAAGTGTGTTTTATTTTCCATGACTAATTCAAATAATCATTTGCTTTTTCTTTCTTTCAGAAACTGTTTAAATATGTTATTATTGCTTATCAGAGAAGCTTATAATAAAAGTATAACCTTTTATCTTGTAATCTTTTCAGTAAATGTTTGGGCAATATAGTGTTATTTTGTAGCTGAGCGTTAACAATTAATACGAATCCTTGAATATGTTTTCCAATGCCAAATTGCCGTAATGAATGCACAGACCTTTGAAGTTCACATTTGGAAAATAACAACGACAATGCCATTGATGGGGTATCGCGATGATTGGCTACACATGCTCACCAGTAAAGGTCGACCGGAGCAGCATGCAGAAGGGCATGGCACAAAAATATGCTTTAGCTTCATTTAATTTGTATTAAATTATCTTAACTCGTTTTTAATACTGTTATTACCTTATCTTAATTGCTGTCTAGTCCGTCTCCTTGCAGAAATTGAAGAAGAAGACAGTAAGTACTGAAACATCAAATGGGCAATTTAATGTTCGGAGTCTGTGAGCTCTAAACCACCTAAAGAGATTTTCACTTTTATACCACTAAGCAACACGCATCAATTGACCTGTATCTAATTATTACAATCGGTAGGTTTGATATATGTATAATGCAGGCGGCCAGCTTCGACGAACAAAATGCCGAACAGATTTGTTTTCTCTACTGCGGTCATATGGTGTCGCTTGTTGTTAACAAGGTTGATTTTATTTTGGTTACAACTTTATGTAAACAGCGTAAAAGAAGGGCATGCATATAATACGTTTTTTATTAGTTGACGGTATTCAGGCTAAAAATAGACATAACGTCAAACTATCTTCGCTGTTTCCTCTTTCTTTTTCGACCATTTGAAAAGGTTACCGTCAATATTTCTCAGATTCCCAATCCTCACACCCTTGCTTTTTAATAATGTGCTATTAGATTCGTTTCAAAAAGTTATGGTGTACTTCTTGTCGATATTGTAAGTTACGGTTTAGTAGGTGACCCGATATGGGAATCACGGGTAAAGGAAACCATATCGGGTGAAGGCAAATAAATTATCCCCAATTGTTTGATGCAGTGTAAGATCGCAATATATTTCACCTCGTAGCTTTGACAATCGTCAAGTATTGCTTTTGGTGCTCACTCTATAAAATATTAATATCAAACACAGCAACAAATAAATATCCTCTTTATATTTAAATTTGTGTTATATGTCGTAAAGAAACCGATACTCAGTTCTATTTTGGTATCATTTTATGTGGTTTGAAATGGTTTAAGAATGCACCTATATTGACGTAAGGGAAATGTAGACAGAGAAATAATGTCATCTTTTGTTGACTCTTATCCAACTATAAAATAATATCATCTTATGTATTTATATTAAAAATATGTATTCCCTTTTTATATCATACTCATAAAATACAATCATTTTGAACTTTGTTGTATTGGCTTTCTTAAAAGAAAGAGATGTACTCCGAAATGAATGTACGTAAATTTGAATAAGTCGTTTCGGGTTTGTATTGTTTACACATTAATTGTTCAACGCGTTAAAGCTACCTGTTTAATTTCGAAATACGGGGAGTAGTTGATATTACTTTTTAATCTTATTTTACTTTTTAAAGTTAGGTAATTCAATTATGAGATAAGGTTTTTGCAGATACATCTGCGTTTATAGTTAAAGGAAACTACAATGACCAGTACAGTAGCTCAAACTTTAGGGGTTGTATTACTTTCCGATTGTGTGATAGAATATGAATAGTGCGCTTGTTTCAAATAAAGGAACTAGTGGAAGATGTTAGTGGACTTTCAAATGGCCAATTTACGTCATTGATGTTGTATCATTGATATGTCGAACTACTACGAAATGACGTAACGGTATTGGTGCATTATAAAAATGACTATTTACATTGTTATGATAATATCGTTAACATAATGCTTGTCGGCTAAATCGATCCAAAAACGTGTCCAGATTTTTTAAAGAAAGTACATTCATATAATCCCTTAGTGTATAATATGTGAGAGCCAACTTTGATATAAATATAGATTATAACAAGCTTTATACTTTAAGATTCGATATTATCAATAGTATATTTAATTTTACAGTAATTCGTGTTCCGTACTTAATGGTCAACACTCTCATTTTAACTTTATGCTGTGAAGTATATGCGCAAATTGTCACTGGCAATATTGTTGTATATGATATGTTTCCGTGTACCATGAATTATAGAAATACTATTTTTGTGATTAGTCTGTCAAATCAACTTGAAACATATTTCCTTCATTTGTTATTATTGCTAATCAAAGACATTTATAAAAGAATTATAACATACTATTGTCCGTTCCTTTATGTTTATTGAAATGTTTGTGCAGTATGGTGTCATTGGTAGCTAGCTCAAACAATGGATAAGAATGGATCATCAACGATCGCAAGTATCAGCACAAAACAGACGAAACGATCAACAGAAAACTCCGAGATGGCTGGTGACCTTCGTAGCATGAAAACTGATATTAGGTAAAGAATCCACGGAGTAACACATGAACATGCTTTTACACGAAAAACATTTACCCTAATTCAGCTCGTATAAATTGTTTTTAACTCGTTTGTGGAAACAGCTATATTCTTATCTTAACTACCAATTACACATGTGCGGCAAAATACAACAATTAGTTAACATTTTTAGTGGCGCTCCGCGAATCCTAGACCCGTCTGGAAGAAGCGTACATCTTCCCAACTAAACCACTCTGACGCCAAAAATTCATTATATAATTACTTGCTGTACTAACAATAGCTACCCATCTTCGTAGAATATTACTGTAGACAGATGAGGTTTTAATTAGCGGTGACGAAATGGCTGCGATTTCCATTCGAGATTAAAAATTTGGATTTGCTTCCTTCAAAAGGGACAAAACCGTTGTTAGGATATTTTCATGAAATATTTGAACGGCTCCCTTTGAGCTTAATGCAAAATAAATATTTACAATAGAAAT
The DNA here is from genome assembly GCF_026914265.1 of Mya arenaria. Classification (NCBI taxonomy): domain Eukaryota; kingdom Metazoa; phylum Mollusca; class Bivalvia; order Myida; family Myidae; genus Mya; species Mya arenaria. The sequence goes on from NC_069131.1 coordinate 41,369,049, forward strand.
GGGAAGACTCACAAACACTGCTAGAACATGAATAATTAAACTTTTGTTTATTTTAAAAAAAAAATACAATAGTATTAAGGCCTACAACGAACTTAAAGAGTATGATATGAAATTAGCGTTAATGTAATGCCATGATATTAATTCGGTCCGGGCTCCTAACATAAAATGATATCGCATGACACCATTTAGTATGTTTTATACTACTGCGCATTGCCAGGTTGTGAAAATATCACGTTGCATTATAGCGCTGCAGTATTGAATGACACCATTGAGGATGGCTTTTACTGCTATGCTCTGCCTGGTGGCGCAAATAACTCGTGACATTATATTTTATGCAATACTGCATGACACCATTGAGGATGGTTTATACTGCTGCGAACGGCCTTGTTACGCAAATAACTCGTGGCATTATCGAGTTGCAATACTGCATGACACCATTGAGAATGGGTTATATTTTTGCGCACTGCCTGGTTGTGCAAATAACATGTGACGTTATCGAGCTAACGAGGAAATCGAGCCAAGCGATTTCGAGCGAACGAGTTTCGACTGTATAGTTGCATTTTGTTACTTATGTTTCTTCTCAGTGCATCAATATATTTAAAATACAAAACGTCTTTCAGAATACAAATAAGGAAACATTTTGACTATATCGAAAATGGATAAATATATGATAATGTAAAATTATTAAGATAAGAAACGTGATTTCGTCAGTTAAAATAAGTCATGTGATCATTTTTTATAAAAGATCAATAACGTAATGATAAATATTAAATAACGCCAGATACATAATGCGCAAAATTATATTCTTTTTTTGTTGATAAAAGACAGAACTTCTCTTAAGAATAAAAATCATCATGGTAAAATTGCTGTTTATGTAACAAATAATAGAATATAAAATTATATAAACTTCTTTTAACAGAAACAATAATGTGTACCATTTTAACAGAGTTTGCCTTTTAATTCCGCTTCAACATTAGCTCATGCATCGAATCAGTACAAGGTAGAATGGATGTAACTGTTATATAAATACCGTGCACAAATAACAACGCTTTTTCACTCATATCGCACGGTATGTTTTGAACGGGGTCCTTAAAAACATGGATTAAAACAGTTATGTCACCCAAATTCCTCGTAATTAAAATTGAACAGCCATTCTAAAGCGCTCGCATATAATCTAAACAACCTGGGTTGTGGATGCTGAACTTTTACATAAAATAGCTTTTGATACGATTAAAATAATGCACCTTTGGACCTGCGTCTCAAACTTGATATTCGATGCGTATGTAAATATGCGCCATGCATTGTTTGTCTAGATTCAAATTTCTGTATAATTCATCATTACTTACTTAGTAAATCAAGGAAATCAAACGCCGTATCTCATAGTCTATATTTTCAAATTTATTAATACGAGATATTATTTTCAAACTAACCAAAGCAATTTTTTATCAATAACGTTGTAAATGTATGTAGTTTTGATAGAAATTAGTTTACATACAAATTATATGACTTTTAATTGTATGCTTTTTTTAAAGCAAGTATTGATTGCAATTAGTATATACATGTACTAATCCATTTTACTGTTTCTTGTTTGTCTTTTAAAGCAAGCATCAAAGAAGTACTTGAAAGAAATTAATTGTTCGTTAATTTTCTACATAATTTGGATATTTGGATTGCTCTGTTTGGCAGGATCTTGTATGGGAGGTATGTGTATACTGTTACAATAAAGCGGATGTGTTTCTTCCTGTTTAAAATAAGACAATCATGGAAACCATTTAATACATTATTTTACTAAATGTTTAGAAACAATTTGTTTCGTGAAATATCTTATAGAAACAGTTGAAACAATTATCTTTTAGTGACGGTCATTGAAAACGTGGAGGTGTTCGACTGTGTGTTGTATAGGAGGAAATGGACGACGTGACCAACTATACAATAATTGTTATGATGGCTGCGTTGACGGAATATTTGGCAATAAATATCATAATCTCTGTCCCGGTAACTGTTCTACGTGCAGTCAAGAAAATAACAGGCAATGTTACAGCTGCAAGGCTAATTTTTATGATACATACAGTGATTGTAGCAAGAGCAGCTCAGTTGGGTGTGATGGGGGAATCTGCAATGAGAATGGAACATATAGTATATGTACAGCAAACTTCGAAGGAACAAAATGCGAGACGTGTATACAAGGAAAATATGGTTAAATTGCACTTATCAGAACTGCCGATGTTCGACTGGAACTGATTGTACTTCCTGTAAAAAACGGGGTTCTATGGTAGAAGTACCTTCTGTCGAACATCTTGTTCCCCGGGATGTCAGGTGTTTGTAGTGATGACGGTTTTTACAGTTGTCGAGGTGGATTTACGGGGAATACGTGTAGTGAATGTCAGTCAGGATATCATGGGGAACACTGCAATGTACCCTATTTCGGGGGATGTTTAAATGGACAGTGTTCAAAAGATGGCACTTGTTCATGTATCCCAAACTATGTAAGAGCAACATGTGATACCTGTGCGGATAGAATATTCGGTGTAAACTGTAGCCAAGTCTGCAGTGTAGGATGTACCAGTTCGTCCTGTTACAAAAGCAATGGCCTTTGTGAATGTCTTCAAAACTTTTCTGGCGATAAATTCGACGAATGTAAATCAGGCTTTTACGAGCAATTATGTAATTTAAATTGCTCGGATAATTGCAAACAACGCACATGCTCATGATACCAGGAGAACTGCACACCTGGATGTGTTGATGGATAATCAGGTGACAATTGTAAAACATTCTGTGACAAAACTTGCGCAACATGTCAACAGTTTGATAAAGCACACTGCGAGTCGTGCCACAATGGATATAGTGGATCAACATGTCGATGTCTAGCGATGTCGATGTTACGGTACGTCAGACGTATGCACTTCATGTCAAGGTGGGTACGCAAATCCTGGAAAACTTTGCACGTGTCAGTCACAGTATTGTAACGGAACCGACTGTGACAAATGTTTTAACCAAACGTTTTATCTTCATAGCAATACCTGCTGTAAATTGTCCAGATAAGTGCAAAAATGGTGTCTGTGGGAAAGGCCCTGTGTGTATATCAGATTGCATTGATGTCCTTTACGGTTTCGATTGTTCTAATAGTTGTTTGTCATTGAGTAACAATTGTATTAGATGTAATCAATCTCAAAGAAAGTCTTTGTAATGTAACATCGGATTTTATCCAAATGATAATGGAAGTTGTATCAGATGCAATAGAAATTGTTTGAATGGGCAGTGTAGTTCAGACAATGGCACTTGTCTTATGGGTTGTACAGACAAGATTTGGGGAGAAAAATGTGACAGTCGATGTAGTTCAAATTGTGAAAGATGTCAGCAAGATTCGGGAAATTGTAATTCATGTACAGACCGAACTTTCCGCGGACGTTTTTGCAACGAATCATGCGGCTCCTCCTGTTTTGAAAGCAAGTTTGATTTAATAACTGATCATTGTATTATTAATTATTATCCATACTTCAATTAAGATGTTGTTCATTATTAATACTGTTCAAGTTAATATAATTAACGTAAATGTTTTATATCAGCCTTTTGGCAATACTACGACAAGAGTAAGAAAATAATGTGCTTAAACACTACCACTACCGTAGGCTTAATCATTGAAAAATGTAGTTCGTTTGATTTAATAATAATCAGAAACTGATAAGTTTAAAAGAATATATATTTCAGATGCAGTCGGGCCACCTCTAGAAGCTATCGCCGGAGGAGTAGGTGGTGGCGTTGTAGCCATAGGCATCGTTGTTGCATTATCCATCTTTTTTCGAAGGTATGACATACTAGTTGTACAGTTGTCTTATTTGTATTAAAGACTTTAGATAATAGCAATTAATGAATACTTGTACTATTTAAAAACTTATCTCTTACAGAAAATATGCCGGTTTCATACTTGTATGGTACAAACTAAATAAAAATGACATGAATTTCATTCAGTCCAAAGTTGAAACTTCTAAAGTTGTTGAACGATATTGAAAGGTCTAACTCACTTAATCGTTTTAATCATATAAAATTTATTTTTATAAGATCCACTCGCAAGCCAGTCTCTAGCCAAACCATGCAAAATGGCAATACAACGTTCCAAGCTGACATAGTCAGAAAGTAAGTCAATCTTACCATTTATTCTCCATTTAGGTTAAAGAATCCTAAATATGAATATATTTGTTATATCTCATATAAATATCTCAATCTCAAAAATAGTCCCTCCCATCGAAGAAAATCCACCTGCTACCCGGCAACAAGCAAACGAACCCACTGTAATAAGCAAGTATTTACACATGAGGAAACTGCATTTGAAAATGAGAATGGCCTGGAGATAGGTAAGCTTTACAAAGTTTTTGTAAGATGTTAGGATAAAATCGATTCAAACCAGTTTAAGTCAGAGAAAGTTATAATTCAGCTTTTTAAGCTATATTGCTGACATGAATTCAAAGAGCTTAAAGTTCGGATTAGCTATACATCAGTCTGTTAGTGTTTTATTTATTATAAATAACTGGAAATTATTGTGAACATTTCTGTTAGGCTATTGGTATTAAACTGTACAAACTTGTAGCCAAATCTAAACATCGTGTAACTCCTACAAAATACCATGAATCGGTAACCATAAAATACTTGGCTTGATTGTAAGACTTGATTGAGTGTGATTGTTGTTAGGTTTCAAATTCAATCATGATAGATTCCATTAAAGTATTGTATTGTGTTATGTAGATGACGAGAGCAATGGGGGCTTGATACTTCTTCCACTGATGATCATACGTATTACAAAGAACTTGGAACATCCAGTAACAAGTCAAAAATACCCATTGATGAACTTGAATCATGAGGCGTTTGTTGCAGAATTTGAGGTAAATGCCATGGTTATTAGTAGTACGTATTTTAATGACATTGACATATTACATGTACATTAAATCCTAATGGTACATTTCTGAAATGAACTCGACGCGTATTTATCATTGATAGCGAAAATGTTTTGTAAAGTGCCATACTAGAAAATTTAAAGGCGGTATTATATATATTCAGCAAAAATAATTTATTGTTGTCATACTTTGCTCCTTGTTTGTTATAGTTATACATGTGAGTTCATGTTACCCTTGTTTACCCATGTTTACCCTTGTTGACCCTTGTTTACCCTTGTTGACCCTTGTTTTCACATGTGTACCCTTGTTGACCCTTGTTAACCCTTGTTTACCCTTGTTGACCCTTGTTGACCCTTGTTTACCCTTGTTTACCCTTGTTTACTCTTGTTGACCTTTGTTTACCCTTGTTCACCCTTTTTTACCCTTGTTGACCCTTGCTTACCCTTGTTGACCCTTGTTGACCCTTGTTTACCCTTGTTGACCCTTGTTTACCCTTGTTTACCCTTGTTTACCCTTGTTGTCCCTTGTTTAACCTTGTTTACCCTTGTTGACCCTTGTTGACCCTTGTTTACCCTTGTTTACCCTTGTGTACCCTTGTTTACCCTTGTTTACCCTTGTTGACCCTTGTTGACCCTTGTTTACAGAAGTTTTCACGCGATCTTGTGAAGCCGTATGTGGAATCGCAAAAGAAAGAGAACCTGAGTAAGAATCGATACAAGGGGGTTTATCCATGTAAGTGATGCTCATTGTTTTTATGAATTGTTTGTGTCTAGTATGATTATACACACAAATAACGAATTAGGACGCTTTAACCATTGATAATAATGTATGAATCTGAAAAAGTAAGTTACCATCATATCTCGAAATAGAAGTCATATATGGATTTCAAATTGTTGACTTACATAATGACATTTATTGTGATTGCCAAATAGAAGATAAGGATATGTTGATTGCATACTGCATTTTATTTATTCGGTTGTATTCTATGTTACCGTTTAGACGATGATTCAAGGGTCATAGTCGCAGGCAGTGATGGATCAGACTACATCAATGCCAGCTTTATTGACGTATGATGAACAATAAATAGTTTTATTAGATGTTTTTGAAAAATAATGGCGTATTGTCATTATATTGATGTCATTGGCGTCGTCGGCTATAAAAGTTTAACAACTCAACAACTCAACCACCGTTCAAAATATTTCAATGTAACATATTTCGTTATATGTATTACCGTTGACTATGTATGACAATGCACATACTCGGTAAATTAATTAATGTAAAGCTCTGCTTCTTATTCGACTGAAAAAGCAACACCTATATTCCAAATGCTTTGGTGAATCTTTAAGCAATATATAATGCCTACTTATTAAATACAAGCATTTGGCGATGCAATGGTAGATGCAGCAACAGTTACAGGTTATACTTCATTTTAAATAACGCTCGAGGCTCGAGGTTTTGTAGAACTATATTTTGTTCAGTTTGTTGTCTAAGTAGTTTTATTGACAAGCTAGTTATGCCTTCGTAAATTGAAAAAGGTTATTTTTAACTTACTAGTTACATACGTTTCTCTTCATCTCGGCTTATTTGTACAGTGTGGTCGTTTCTAATGTTTCAGAAAAGAAGAACAAATATATTATAATCAACTCTTTATAACAATAACTTTTCAGGGGTATAAAAAGCCGCAACAGTACATCGCCACACTAGGTAAGAATGAATATGACCTGTCATTACCCTCAAGCAACCAGGTTTTTATGGTAAAATCCGGTCAAAATTAGATTGGTTTCATTTAAATACACACGATTCAATGCATTTTCGTTTCTTACATACAGCAGCCATTTTTTTTATAATGCAACTGACACAAGTAAACATAAATAATTAAGTTAAAAACTTCCATTAAAGCGAAGGATTTCATGGATTATTTATAAATTTAAACTGTCTGATTTGATAGCGATATTATGCCCTGCATGATGCAAATTGACTTTCGACTACACTATTTGTTTCTGTAGTTTTTATATACATACTCCTACACATATGCAATAATGTATTGTCGTTGGTAATATCAGTTATTTATTTAACATTTTTAAAACTATTTCAGCCCTAACTATTGATATCTTACTACACATATGCAATAATCTATTGTCGTTGGTAATATCAGTTATTTATTTACATTTTTAAAACTATTTCAGACCTAACTATTGATATCTTACTACACGTATTTATGAATGAATTTTCGTTGGTAATATTATTTTATATACATATATATATTTGTGAGTAATTTACTATTATATACGATTTTGTGGTATGTGTTATTCCATTCCAGGTCCAATGTCCAAACAATTGGAAAATTTCAACTTGTTCTGGAAAATGATTTGGCAGCAAAGGGTTGAGAAAATTGTTATGGTAACCAATCTCGTTGAAAACGGAGTAAGTATCTACTAACCGAATAATATATATGGTAATCATAAGACTCGTTCACTTTATTCAATATAATACAAAGGAAACGAAACTGTGAAGGACAATCCATACTTAGGCTATAGTTGGCACCATTGTCGAGCGACGTCGCGTTGATAATTAAGTTAAAAATAGATAACGTTACTTTATTTTGAATGAATTAATCGATAAATATTAGTTTTATTCTGTTGCTTTTTCAAATCATTGATTTTATTATTACTAGTGTAAAGTTTAAATTCGTAGTGAAATCCGTATCACATGGCCTGTCTGATGTACGTCACTTTTTCACTCGAACACAATACCAGCGCTCTTAATATATGAGTATGAGCAGGAATTTTGAAGACAATTATAATAACATTTTTTATTGATTTTATTTCTTCATTATGTGTTAAACTATTTTAAATAGCATGTTGTGTTTAAGATTGTTTCCTGTACAAGCAAACTTATATATTTAAACTGCTTGAAGTTCAGCATAATATTAATACCATTGGTAACGATTATTTGTGTGAAAATGCAGTCCCCTAAATGCGAGCAATACTGGCCAAATCAGGGGGCAACTAAGACGTATGGTGATAAAAAGGTAGAAAGCCGCTCGGAGGATGAGTATGCTGAGTTTACTAGGAGGGTTTTCACGGTCGCCATGGTGAGTTGACATAAGATATTTATTATTGATGAAATTGAATAGTATTCTCGAACATAGAATACCGCATAGCTGTTGTAAAGGGACGATTTGCTTATGATTACAGCCAGAAAACAGTCTCAATGAGACTGATGATTATTGTTTAAAATATGGTTCATTTTGCTAATTCGATTAAGAAGCAATTCAAAAAAGTAAAGAAACATAGTTTTGACGAACAATTATTTTGCTTTCAGAAATGTTTTTCGTAGGATTTTACAGTATTCAAAATATCTCGTTAAATGAAATCTTGAAATAAGAATGAATCCCTTATTCTTATTCACTTTTTAAATGCACAAAATTAAAACACACCTCCCCTTTTGTTTAACTATTTAAATCAGATTTTAACAGACTATAGAGAGCTTTTTGTGAACTCTAATGGATATTTTGTCATTAATGACACTTCGATGGGTATATGCCATACAAAATCTAAATGCGCTTTGTCAACGTTGACCATACTTGGCAGTTTTGCTCAATCGAATATTGCATAGTCGAAACAAAAGCAACTTTAACATTAACCGAAGTTTTCTTACTTTCGGGTTTAAACTGAAAAAATACTGTATTGTTACAAATACATTTTGCTTCAAGACCAAAGCATTTTAAATATCCATATTGTTTTCCTCTCCTAAATTTAAATAAAATTATACTGAGAGTGCGTGCATGAATACTTCAAAATAATGCAAAAACAATCCTGTTTCCTGATGTCTATTTTATTAGTACTTCTTAATTAGTTTTTCTATACTTATATTAATACATAACTAAATTATTATCAGTTAAACAAAGAGGTTAAAAAAAGACAAACTCTAAGAATTACAAATATTACGGTCACAATACGATCTAAATATACGTCTCTGAAAATTGGATAAACTATTTTTCACTCTCAAAACGTTAACATTTCATTATTTTATCGTAGACACACTCATAAATAAGGACCATGCAATTTACAAAACTGATAAAGCTTAAAAAACAACTTACCATTGACTTGTTTACTGGGAAGGCAAAGAAAGCATCGTAGATAACATCAATTCTAATATTTGTGCTTGTTTACACCTCGCAAAGATCAATGAAAAAATGAGAGTTCAGCTGGGTTTCAATCTTTTCATTCATTTAAATCAAATATAATACATTCGTCAAATGATAACAAAACAGGGTACAGAAGAAAGGACGTTGCACCATCTGCATTTCACGTGTTGGCCTGACAAATCAATACCCGACGATATAACTGCAATCATAGAGTTCAGACAGCGGGTTCTGACTACGCCGAGTACACTGAATGGACCAACGGTTGTGCATTGCAGGTTTGTATAGAAACACCTGACATTCAAAGTGTACGTAATAGGAATGATAAGCTTAGGTTGTTCCGTATACTAGTATCCCTGCCATGGTTACGAAAAGCTTTCAGATTATTTTAGTAAATTATTTCTTTATGTTTTTGGAGTTTGAATCATAGAGCAAACATCAATATTTGACGTAGCAGATGTTCTTGAAGTGAAAGAAAATACTCAGTCGGGCAAAAAGGCTGCATCCTTGGTCAATGAATGTTTCCTAAATATCGACTGTACGAGGTGTTAATATTTTTCTGCCTGGAACAAAATATTACAGACTAATTTTGCCATTTTAATAAATAAATAAAACACGTGTAAATAGAAGTTAAGACATACATTTGTTACAATCAGTTGTAGGTTTTCATTCTGAAGAGACTGGTTTGTACTTAATAGATTTCCGTAATGAATGTGTGTAATCCTTTTTTTTCTTACTTAACAGTGCTGGTGTCGGCAGAACAGGCACATACATTGCTCTGGACATCCTGACAAAAGAGGGTGAGGCGGAACGAGCTATTGATGTGTCCACAAAATGCGCCTGAACAGGCCGAATATGGTTCAGACATTGGCGATATTTTAGGATTTAACTTAAGCATTGGTCGGAATATCCGGGTCTTGATTTAAAACCACCCAAGCAATGTAACGTGAGTGGTAACGGGTACCAATACTTATGTGAAAAACTAGTAGCAAAAAGTTTAAACATAAACACGGTTTAATGGCACTGGGTAAACGCCAAAAACATAAAACACAAAAATATAATATCACAAACAAGAAACATGGAAGAACAGCACAAAAATCCACAAACAGCACAATGCATACATACTATATATACAAAAAAACTAGGTATGTTTATCAAGTATTGTTAGGTCACCAAGTCTATATATGCTATTTTTCTAATCAGGATTAGATACTGTTATTTTGATTAATATTTGTTCGAAATGATATGCTTTTTTCGACTCAACGAGTATCATGATTACCATAGTAATATGAGTGTTTATAATATATTGCAAATGAGCTCAAAAAAAATATAGTTTCTCACGTAATATAATACCATTTTAATGTGAATTTGTTCCGACATTGTATAATTATGAGCATATTAAACGTAAAACCACATTTGGTGTTATTAAAGCCTTTAAATGTATCAAAATGTTTCCTTTTGTTTAACAAGCTAAGAATCAAGAATACTTGTTTATAGGCATCAAGGTTTTTTCACACGACATTGACTTTTATTCAGTGCCATTATCTCGTTCCAGGAGCAGTACCAGTTTCTGCACACAGCTGTGGTTTACTCGTTGACCTTCGACTGTAAACAAATCAAGGGAGAGAACTTCGACCAGTACATGAGCAACCATTCTACACAAGAACTGAATAATCAGTTCAATGTAGTTTGCTTGAACACTTTCTATGTTAATTAACAGTATAGTAATCCGTCTCTCATCGGAAGGGGACCCAATGTTTATGTGTAGCAACTAGCATTTTTACTTGCCCTCCATAGGAGACACCTACATGGATACCAACCCTTAAACAGGCCTAAGGTCCGATACCGGTTTACTTCAGCCATTCGAGCTCAATATTACAAGAATAACACTTGGAATATAACCTAGGTTATTTTACACAAGGGTATGTATATTCTGAGGGTACTGTATGTAGGTTTATCATCATGTCATCGTGTACAAACGACAAATCTTTTTTTAATTTCTACTCAAACAGATACAACCGTTCGTTGTGTGTGTATTAACAGATACGTATACGATGAACAGTTAAGTTGTAACAAACATTTAAGAATAATTTATTCACACTTCAAATAAGGCACATTTTATCTTGTCGGTTAATTAATGAAATAGTCGAGATTTGCCAAAGCCCTGGTGTTGTCGTCGTTGGCGGCGGTAATGGCGGTGACGTTGGTGGTGACAGCGAAGGTTTCCTTATCGGGTTTGTATGGCAGAAGCTTTCAACTAGACCATAAAGTTCAATAACACGTCATCTGTGTAGCAATACCCATTACTATTGATTTAGTAATTATCGAGTTAAGCCTTTGACAGTTGGAAAAAGCTATAAATGTGCTAGATAATAACATTAAACTATGTACACATATCATCAGGAACGCAATGGCCAGAAATGTAGCATGGCCATACTTCTTGATTCAATTAATGTCGAGTTATGCCCTTTTATTCGACTTTACAAACACACGATCGACGCGCTGCTATTTATTTTTTGGAGTTTTGTTATTTCAGAAATTGCAGCACACGGTTGAAAAACAATCTAAAGATGAAACTGAGGCAGTTGAGCAGAATAAGCAGCACTTAGTCAAAAACAGAGCAAACGCAGATATCCCAGGTAATGATTGCAAAAATGCTGAAGAACCCTTGGGCATTTTTTTGTGAAAATCGTTTGAGTTGTTTTATGATAAATGATGCTGAATGACTTTTTCTCTATAAAAAATAAAATTTGATTACTATATATGATTATTGATTTGAATGTGATGGTTATTGCAGTAAAGCTACGTCGTAATTGGTAGACATTGTCTTACACATGTGTCTTTCTCATTGTGCTAATTGATTGCTGATGTTGATGCCTATGCTTTAGGTAATGAAAACAGACCACGCCTTTATCTGAATCTCCATCCAGGAGCGACAGATTACATCAATGCTGTTTACATACATGTAAGCATGTCCCCATTGTTCAATATAGTTTACTTATTTCAATTACAAAATTTATACTTTGATATCGCGTTGTATAAAGCATGTATTTGTGTAGAAGGAAAGCTCGAGCGTTGGTTCAGAACAAGGCAACAACCTTCGTGCTCGTGAAAATATTTTGTATTCGTACATGTTTTCAGAGCTTTAGAACCAAGAAACGTTACCTGGAAGCACAGACTCCACTTCCAGAGACAGTTATAGACTTTTTGACTCTTATTGTCCAAGAGAGGTGTTCATGTATCGTCAGCTTAGAAGCTAATATGGACAAACAAAAGGTAATGACGATTTGGGAAATGAATTGTATATTGTAAGATACAATGATATTTATAAAGAAAAAAAAAATATTTAAACGAACACCTATCAGCAATAACTCAGCTGAGTTTTAACATTCCTATGTATTTGAAATGATAGTCATTTTGTTTTAATATTGTTCATAGACAACACATATGTTTACGAAGCAATAGAGTACGTGTATATAGTTCCATTTTTTTGCGCCCCATACTGAATAACTCTTCTTACAGAATATCGGCATATACTATCCCGCTGCAAACCAAGATGTTTTAAAGAAGGAAACGTTTGAAGTCAGCTGTTCGAGAGAAGAACAGAAAACATTCTACTCTGAGCGAACATTGACAATACAGCACAAAGGGGCAGGGGTAAGCATCAAACACTGCTGCCCTGACACTGATGTGATGTTAAGTTATTGACTGCTACAGAAACAATAAAATCGTTTGACTAATAAAAGTTGGGCATAAAATGGTGATTTTGTCATATAACTTTAATAATGTCTGATTTACGATTGTAGTGTAATCATTTGTATAATTTTCTATCAACTGAACCATACGTTCGCAAAATAAATCGATCACCTTTACAGACGAGCACTGATCAGACCATTCCACATCTTCAATTTACCGACTGGGATGAAATGAAGAATATTCCAAAGTCAACGACAAATTTTCTGTCGTTTTTGAACGTGATAGAAACTGTCACGACACAACATGATGACGGACCGATATTGGTCCATTGTTTGTACGTTTTCATTCAATTTAAAGTCACATTTAAACTTTCTTTGGATGCCTTTGATTACCGGTTTATATCAACATCGGTTTGATCAGTATTATCAGTTGATCATATGAAGTTCGAGAAAATAATGTTTTTTATGTATCCTATGGCTTATTTTATTGTCGATGTAATTTGAAATAATGATTGGAAATGCTCATAATAAACCTAGGATTTAAGTACTGAATAGAAATATCGGAATAATTATTATCTTACTTGTATGAAAATCAAGCCGATTACTATCTTTTACACAGTGATGGTGCGGGAAAAAGCGGTATTTTCTGTGTGGTTTCGTTGCTTCTCCAACGGCCGTGGAACACGAAGTCAGCGTGCTCAATGCTGTTAGGAAAATCAAAACAATGCGGAGACTAGCGATCCCCAATGAGGTGAATAATTCATCCTAAAGAAATATTAGGGACGGATACCAGTATCGTAGTTAATGCACCGATGCGTAAATAGTATTTCTGATTACAGCATTTATGTGCTAGAAATCATTATGTGTTATCAAACAACATGTTTTCATTTATTTTTCCAGGAACAATTTGTTCTGCCATGGATGCGTTTCGGAGTATCTTAGTTCGTTCGACGTTTACGCCAATTTTAGTGAAAAAACGGGGAACATTTAATGTTCTGGCCTATCGTTTCCGCTGAAGATTAAGACACAAGACAGTTTATAAAATATTAGCATTACGAATTCCGACGAGGGGCATTGTGTGTTTAATTATTTACAGCAAGTCAGATGTAAATTAAACTATATTTATTTCATTATTGTACATTTACTTATGACACCGCATTGTAAATATAAAGGTATTAACTAATCTTCAAAGTGTATTTTATACCGTATTATCTGCAGTTATATTGTATGTGTTTTTTTTTTAAAAATGGATATACAATCAATACACGATCTCTTATGTAGTCTCAATACTAATAAAAGACTATGTATCGTTGAAAGAGAGTTTCATGTAACCTCATGGCAAACAATTCTTAGTTAAGCATTTTGTAAGAACAATATTCGAGTGGTACGTTTTCATTTTCATGATGTTGTTCTTCATATTGTAATCTTTGTATTGGTATTATTTGTAACGTTCACGATAAATTGTCATGTGTGCTATCAAAGTATCTCAAATCACATCTAAGCTAAAATGAATTTCGCGGAAAATGAAGACTGCCTAAAGTATATTTGTGTTTGGCTTGTCTTCACCATGTTGAAAAAGTTATTTCACAGTATGCGTACCATCGTGCCAACGAGAACAGTTGATATAACATGGTAAAAACTAGTTTCATTATCATGGTAAAATATATCAGTTTTAAATAACATAAACCTTAACCTATAAACACTTGTTGCATTCGCATTATCGATTTTTTGTTTGTTTTAAACTATGATTGTCTACACTCACAGCAATGTTTGCACTTTTATAATGTTGCACATTGTTTCTAACTTTCTTGCATGCTTCGTGTTAAACAAAATAGTTCATTGATACTTCATAAAAAATAATCACCTACATGTTTTTATATTTAAGTGTTTTACATTATATTATGTATTTGTAATGTTTATAATTATTATATTGAGCATGGCAAAATTGTCAATGTTTGTTCCATGAAGTTTGTTCTAAATAAATTAAAGACCAAATTTTTAACAAGCAGCCACTCATTTATATATTAACAGGGTCACATTTACACACGCTTACAAACCATGAAATTATAAATGATACAAGTAATATATTTGGATTAACCGTGATTTTCATGACATTGAAAGGAAATCAATGTACTCTCCATTTATTTTATACAATATGTAGTGTGTGTGCGTTTGTAAATAACTGAGATTCATGTATATATTCATATCTTTATTAATCAAGTATGTATACTTATGATAATATTACTTATTTTCTGGTTAAAATTGCTCAGACCTAAGACTGTTTACATTCCAATGCATTGTAATAGTATCCATATATTGACTCCCAATATTTACCAGATAGAAAACAACAGACCGTTTGTTTGACTTTGACTAGTACTTGTTTTATATGATACATTAACAAGCCTTATTTACGTGGATTCCGCTCAAGATATTTGATTTTCTGTTGGTTTAAGGAAAAAACCATTGATGATTCTAAGTCCACATAAAGGGTTTTATTCAGAACAAAAGATATATCTTAAAATCAGATGAACAAACATATTAAGTTAATGTTAATATCGAAACTTTAGGACTTGAAGTTTATTTCAAGTCCTAAAGTTGAAATATATATTTTTAATGTTTTCACCTCAAAAAATAGAATTTCGCACATTCATATCCGTCTAGTTCTTTTTGGATGGTTGAAGAAATACACTTGTATTTAAATTGTAGGTTGCCATAAATATTGAATAAGAAGTGACCTTTTCATGACATTCGATTACACGTTACAAACGAGCTTAAGACAATGCTACACCAGCTAGTCAAATCAACAAACGGCTCTACAAAACTTGCAAAGTGTATTAGGAAAATATTTTACAAACAAATTATTTGAGCTCATATTGTTTTATATCTAGGTAGTGTTAACAGTTTTGAAGAGTTCATTAGAGCCAATACAATAATAATAAACTATTATTGCTTGTCATCCCTATGCTGGTCGAAATAATCTAAATGTCTGGAAGCACAAAACGGTTTAAACTCACTTTTATTTACATCGCAAGATGAACCATTTTATGGCATTGTAAAATGTACTTGCCATTTAATTTTTGTTATTCGCATTGTTTAGGAAGTATAATTGTGTTGGTTTGATATGCAGTGACAATCAAGTATTATCTGGGCTCGTCCCTGTAGCTTATATTGTAGTATGCACACCTGATTTGAAAAACATTGTTTACCGTGTAAACATGTCATGTATATCCAGCTTCCATGTCTTAGTAAAATACTCATTAACTGATGTCTCTCGAGTCTAATTGATTTTTCAGAAGATGTTTTAATATGTAACTTATAGCAGTGTTTTTTGAAGAATTTGATATGTGTTATGTATGTAATTATGTCATACTCTCTGTTATTTTGAAATTACTGGTGATAAAAGTGAGTCTGCAGCTTAGCTTGAACAATTAATTCCAATCCTCTTTGATTTATCGGATTCGTATGAAGACCCAATACTTTTTATGTTGATATTCGGAGAACAACAATATCAATATTGTCGGTAAGGCCAAGCACTGTCAAAAACACAAGACAAAAATTACAAAATAATGAACAATATCGAACCAGGACGTAGCGTTGAATAGTAAACAACAACAAACTTGTTCGACGGAAATGATTCAGGACAGGGGCAGCACGAAAAGAAATATTAGGTAAGAAGTACCACAGAGGAACACATTTCCATGACACGAACTATATTTACATATTTTAAGTTCGTACAAATTGGTCTTATTTAAATCAACCCCGAGAACGGTCTTCTGCTGAACCTAATGCTTGTACACTTTTTGTCGTGATTTGGGCTACGACATACCTCTTTATGAGACTTAGCAATTTACCACTCTCAACCGCCGACTATTTTGTTGCATTACAAAAAATATCTTATATAATGCAAGTCGCCATTTTCGTAGATAAAAATTACACCTAAAATCCTTCTTAATAGGACATGGCATGACACAATAACGTTTCGGTCATAATCTTATGCGATATGTGATATGTGTGCGTATTGTTTCGTGCCGTTATTTGAACAATGGTACCACTAGTACAGTGTACTATGCAAGGTTAGCGTTAAAAATTATACAACGGTATTGCAACTCCTAATGACGAAATTATAGTTTGGAATTATCTGATTTAAACGAGACGTATCTACACGTACTATTCTGTCTAATGCAAGCCGTCATCCCAATCATTTCAATTACAAATACAATATGGTTAATGGCTATTACATTGTATTTTAAACTACATGTATTCTTTTTTTTATAAAGGCTCATACTGTTTTATATGACAGTCGTAGAGTTAATTGCCGGAGGGAACTGTAGTTATCAATGTTCACAACGGAACTATGAACGATCGTGTAATAATGCGAACCAAAACTTCATGCTTTATATTTTAAATATAAACAAAAATTGCAGGACCTTGTGAAATAATGACTTAAAGATCGAATAAAGGCTATTTTACCTTACAATTCTTCGCATATTTTGGTAAACATAAATGTTGGAAATGTGAAATACGGATCATCCTAATAATGATCCACATGTATTTTAATGTTTTAGGCTCTAAACGAGTCAATCTTAAAATCTATAAAACATTTCCGAACTAGAGTTTTATGGAATAAATCGATATTGAACCTACATGGAAGTGAGTGACATCGCACGCATTGCATACAATCGTAGGTATAACATTATGCAATCTGACTAGTTCCGAATAAAAAAATAAATAAATCAAAAGTAATTGCAAACAGACAAAATACAAAATTGAATAACTCTGTAAAACGTTGATATTCTTAAGAATTAGGTAATGTCAACTGTGATTTCAAACCGTTCATTGTATTTAACCTTAGTGGCTTTATACCACATTCTTGCAATGAATGCAGAAGGTAAAATGTTATTTACATTTTAGACATCCGCCTGACACCGATATTGTTGACGTTACTTTCAAATCATACAATATTGTTTTGGACAATTTCAACTCATTTCGAAATCAACATATATACTAGGACGATTACTTGAACAACTCGTGATATGTGTCTCAAATTTAATCATTCATTTAATTGATCACATATTGATTTACATTGAACATTACATATTTGCATATCATACATGTCAATGAAACGTTTATAGGGTTTTATACTTAATATTATTGTACTGTTTTTCGAAACAAAAATCAAAACAAACATGTATTCATTTACATACAAGTAAATTATTCAAAGGAAAGTTATGTGTTTTGCAAGAAAAAAAAAATAAAGCTTAAAATTGTATCGATATTATCTTTGAAGAAGCGCTGATCAAGTTCTATGTAACACCAACCAAGTAACATAAAGTAAGTTTTAGTCAAAGCAAATCTTGAAAATATAACATCCTCTTCTGGTTAAAACAAACGTAAAGCATGCGTTAATGGAGGAAGATCGAATATTATTTATGCCCCAAACAAAGAAGATTTTCACTTCATTCTTAGGCGGTTCATACTGCATGGATTACCAGGTAAGCATTAATCTCTATATGCGGAACAAGTCCTTTCATATATCCTAGCATGGACAAAATTGAGCCACAGCATTTTGCTTTGACTTTCTTCAGAACCTTTACATTTTACACGACACATAATGTATCCAATGTAGCACTTTATTCTAAGTTTTTTATAGTATAAATTTAAAACACACACACACACACACACACGCACGCACACACATACTACAACAATATCACAGTTTACCTCATTTACCGATTTTCAACCATCGCCCCAGAACGGGTGACGCGTTGGATGATTTTCTACGCATTACAAAATGTTGTGGATCCATTGATTCTCCGCGGTATATAACATATAATGTTAAACAAATACAGAAAATGGATTGTTTATTTATAATTTTAAAAGCCGCCTTTTTTTTACAAGATCGCCTCGAGACTGATGTGGTAAAAAATATAAGTACACTACTAACCACGTGTTTTTGGCAAAAAGGGGGCTTCCACCGCGGGAGAGTTTGCGTCATCGGGGAAAAACGCGGCCATTTATATTACGCGGTAGCCAACGCGGCGGTGCGCGTCATCGCCGCGTCTATCTGCTATCACGTTCCACTTCCGAAAATATGAACGCGGCACATCGCCGCAATGCAACTTACTGCCATATGCAGGGATTTAACAAGTAAACGTGGTACAAATAAAAAGAAACATGTTAATTGAATCGTGCTCGCAGAATTGATTTTACTCGATCGCGAGGGTAAACAATCAAATCCCTCAAACTTATTATTATGTCGCTGGTATATTGAGCGTTGGTTAAATATTTTTATAAATAAATTGACTCCATATATTATTTGTTTACCATCACACAAATTTAACGAGAGCATTCGAAATTCAGTTTCTTGGAACAAGGTGACAATAATGTCTGAATACTTGTTGCAAAGCATACTTTTTAGGGATTAAACTACGTTTTGAATGCTTAACAAGATTTGTAGATTACGAGTCGATTTTTTCTTTCAGTTTAATAAAACTGACTTGAATAATATGTATAGGACGGGAACAAAGAAAACGCCCTCAGAGAAAAGACAGCTATCTTAATAACCTTTAAATAACACTTCGAAACGCCGTGTATCGCGGTGACTCAACGCGGTGGAACGCGGGGGAAATAATAGGTCTGAACTTAACGCGGGGGGAATTATGCTTCAATTGCGGCATAACTTCCGCGGTGAGAAAACATCGTGGCAATGTGCGAAATATGCAAAAAACGTGGTTTCATTACATTTGTTTTCAATGAGTATGGTGTCTTGTTTAACATCCCAAGAATATGCTCCGAAGCTCATGATTCTTTAAAGCTATTTTACGCTATTTTTTTGGTCAGTTATATCTTTGATTAAAACAAATGCAATTTTTGAAAGGCCTAATTCTGCCTGTTGTAGATTGTATAAAGCTGTATTGAATTGCACAAATAGTGCATAATCAAATTCCAGGCAGGCAATTTAGTTCTTGGCTCCAGACTTCACACGTTCGCACCACAATAGAAGGTGAAGGCTGCCGGTTCTTGTGCATCAAATCCTTCGTTCAACCGCATCTTCACATTGCCTCCGATTGTGTTGATATTACCGACAACGTTTCTGACCGTCAGAATTGATTAAGGGGAACATTCTGAATTTGTATTTCATATATCTGGGTTGTTGGACGAAACAGTGCAATTGCTTTGAAGATTGGTTTCGTGTTTGTTCGAATTCTTGAACCTTTACAAATGTTAACACCAATTATATGTTGAATAAATATTTAAGCGAGGTAACTGTGTTTTAAGTTTAAATAGATGTATTGTTAAACTCGAGTACAGTCCCTTGTACCATGATTGGATTTTCTCACACACTATGTTTTAACTTAAACGACTGAAGTACCATCATGTTTAATTATGGTGAAAACTACTTTTGAGTTACAAGTAAAGCCAATAAATTAAGTACCTTTTTCTTAAGAGGTGTATTAAAAATAAATGAATTGAGGGTTTTTACACGCCTGTCATGTTATCGCATATTCAATTTATTTAATTGAATTATATTTCCAAGCTCTCTTTTGGACAATAAGCTTACAATTTACTTCTCATTTGTTCTTCAAAATAATACATAAGCGTGGCGTACACGATTGAATGTTGCGCTCTAAAGTCTTACAAAGTAAACAATATCATGTTTTATGAGTCAGATGTACTTTGTACGTTTCTGCTTTAATTGCATTTCAGCACTTTTGAGAGTAATTCAATGAAATGAATTTAAATACGTTTAGGAATAATGTTTGTTTCAGCAAGAAATCATTTCACCTCGTGAACATTGCATATTTGTGGCTGTATTAAATTTTCTACTTTTTTTAAACTTCAAAAATAGAATGACATTACATAGAATCTACCACGTTACTTGTCATTAGAAGTACAAACCAAAACTGAAAGGGTTTCGTTTCATTCTCGGGGCTGCAGATCGCTTTCCGTTGCGTAGTTAGCGGTCCGACTCCAACTTCTTCACTCTAGTGTTTATCAGAAGTAGCCTGATTTCTGGTTTCGTAAAATTGTGGGTCAAGTGTTAAGTGTTCTTATAATGTCAACGAGTAAGGGCGTGTTTCCAGGATAGTGAATTATAATTTGTAGTAAGTAGCGTGTTCTCGTTCACAAATGGTAGGTGCAAATCCGCCTTCTTTACACCATTACCACAATTTAGGGCACGGCCGGAATTCGGATGTTCCATCAGTATCAGACCTTGCCGTGAAACGGGAAAGATATCGGTTTTGAATCAACTTTCCATTTCATTAAATGAGAAACGAAAACCCCCATCTTTATGAATCACATGTTCTAGAAGTTTGCCGTGTCTCCTACTATGCCTGATTTGTGGTACTCCTCCTACTTCACAGCAGTGAACACAATATCCTGACATAATTCGGATTCGGTATAGGTTTATAGTCATGTCCTTTTACACGAATACATGGTGGTGTGTGGGTGTATCCTTATCAAACCTTGTTTATGGTACCCAGCCTGCTTCAGACAAATGAATGCAGACCTATTCGAAAATCGGGTTTTGTACATATTTAGGGCAACAATTACAAAGTATTTTCCAAGGTTTGGAAAATATGTTGATGGAGAAGATTGTGTCTAACATGTCTACAGATGAGGGCCGTTATGAACGTAAATACGCTTTACCATTCGCTAATGTCAATATGATTTCAACCATCTGACAAAAATCGACAAAATCGAAGATGGCTGCATCAATTCCACCCAATTAAGTGACAAGTTTCATAAAACAATGGGAAGCGATTTGTTACAGTTTTCAATGATTCATTTTTACGTTAAGGATCAAGCCTATCGTGCATGTAAAATACATAAATGTAATGAAATATATCAGTACACTAAAACCATTGCCATTACAATCTATTTAATGAAACGAAGTACCCTTTAAAAAACATAGAGACGTAAAAAAGTATATAAGAATGTCTGCTCTCTTAATGCAACTGTTGATGGTACCTTGTATACTTTACTCCAGTGAGTACAAGACTAAGACATATTTTTGAATTTGTACCTGTTTGTGATATGAGTATTCAAAACGTTTAAGAGATTTGAATTTGTGACGACCTAAAAAGGCTAGAAAAAGGGCGTGTCCGCTAAACACCTTAAAGGTAGTATCTCAGATTTAACCGGAAAATGTGTTTTGTAGCAATTTATGGCCATATTGACGAGTGATTTAACGACTTAACGGGTTTTCACAGATTGACGACCTATATGTTGTTGTTGGTTGGCAAGCATTTTTCATCATCTATGGTCGAGATCACCCTACTTCACTCTGTTTTTCTTGGCGGTTTTTGACCAATTTTGCGCGTGCTTTGATCGAGTTGTGAGTTTTCAAGGAGAGTCAACTTATACAGGATGGTAGGTTGACGTATCCCCTCTACACATTCTAGGCTGTAATACGCTATACACTATTAATTTACCTAGGCTGAAAAAAATATGGTGATTATGGGCCATTTTATCGAGAACTTAAAAAAATTAGATCACAAAGGATAGCAAATTTGTTGGCGATTTTGGGCGAGTGTTTTAAACCAGTAAGAACCAGACCCAGCCAAAACACTTGTTTTGAGTTGATAAGGGGCACATTTTTTAAGCGTTTGGAACTTACTAACGATTTCCTCATTGTGTTGAACTATATAAGGTGTTAGGTGGGTGTGTCAAATAAAACACGTAGTATGTGGTGCTCCAAATAAACTATTCAAGTCATTACCAGCCACAACCGGAAAACGGGTTTTGTGGCGATTTTGAGCCGTCTTTGCGAGTGCTTTAAAAAACAAAGACTTAAACGAAGAGTGGTGACGTATATGAGACGATAGCCCTATTACACCTGTCATTTTTATCTGTTCACTTCCCTCGTTTATATACCAGACTCAGCCAGAAATTGGGTTTTGTAAAAATTTTGGGCCGACTTTGCGAGTGCATTAAAACTTTTTTACATGAGCGATGACCTTTATGGGGTAGTGTGTTGGTGTTTCCTCTACAACACCTATTTTGTTTAATTCCTTCTTCAATCTTAGTAGCAGAACAAGCAGGCAAACGCGTTTTGTATAATTTTTTGCTACTTTTGCTAGAGCATTAAACGATTTTACGAGTTTAAACTCAGTGATCACCCATATGGAGTTGAAGGCCGGGGTGTCTCTTACTACGCCTACTTGCTGGTATTCCACCCACTTCAACCTATTGGGAGACAGATCGAGACCGAGGGTTTTGTTGTGATTTATGGCTCACTTGGCGAGTATTTAAAATTAGTAAACGAACATTTACAGACTACAAGGGATATAGATGGCTGTGTACTATTCAACAAATAATAGACGGTACTATGCCAACTTCACTTATGAGTTCTAAACGCTACACAAAAGTAGGATTGGGGCCATTTGGGGCAATCTCCTCGAGTGGTTAAAATGAGTAAATGTTGTTGTTTTTCCCAGAGAAGTGACATATATAAGATGGTAGGTGGGCGCGTTCCCTACAACATTTAATGGGCAGTTCTCCGTCTCTTGCTCTCTCGTGAGTGCCAGACCCAGTTGGAAAAGAAGTTTGGTGTCGATCCTTGGTCTAGTTTGCGAGTGCATTTAACGATTTAACAAACTTAACCAGAGTGGTAATCTAAATAGGGTGGTGGGTTGGTGTGTTCTTTACTACACCTACTTAATGGTACTTCGCCCAGTTCACCCTATTTAGAAACAGTTCTAGCCAGAAAGTGGGGTTCGTGTCAATTTGGGGCCAGCATTTCTAGTCTTAACAAACTTGCATATCTAGTTGGTGATACTCCGCCTTTACTGATATTGAGTATTAGACACAGCCCGAAAACGGATATTTGGGCATTTTTTGGCCCGGCTTTAAATGTGTTAACTAGTTTACCAAAAATGGTGCCCTATTTTGTGTGGTAGGTGGACGTGTTATTCTAGGTGGTATTTTGAACCAGTTAAACTCGTAAAGCGAGAAGTTACTTCCGTGTCGCGACTATAGTAAATAAGGAAACAATACTATTTATTTTGTAAGCCCACTTGATTAACCTTCCTATTGTATGATAAAACAAGGGCTGCAGCGCAAAGTGACTGTAGTTGCGAGGCTCCTACTACCGCTTCAACGCACAATGGAGGTTCGCCTGGGAAATGTATAGCTGAAGTATTTCACGGAAACCTTTTCACAGATATTGCTAGAAGATGCTGAATAGACAATACGCTAAACTAATAAAAACGGAAGTGCGAACAGATGCATAAATTGAAACGCTTAATCATACCGATACAATTGTTCCTGCTGAAGGCCACTTAAAGCCCTTAAGATCTACTTATAGCTTCTCATAACTTCTTAGAGATACTAGGACTCTTATATTTATAAATTACCATGAAATGTAAAACTGTAAGGAAATGAATTAATATTACAATATTAAAAATTCAGAAAGGAAGATTACTTTCAATTTCCAATGTATTTAAGAAATTGGTTATGAGATATTCGATCATAGGGGTCTCGATAAAGGCATAATAATATAGATATATGCACAGGCAAAGTTCAACTGAATTTTAAGGATGAATTGAATTTACAGCCTGTTGTATGATAATGATCGTTTATAACCCGCAAAATTGTCAAGTATTTTAAATATTGTTAAGATTTCTTGTGTCTTTATACTTATAAAGTAAATGGGTTTGAGTGTTAAAGTTAATTTGGTTTCATCAGGTCCTGATGTTTCCATCCAGTATCAACAATCAACACATCCACTATCAACAATCAACACAGAACTCCGACTACTTTGTTCTAGTGAGTACCAGACCCAGCCAGACTACAAGTTTTTCTTTCGATATTTGACCAATTTGCTATAAACGAGTTAACTAATTTTCCCAGAATGTAACCTATAAAGGGTAAAATTTTAGTGTGTCCCATACACCACATACTATGTAGTACTCCGCCTAATTTACTGCCATGAATATTAGACGAAGCCGGAAAACGGGGTTTGTACAGATAATGGGCCAATTTTGCGGGTGCCCTTAACATGTTAACGGGTTTATGAAGTCGTAGGTGGGTGGGTCACCTATAATACGTAGTCCGTGGTACCCCGCCTTTTTTACTCTTGTGGGAATTAAACCGAGCTTAAAATCTGTTTTGTCGATTTGGCACAAATGTGTAAGTTCGTTATCAATGTTAACTAGTTTTCCCAGAGCCTATTGAGTATATGCGGTAGTTTTTGACGTGTCGTACTCAAAACCATTTAAACCAGTTTAACCTCTTGTAAAATCATATAAAAATAAGCTTTCTTTTTAAATGATTAACAATAATAAAAAATAACAATAAAACGTTTCAATTCTTCGTGTTTCTTTCATGTATTTAAGTATTTTCATATATTGCAATGGCCATATATTTAATTAACAGTATAGAGTAAAGACATACCTCAATTGATTTTAACATAAGTAAAACTGTTTGCGATAGTCAAATGTATGTCAAAACAACACTCATATTAAACAACACTCATATTAATGTTGTGAAATTAAATAGTTTATCAACAAAAAATGTTGACTTTTTTATCTTTTATTTTCCACATCGTGTGCACATTTTTTTTCAAAGTTCGAGTAACAAAACATAAAGAAAAACCAAATAAGCCACCAATGGTCGTCAGGATTGACTAGACATTAAAGCAGTTTTTGTTGCCGATGCTGGTCTTAAGTATTTTATTCATTTCAAGTTTTATATCTAGAAGGGAATTTTACAGAATTTATATATTTTTATTGTTTTATTTTACTTTCATTTTGTTTTTCCTCCTGGTTTGTTCAAAAACAAATTCTATAAAAGTGTACCTAATAAAGCATTTTTACACAATAAAGTTACTTTTGAAACAAATGTTATGTTAGTAAATGACAAATTTAATATGCAACAAATGTATGACATATCTTATGAATTATCAAATACATGTCAGGTGTATGTAAAATGTTCATTGTAACAGTATGAAACAGTATGGTTACGAGGATGAACATTTTTAAGATGGATAATTAGGAATAGCATTACGAATACACATTGATTCTTTGAAATAATTTAAAAAATTAGTAAGTTTCAAACACAGAGAGCCGTATTATAAGTTGTGGAGTTAGAAAGTGACCCGATTTGAGACATATGCGGCAAAGGAAAACATATCGGGTGAGAGCGACGCTCTTATATAAACAACTATTTTTATCTTGTACATCATCAAATACATACACGAAACTATATTCATTTAGGATCCATAATCAATAACGATCATAACTATACAGTATGAAACAAACCTATTCCAATTAGGATCATCCCGCTTATTCGTGGTAAACGCTCAAGTGCCTTTATCGTAAAATCTCGCAATCCCTGATCGGTTAATCGCTGATCAACGATTAGTCAGTGATTGAACTCTGAGCTCTGATAAGAATACTTGTTACATGCATATTCAATAGGCGTTCTCTCTTTCTTTTCTTTTTTGGTTAACACAATTCACGTAATAATTTTGCACTTAATCTTAAGAATTAGATGAAGTCAGTCCCTTTTGAAATCTATCAAGAATATATCGTTCACCAATTTGAGCCCGGGGACCGGCAAAAATACCTCGAGCCTCGGAAAATTCGAGCCAATCGGGAATGCTTACCTTCAGAATAAACGCATCAGTCCTTTAGACCCAGTTCGCGCGAACGAGGAACCCGAGCCAAGCTAGTTCGAGCCAACGAGGAATCCGAGGAAAGCTAGTTCGCGCCAACGAGGAATCCGAGGAAAGCTAGTTCGCGCCAACGGGGAATCCGAGCCAAGCTAGTTCAAGCCAACGAGGAATCCTAGCCAAGCTATTTCGCGCCAACGGGGAATCCGAGCCAAGCTAGTTCAAGCCAACGGGGAATCCGAGGGAAGCTAGTTCGCGCCAACGGGGAATCCGAGCCAAGCTAGTTCAAGCCAACGGGGAATCCGAGGAAAGCTATTTCGCGCCAACGGGGAATCCGAGCCAAGCTAGTTCAAGCCAACGGGGAATCCGAGGCAAGCTAGTTCGAGCCAACGAGGAATATGGGGCAAGCTAGTTCGAGTCAACGGGGAATCCGAGGCAAGCTAGTTCGCACCAACGGGGAATCCGAGGCAAGCTAGTTCGAGCCAACGGGGAATCCGAGCCTAGCTAGTTCAAGCCAACGGGGAATCCGAGGAAAGCTAGTTCGAGCCAACGAGGAATATGAGACAAGCTAGTTCGCGCCAACGGGGAATCCGAGGCAAGCTAGTTCGAGCCAACGGGGAATCCCAGGCAAGCTTGTTCGCGCCAACGATGAATATGAGGCAAGCTAGTTCGCGCCAACGAGGAATATGAGCCAAGCTATTTCGCGCCAACGAGGAATCCGAGGCAAGCTTGTTCGCGCCAACGAGGAATCCGAGGCAAGCCAGTTCGCGCCAACGAGGATATGAGCCAAGCTAGTTCGAGCCAACGGGGAATCCTAGCCAAGCTAGTTCGAGCCAACGAGGAATCCGAGGCAAGCCAGTTCGCGCCAACGAGGAATATGAGCCAAGCTAGTTCGCGCCAACGGGAAATCCTAGCCAAGCTAGTTCGAGCCAACGAGGATATGAGCCAAGCTAGTTCGCGCCAACGAGGAATATGAGCCAAGCTAGTTCGCGCCAACGGGGAATCCGAGGCAAGATAGTTCGCGCCAACGAGGATATGAGCCAAGCTAGTTCGAGCCAACGGGGAATATAAGCCAAGCTAGTTTTAGCCAACGGGGAATCCGAGGCAAGCTAGTTCGCGCCAACGAGGAATATGAGCCAAGCTAGTTCGTGCCAACGAGGAATATGAGCCAAGCTATTTCCCCCCCCCCCCGGGAATATGAGGCAAGCTAGTTCGCGCCAACGGGGAATCCGAGGAAAGCTATTTCGCGCCAACGGGGAATCCGAGGAAATCTATATCGCGCCAACGAGGAATGTGAGCCAAGCTAGTTCGAGCCAACGGGGAATCAGAGGCAAGCTAGTTCGCGCCAACGAGGAATATGAGCCAAGCTTGTTCGAGCCAACGAGGAATCCGAGGCAAACTAGCTCGCGCCAACGGGGAATCCGAGCCAAGCTAGTTCAAGCCAACGGGGAATCCGAGGCAAGCTATTTCGCGCCAACGGGGAACCCGAGGCAAGCAAGTTCGAGTCAACGAGGAATATGAGCCAAGCTTGTTCGCACCAACGGCGTATCCGGATCAAGCTAGTTCGAGCCAACGGGGAATCCGGATCAAGCTAGTTCTAGCCAACGGGGAATCCGAGGCAAGCTAGTTCGCGCCAACGTGGAATCCGAGGGAAGCTAGTTCGCGCCAACGAGGAATCCGAGGCAAGCTAGTTCGCGCCAACGGGGAATCCGAGGCAAGCTAGTTCGAGTCAACGACGAATATGGGGCAAGCTAGTTCGAGTCAACGAGGAATATGAGCCAAGCTATTTCGGGCCAACGGGGAATCCGAGGAAAGCTAGTTCGAACCAACGGGGGATATGAGCCAAGCTAGTTCGAGCCAACGAGGAATCCGAGGCAAGCTAATTCGAGCCAACGGGGAATCCAAGGCAAGCTAGTTCGAGCCAACGGGGATTCCGAGGCAAGCTAGTTCGAGTCAACGAGGAATATGAGACAAGCTAGTTCGAGTCAACGAGGAATAGGATGCCAAGCTAGTTCGCACCAACGGGGAATCCGAGGCAAGCTAGTTCGCGCCAAAGGGGAATTCGGGGCAAGCTAGTTCGAGCCAACGGAGAATCCGAGGCAAGCTAGTTCGAACCATCGGAGAATCCGAGGCAAGCTAGTTCGAGCCAACGGAGAATCCGAGCCAAGCTAGTTCGAGCCAACGAGGAATCCGAGGCAAGCTAGTTCGAGCCAACGGGGAATCTGAGGCAAGCTAGTTCGAGCCAGCAGGGAATCCGAGCCAAGCTAGTTTGAGCCAACGAGGAATCTGAGCCAAGCTAGTTCGAGCCAACGAGGAATCCGAGCCAACTTAGTTCTAGCCAAGGAGAAATCCGAGCCAAGCTAGTTCGAGCCAACGGGGAATCCGAGGCAAGCTAGTTCGCGCCAACGGGGAATATGAGCCAAGCTAGTTCGAGCCAACGGGGAATCCGAGGCAAGCTAGTTCGCTCCAACGAGGAATCCGAGGCAAGCTTGATCGCGCCAACGAGGAATATGAGCCAAGCTTGTTCGCGCCAACGAGGAATATGAGCCAAGCTATTTCGCGCCAACAGGGAATATGAGCCAAGCTAGTTCGAGCCAACGGGAAATCCTAGCCAAGCTAGTTCTAGCCAACGAGGAATCCGAGGCAAGCTATTTCGCGCCAACGAGGATATGAGCCAAGCTAGTTCGCGCCAACGGGGAATCCTAGCCAAGCTAGTTCGAGCCAACGAGGAATCCGAGGCAAGCTAGTTCGCGCCAACGAGGATATGAGCCCAGCTAGTTCGCGCCAACGGGAAATCCGAGGCAAGATAGTTCGCGCCAACGGGGAATATGAGCCAAGCTAGTTTGAGCCAACGGGGAATATGAGCCAAGCTAGTTCGAGCCAACGAGGAATCCGAGGCAAGCCAGTTCGCGCCAACGAGGAATATGAGCCAAGCTAGTTCGAGCCAACGGGGAATCCTAGCCAAGCTAGTTCGAGCCAACGAGGAATCCGAGGCAAGCTAGTTCGAGCCAACGGGGAATCCGAGGCAAGCTAGTTCGCGCCAACGAGGAATCCGAGGCAAGCCAGTTTGCGCCAACGAGGATATGAGCCAAGCTAGTTCGCGCCAACGGGGAATCCTAGCCAAGCTAGTTCGAGCCAACGAGGAATCCGAGGCAAGCTAGTTCGCGCCAACGAGGATATGAGCCCAGCTAGTTCGCGCCAACGGGAAATCCGAGGCAAGATAGTTCGCGCCAACGGGGAATATGAGCCAAGCTAGTTTGAGCCAACGGGGAATATGAGCCAAGCTAGTTCGAGCCAACGAGGAATCCGAGGCAAGCCAGTTCGCGCCAACGAGGAATATGAGCCAAGCTAGTTCGAGCCAACGGGGAATCCTAGCCAAGCTAGTTCGAGCCAACGAGGAATCCGAGGCAAGCTAGTTCGAGCCAACGGGGAATCCGAGGCAAGCTAGTTCGCGCCAACGAGGAATCCGAGGCAAGCCAGTTCGCGCCAACGAGGATATGAGCCAAGCTAGTTCGAGCCAACGGGGAATCCTAGCCAAGCTAGTTCGAGCCAACGAGGAATCCGAGGCAAGCCAGTTCGCGCCAACGAGGAATATGAGCCAAGTTAGTTCTCGCCAACGGGAAATCCTAGCCAAGCTAATTCGAGCCAACGAGGATATGAGCCAAGCTAGTTCGCGCCAACGAGGATATGAGCCAAGCTAGTTCGCGCCAACGAGGATATGAGCCAAGCTAGTTCGCACCAACGGGGAATATGAGCCAAGCTAGTTTGAGCCAACGGGGAATCCGAGGCAAGCTAGTTCGCGCCAACGAGGAATATGAGCCGAGCTAGTTCGCGCCAACGAGGAATATGAGCCAAGCTTGTTCGCGCCAACAGGGAATATGAGCCAAGCTATTTCGCGCCAACGGGAAATCCGAGGAAAGCTAGTTCGAGCCAACGAGGAATCCGAGGCAAGCTAGTTCGCGCCAACGAGGAATATGAGCCAAGCTAGTTCGACCCAACGGGAAATCCGAGGCAAGATAGTTCGCGCCAACAAGGAATATGAGCCAAGCTAGATCGAGCCAAAGGGGAATCCGAGGAAAGATAGTTCGCGCCAACGTGGAATATGAGCCAAGCTAGTTCGCGCCAACGAGGAATATGAGGCAAGCTATTTCGCGCCAACGGGGAATATGAGGCAAGCTAGTTCGCGCCAACGGGGAATCCGAGGAAAGCTATTTCGCGCCAACGGGGAATCCGAGGAAATCTATATCGCGCCAACAAGGAATGTGAGCCAAGCTAGTTCGAGCCAACGGGGAATCCGAGGCAAGCTAGTTCGCGCCAACGAGGAATATGAACAAAGCTTGTTCGAGCTAACGAGGAATCCGAGGCAAACTAGTTCGCGCCAACGGGGAATCCAAGGCAAGCTAGTTCGAGCCAACGGGGATTCCGAGGCAAGCTAGTTCGAGTCAACGAGGAATATGAGACAAGCTATTTCGAGTCAACGAGGAATAGGATGCCAAGCTAGTTCGCACCAACGGGGAATCCGAGGCAAGCTAGTTCGCGCCAAAGGGGAATTCGGGGCAAGCTAGTTCGAGCCAACGGAGAATTCGAGGCAAGCTAGTTCGAACCATCGGAGAATCCGAGGCAAGCTAGTTCGAGCCAACGGAGAATCCGAGCCAAGCTAGTTCGAGCCAACGGGGAATCCGAGGCAAGCTAGTTCGAGCCAACGGGGAATCCGAGGCAAGCTAGTTCGAGCCAGCAGGGAATCCGAGCCAAGCTAGTTTGAGCCAACGAGGAATCTGAGCCAAGCTAGTTCGAGCCAACGAGGAATCCGAGCCAACTTAGTTCTAGCCAAGGAGAAATCCGAGCCAAGCTAGTTCGAGCCAACGGGGAATCCGAGGCAAGCTAGTTCGCGCCAACGGGGAATATGAGCCAAGCTAGTTCGAGCCAACGGGGAATCCGAGGCAAGCTAGTTCGCTCCAACGAGGAATCCGAGGCAAGCTTGATCGCGCCAACGAGGAATATGAGCCAAGCTTGTTCGCGCCAACGAGGAATATGAGCCAAGCTATTTCGCGCCAACAGGGAATATGAGCCAAGCTAGTTCGAGCCAACGGGAAATCCTAGCCAAGCTAGTTCTAGCCAACGAGGAATCCGAGGCAAGCTATTTCGCGCCAACGAGGATATGAGCCAAGCTAGTTCGCGCCAACGGGGCATCCTAGCCAAGCTAGTTCGAGCCAACGAGGAATCCGAGGCAAGCTAGTTCGCGCCAACGAGGATATGAGCCCAGCTAGTTCGCGCCAACGGGAAATCCGAGGCAAGATAGTTCGCGCCAACGGGGAATATGAGCCAAGCTAGTTTGAGCCAACGGGGAATATGAGCCAAGCTAGTTCGAGCCAACGAGGAATCCGAGGCAAGCCAGTTCGCGCCAACGAGGAATATGAGCCAAGCTAGTTCGAGCCAACGGGGAATCCTAGCCAAGCTAGTTCGAGCCAACGAGGAATCCGAGGCAAGCTAGTTCGAGCCAACGGGGAATCCGAGGCAAGCTAGTTCGCGCCAACGAGGAATCCGAGGCAAGCCAGTTCGCGCCAACGAGGATATGAGCCAAGCTAGTTCGCGCCAACGGGGAATCCTAGCCAAGCTAGTTCGAGCCAACGAGGAATCCGAGGCAAGCTAGTTCGCGCCAACGAGGATATGAGCCCAGCTAGTTCGCGCCAACGGGAAATCCGAGGCAAGATAGTTCGCGCCAACGGGGAATATGAGCCAAGCTAGTTTGAGCCAACGGGGAATATGAGCCAAGCTAGTTCGAGCCAACGAGGAATCCGAGGCAAGCCAGTTCGCGCCAACGAGGAATATGAGCCAAGCTAGTTCGAGCCAACGGGGAATCCTAGCCAAGCTAGTTCGAGCCAACGAGGAATCCGAGGCAAGCTAGTTCGAGCCAACGGGGAATCCGAGGCAAGCTAGTTCGCGCCAACGAGGAATCCGAGGCAAGCCAGTTCGCGCCAACGAGGATATGAGCCAAGCTAGTTCGAGCCAACGGGGAATCCTAGCCAAGCTAGTTCGAGCCAACGAGGAATCCGAGGCAAGCCAGTTCGCGCCAACGAGGAATATGAGCCAAGTTAGTTCTCGCCAACGGGAAATCCTAGCCAAGCTAATTCGAGCCAACGAGGATATGAGCCAAGCTAGTTCGCGCCAACGAGGATATGAGCCAAGCTAGTTCGCGCCAACGAGGATATGAGCCAAGCTAGTTCGCACCAACGGGGAATATGAGCCAAGCTAGTTTGAGCCAACGGGGAATCCGAGGCAAGTTAGTTCGCGCCAACGAGGAATATGAGGCGAGCTAGTTCGCGCCAACGAGGAATATGAGCCAAGCTTGTTCGCGCCAACAGGGAATATGAGCCAAGCTATTTCGCGCCAACGGGAAATCCGAGGAAAGCTAGTTCGAGCCAACGAGGAATCCGAGGCAAGCTAGTTCGCGCCAACGAGGAATATGAGCCAAGCTAGTTCGACCCAACGGGAAATCCGAGGCAAGATAGTTCGCGCCAACAAGGAATATGAGCCAAGCTAGATCGAGCCAAAGGGGAATCCGAGGAAAGATAGTTCGCGCCAACGTGGAATATGAGCCAAGCTAGTTCGCGCCAACGAGGAATATGAGGCAAGCTATTTCGCGCCAACGGGGAATATGAGGCAAGCTAGTTCGCGCCAACGGGGAATCCGAGGAAAGCTATTTCGCGCCAACGGGAAATCCGAGGAAATCTATATCGCGCCAACAAGGAATGTGAGCCAAGCTAGTTCGAGCCAACGGGGAATCCGAGGCAAGCTAGTTCGCGCCAACGAGGAATATGAGCCAAGCTTGTTCGAGCTAACGAGGAATCCGAGGCAAACTAGTTCGCGCCAACGGGGAATCCGAGCCAAGCTAGTTCAAGCCAACGGGGAATCCGAGGCAAGCTATTTCGCGCCAACTGGGAATCCGAGGCAAGCAAGTTCGAGTCAACGAGGAATATGAGCCAAGCTTGTTCGCACCAACGGGGTATCCGGATCAAGCTAGTTCGAGCCAACAGGGTATCCGGATCAAGCTAGTTCTAGGCAACGGGGAATCCGAGGCAAGCTAGTTCGAGTCAACGAGGAATATGGGGCAAGCTAATTCGAGTCAACGAGGAATATGAGCCAAGCTATTTCGGGCCAACGGGGAATCCGAGGAAAGCTAGTTCGAGCCAACGGGGAATCCGAGGCAAGCTAGTTCGAGCCAACGGGGATTCCGAGGCAAGCTAGTTCGAGTC
Source organism: Mya arenaria (assembly GCF_026914265.1). Classification (NCBI taxonomy): domain Eukaryota; kingdom Metazoa; phylum Mollusca; class Bivalvia; order Myida; family Myidae; genus Mya; species Mya arenaria. The sequence continues at coordinate 41,402,651 of NC_069131.1, forward strand.
AACGAGGAATATGAGACAAGCTAGTTCGAGTCAACGAGGATTAGGATGCCAAGCTAGTTCGCACCAACGGGGAATCCGAGGCAACCTAGTTCGCGCCAACGGGGAATCCGGGGCAAGCTAGTTCGAGCCAACGGAGAATCCGAGACAAGCTAGTTCGCGCCAACGAGGAATCCGAGGCAAGCTAGTTCAAGCCAACGGGGAATCCGAGGCAAGCTAGTTCGAGCCAGCAGGGAATCCGAGCCAAGCTAGTTTGAGCCAACGAGGAATCTGAGCCAAGCTAGTTCGAGCCAACGAGGAATCCGAGCCAACTTAGTTCGAGCCAAGGAGAAATCCGAGCCAAGCTAGTTCGAGCCAACGAGGAATCCGAGCCAAGCTAGTTCGAGCCAACAAGGAATCCGTGTCAAGCTTGTTCGAGCCAACGAGGAATCCGAGCCAAGCTAGTTCGAGCCAACGAGGAATCCGAGCCAAGCTAGTTCGAGCCAACGAGGAATCCGAGCCAACTTAGTTCGAGCCAACGAGGAATCCGAGTCAAGCTAGTTCGAGCCAACGAGGAATCCGAGCCAAGCTTGTTCGAGCCAACGGGGAATCCGAGCCAAGCTTGTTCGAGCTAACGAGGAATCAGTGCCAACTTAGTTCGAGCCAACGAGGAATCCGAGCCAACTTAGTTCGAGCCAACGGGGAATCCGAGCCAAGCTTGTTCGAGCCAACGAGGAATCAGTCCCAACTTAGTTCGAGCCAACGAGGAATCCGGGGCAAGCTAGTTCGAGCCAACTGGGATCGACTGTATAGTAAAAAGAACCTTGGTCACTATCTGTACGATTCTGCATAATATATCAATTTATAATATGTTACATTGTAGGTAAGGTTATCTTTTATTATGCTTTGGTTGTACGCACGCACATTTTAAGTCTTTTAAGAACAACTAATGTTTTGTTTCCTTCTTTTTGAATATCAGCCACGGTTGCATATTGCATTTATCTTAAAAGTGCTGGTTTAAAATGAAATAGCCTGATTGTCTGAGCCATACTTAAGTTTATAAAATAAATCAAACATATATATCAATTGAAAAAACTTTAGAGCTGCACTCTCACAGATTGAACGTTTATCAACTTTATTATTATTTGTCTTGGAACGAGCCAATTTTCGCGAAAATCGAACGGAAATTTGAAAATCTACGATCTGATATTTTTTTCAGCAACCTTATATCATTGGTTTGCAGATATCTACGCATAAAATTGCACTTTCCAAGACAAAAAAATAAAATGTAAAAATGGTAAGTCTGTGAGAGTGCGGCTTTAAATGAACTCAATACAAAGACATATCCTTAAACTGACTATTCTACATTGATAACAGTGGTCAGTCATGTGTACGATGGAGTTTATTTCTCACTGTTTGGGTACCTGTATTAAATTTGGTTTGTTATTGGTGTAGTACAGCTGAGGAGATATAAATATGATCATCGAACGTTTTACGGATTTGAAGGGTATGTTCTCCTTTTGCATCAACAAAACTCATTTTGTCATAATTATGATTGGCAAAATTCATAAAGATAGTGACCAATTTCCGAGGTTTCATTCACCGAAAAACATTCCAGTGTTTAAAACTTTGTTGGTGAACATTATGTTTTAACAGTTAATTTAGTTACGTAAATATAGTGTATAAATTTTAACACGGATATAATCATTGATAATATGTCGTAAATATAAATTCTTTGAGAAAGTCCCTTTTAAATTTAAGTGAGAAACAAGGATATGCTCATTGATAATTTGTCGTTATAATTAGTAGAACTTCTTTGAGAAAGCCCCTTTTGCATTTTAAGAGGTGAACGAGGATGTGATTATTTGATATTTGTAAGTGCGATGAGTAGTCATATTACATTCACTATGATGTATTTCAATGCAATTGAAAAATATGGAGTACTCTTCATCATCATAATTGTTTAACGGTGACTCAGAAACGTTGGTTTGCGATACAAATACAACGTGATCAGGGCATGCAAAGAGAATAACTGTCTTAGCTCGAAACTTGTTTTATTAATTTTGAATAAGGTCACATAAAAAATGTTATACCGATTTTCAAGAAAAAAATATACGCGCGAGCGAGCTATAACAAAATAAAATTTTGTACTTATTTTTATTTCAATGATATGACAAAAGGCGATTTTGAAAAAAACAACAACACACATTTTAAATGCGTGCGAAAAGCTGTATCTATTATTTACTTTCACATATTTGATGCCAAACTCATTTTTCTCTGCTGTAAGCATATTATCATTAATTATACAGTACAGCATAAAATCAAATCACTATAGCAGTAGGCTAAAATTCTACCTTGTATTATAGTTTCATACGTTGCTACATTCTAAGTAGATTTCCCATCTGATTTCGTGTTTTTTCGATGTGCTAAGAAGCAGAACATATTTTGAAACTTCTGTATACAATCACACTTTCTGCTTTTAGAGGGCCTATGGTTCCTTTTCTGTGTAGCTTTATGAAATAAAATGGAATATAATCTCCTATTAGTCATGATATGTCAATGAATCTATGAAATTAAAGTCGGTAAAATTTCTACGTGCAGGCGCAAAATGAAAAAAAATACCGACAGATTTGCAAAAAATGTTCACTTTATGTCGAAAACCTTAATGTGCATTTAATGTTCATATGTCATGAGAATGAGGCAAACCAAGTGAAACTGTGTGAGTCTGTGCTGGATTCGTGTACCATTGATGCCTTTACTGAACTAATAAGGTATCCAATTGAGGAACAGTGTGTTCGCATATTTAAACTAGCGACTGAGAACGATGGTGAAAAATTAAATAATGTCAGGGTGGCATATTTCCTGAAACAAGCATTAAATAGAAACGTGGCGAGTGTGTTATAGCTTAAATAAAAAAAATGGACATTGTGTATTTAATGTCTACTGAGCATTAGTTATTGCAGCTATTGTTCTGTTTCACTGCAGTATATACATGAGCTTGTTGATAAAATATGAATTCAGTTGCATGTACGTTATTTCTATGACATGCACACTCTAATTGTTTTTGTTGTTGCGTAAATGCTTTATTTATCATTGAAATATGTGTTGTAAATACGTTCTGCTCTTCATTATTGGAGGAAATAAAAGTATATCTATGCATTTCGGAAAAAGAGGTGCGGTCAATGTAAGAACCAAATTATTAATCTGATGTTGCCTTAAATTCATAACAAACGTGGAGACTGCAGAGACACGCTTGAAAGCAAGTGTGTGTGTGTGTGTGCGTGCGTGCGTGCGTGCGTGCGTGCGTGTACGTTCGTGCGTCGAAATGTATATGTGTGTGCGTGTTACGTGTGCGTGCGTGCGTGCGTGCGTGAGCGTGTGTTAGTGTGTGCGTGTGTGCTTGCGTGCGTGATCACGTTCTTGTGTGCCTGTGTGCTTGCGTGCGTGCGTTAGTTGTCAGTGATTTTATAAAGTCAAAAAAGGAAAATATTGTATGAAAGGCACAATAAAATTTGATGATAAGATTAAACATATAAAACTGATTTTCTTTTTAAAATTAATAGCCACGTGGTCACAAACTCCCCCAGTTAATAAGCGCAGAAATATCGCTTTCTTATTTTAACACCAATCATATTTGCTTTTTTAAGATAATATGGCTTATAATATTCATTTTTTTTTTAAATCAGAGCAAAACAATTTTACGTTTCAGTTCAGTTTCAGTTAATGTAAGTCAATTAGTCAATTTATTGTTACATTAATGTTTTGTTTCATAAAATATCTGTCAGCAAGATCGACAGTGTGTTTTGATCCTGGGCATATATAGTGTTAGCAGAACCTTTGAAATTACACAATACGCATCTTAGAAAAGCATTTCATTGTTTAGTAAACTAATGTTTATAGTGTAGTTTAAATATATCTTGAAAACCAACTATAAACGACAATAATTTGTATAGATATATTTGTAGGGCAATTAAATAATAACTTAAGCGATATAAGGATAATAGTTTCAAATCAATATATCGAATCGAAGCAGGAAGTATTGCGCTTTAATTGGATAGACGAATAACTTAAACCACAATCATTGTAACGACGACCAAATACGTTCTTTTAACAGTGCAATTATTATATGCGATATAAAATCTTTCAATTGAGAAATATTAAATATTTCAGGTACATAACATAATTTACTTTATAACGCATAAAGCACAGTGGAATTCAAAACGGCGAATATTCATGAACCTTGAGTACGCTTTTCAAATATTTAAATGGAGTATCATGTTTCAGTGGTGTATTCAGCCCATTGCAAGCGGCTAAATACCAGTGTCGAAATAGTGTAAGGTGGATAGGATTGACAATGGTTGGGATTTTTTCTTCCTGTTTGAGAAATATTAATATAATATGACAGTCGTGAATGCGGATTGTTATGAAAAAGACTAAGGTGAGTGCCTCTTTACAATGTACTTATTTTTTGACGCGTTATGTTGACTGTTGAGTCATAATAATAAGAATAAAATTCAAAACTTGGAATCTTTTAATTTATTTAAGTAATTGACATCAGATTTTGACTTAAATGCCTCTTTAATCACCGTTAGTCTACCATAAAGTTACTTACTGTAAAATATATTAGAAAAATTATTTGCTTGATAATGAAATATAAACGCGGTGTAAGCGAAACTGCTTATTCTAGAAAGTTTAAACATTGATGAATGCATTTAATAATCAATTGTAATTATGTTTTATTCATGTGGCAATGCAAAACCGGAACCTAAAACATCTTTCAGCATATACACACATACATAGTAATGGTAAAAGGAATACATAGTGGATTATAACAACTTTTGAGGTAATTAGTATTGTATATTATACTGAGTATGATAATGATAAAGAGTGGCATAATTATTATTGATATCTGTAAGTGCGATGAGTATTCATATCACATTCACAATGGTTACAATAAATCTAATATGTGAAATAATTTTGGAATAATCTTATTGTTATAATTGTTTCATTGTGAATCAGGATCGTTGTGGGGTTTTTTGTGTGTCTTTTTGCTTTACAAAGTTTATATATAAAATATGCTATGGACGAAATTAGTTTGAATGGTTATATTTCCAAGAGCGTTGGATACTTACATATGCGGATGTTGATCAAGTAGTTCACGATTCTTGAATAACATATAATTTTGAAAACAATGTGTAAATCGGTGATTAGGTTGATACTAATAGCTAAATAAATTCAAAACTAGTTTTGTATATACTGTGAAATCATTAATGTTCGTGGGGCATTAATGTTCGTGGTTTTCGTGGGTTGGGTGATCCACGAATTCAAGATCCCACGAAATATAAACCCTTTATTCACTTTTTCAATTGCCTTGTTACGTACATACTCTAGTATATTCTTTACAGAGGTCGCAGTATACAGTGTTAAAACCTGTCTCACTGTATAACTTACGATCATTATTCTGTTAATATATTATAACTGCCTTTAACAAATAATGAACCAAATCAATTAAATGTGTTTTATGCAGCAAATGACAGTTATAAGCACGTGGTTAAACGTGTGCTGTTAATGAAAATCTCCAAGTTTACAATATGTGCGTGATGAGTGTCCATACTCGATTTTTTTATTTAATGAAATAATTAATCGATTACTAGTACATTGAAGGTTACTAAGCACCGAACGTGACAATATACGCACCTTTTCGGTGTTTTCACAGTTTGCAAAATTCTTAATTGGCATTCAATGGCTTCCCCTATCTGTATTTATGATCAGGGTACATCTTTTATTACCTTTATTCCCAATTAAATCGATAAGTGACATGAGTATATGCACTAATTGGCATGTCGTACCACATTAGCGAGTGTCATAAACCGAGTGACGTAGAAGACGGAAATCACGGGCCAGCGCGTGGATATTATGCAGACGATCGCATCTTCGATTTTTTTTTTCAAAAATGAAAATCCACGAATTCAAGTACCCACGAAATTGTTTTGTAATATTTATAAGACAATGTTTACAATGACTATTATCTTAGACTGAATTATACCAATAATACTAATGCATGCTTTGTACAAGAATATTTATATAAAGTCGGGTATTCATTCGGAATCAATTGAACAATATGGAGTGCCATTCTGTTCATAGAGCGTGCCCTCAATGCACGAGCAAATATGCATTGCTGTAGAGATTGATACATTGAACAGAGTCCGGCAGTACTAAAAGCAAAGAAGGTGCCTCGGTTTGGCTCAGTGTCTGTTGCTACGGCATTTTTCATAATTAGATGTAACATTGTAGTCGTTTCACGAATTCAGAGGTCGATCTTATTAGTTGTCATTGTATTAGTTTTTTTATTTATTCTATTTATTTGCTCTCCAAATTTTAACCGTGGCAGCTGCCTCGGTGTGCCTCAGTGTAGCTACGGCGCTGGTATATGTTAAAAACAAATATAAGGTCAATGAGCCATTTTCCGTCATGAATAACAAACATATATAACATATCTAAAATTTCAAACAGCTGGTGACCAGGAAATAAAACACATAGTTTAAAAAGATAGGTACAATATTGGCACGAGTAATTGCAAAAGCCGTTTCTTAATATAGTCATGCATAAACTTACACATGTAAGATGGATTAGGCCATTGTGTACAGTAATAACATTAACTAGTTTTCCCGGCTGTACGGTCAACCCACTCGCACTCGGCAAACCACTGTACATTGGTCAGTTCTTTCAAAAGTATAAATTAAGGATAATCGTATACACTAAAAACAGCAAAATCGTAAGTTGCAGTTTGTACATGAGAATAACAGCATGGTACAGTGATGTGTAGTTGGTACAAATGTTATAATTAAATTCAGCTTGCTAGAAAAAATCTTTATTTCTAAGAATACGTAATTTATCATGTATTTTAAATACTACTAGATGTCGCTGCTTAAATCAGAAACAGTAGTGTATAAAGGCATGGTTGCTCTTATGATTTGGTCAATCCCTCCCTACAGGTAACGGTCCAAAAATCTGCGCGGCCACCGTCCTGAAAATATCATTGCCAACAATTGTGAAAGAATGTTTATTGATAATTCCGATTCGTAACACGTTAACAAGTACTTGCCGAACAGAACATAAGTAGTTGTTTGTCTTCGACCGATTTTCATAATATGTAAATTTAAAACAATTATGATTTGATTTTAGCCCGTGTAATAATATTATTTGATATGTTTTATTCATATTCAGAATTCCCGCTGATTTTTGTTCTGAAATTTGAATGCCACATCTAGTCCAGTGGGTGTAGGCCATCCCACAGAAAACGAAGCTCCTTTCCGTGGAAAAAAGGATTTATTGTTATTTTATAGTTATTGAAGATTTTTTGCACATTGATCATTTACAAGAAGAACGTGTCCATGTGCGGATACGCCTTCTAAATTCCAGGTAGTTTTGAGAGCACGTTGTTTCATTCGGGATGACAATAGGCCCATATTTACAGGACAATTATCTAATAGAATGTGTTACGCTTTGATATCATAATTGTAAAAAAAGTACCTAATTGTAAAATAAAATTGTGTCGAAGACCGGGTTTGAACCCGTGTCGC